>NW_011887294.1:1341423-1597254 GCF_000151315.2 Capsaspora owczarzaki ATCC 30864 | reverse complement strand
CCGGTGTGCGTTATGACGACATTCAACTGTCTCATATCCTACGTTCTTTTTTCTTTGTTATTCTTAATAAAGCTTTAGACGGTTAAAAAAAAGACTGGCATGATTGTGGAGTCCGAGTCCGCGTTCTGCTCCCAGCCCATGTTCGTCAAGAAGGGTGATGGCTGGCGCGTCTGTATGGACTCCCGGCGTCTGAATGAGGCGACGATCAGAGATCGGTACCCGTCGCCTGATGCCTTGGCGCTGATTGACAAGCTGAAGGGCGCGAAAATTTTCAGCAAGTTTGATCTCACGAGCGCGTTCTGGCAAGTGAGATTGAGCGCCGACAGTGAGAAATACACGGCGTTCCCGTGCGACGGCAAGCTGTACCAGCACAGGGTCATGTGTTTCGGGTTGGTCAACGCGCCGGCGATGTTCCAGCGTCTGATTAATGAGGTCATGGGCCCGCTCTCCGCTTTCGCTGGAGGGTACTTTGACGACATTATTGTGTTCTCCAAGACGCCGGAGGAGCACGAGCTCCACGTGAAGCAGATGCTGGCTCGGCTGAGGGAGTTTGACCTGTACGTCTCCTTGAAGAAGTGCGTGTTTGGCACGTCGAGTGTTGACTTCTTGGGGCGGCGGGTCAGCGAAGCCGGAGTGGCGGTGGATCCTCGCAAGGTGCAGGCAGTCCTCAACTGGAAGCCGCCGACGGACGCGACTGGTGTGCGTGAGGTCAACGGCCTCGCGTCCTTCATGAGGCGTCATGTGCCGAACTATGCGGAGCTGGCGCGCCCGATGACGATGCTGACGCGGAAGAATGTCCCATTCGTCTGGTCGGCGGAGTGCGAGAAATCGTTCCGCGCGATCCAGCAGGCGCTCGTCCAGGCGCCAGTGCTGGCGTACCCCGACACGTCGCGGCCGTTTGAGATTTTCTCGGATGCGTCTGATCTCGCGTTGGGTGGTGTGCTGATGCAGAGGTCGGAGTCCGGCGACGGTCTGCATCCGGTCGCCTACTACTCGCGCGTGCTCACGAAGCCGGAAATCAACTACTCGGTCTACGACAAGGAGCTGCTGGCTATCCTAGAGTGTCTCCGCGAGTGGCGACATTACGTTTGCGGTTCTGGCAAGATCACCGTTTGGTCGGACCACAGGAATTTGCAGTGGTTTACGGAGACGCGGGAGCTGACGGCGCGCGAGGCTCGGTGGTGCGAGATGCTGGGCGAGTTCGATCTGGTCATCAAGCATCTGGAGGGCTCCAAGAACGGTGCGGCGGATGCAATGTCCCGTTCGGCGTCGGGAGCTGGGCCGAAGGAAAAGCTTAAAGGCCGGGTGTTGGACCCCGAGTTGTTGGTGGCTCCAGTCGCTGGCGAGGCCGATGACGAGCAGAGCGAAGATTTCGTTTTCTCGCCCGGAGCGACTCTGCCGAGCGCGCCTACGGTCATGACGCCTACTGCCATTCGCGAGGCTTTGCAGAAGGCGGTGGCCGAGGGGGAAGAAGAAGGAGTAGAGCTTCTATCCTCCAAACGATACCAACTCCACGACGGCCTCATCAAGCGCGACGACCGAGTGTTCGTCCCAGAACATTTACGTCCACAGATCCTGCGATACCGCCATGACGCAGCGACAGCAGGTCACTGCGGGAACCGAAAGACGCTCGAGTTAGTTCAACGCGACTTTGTCTGGCCTGGAATGAGAAAGTACGTGGAGCAGTACGTCCACACTTGCCCAGTTTGCCAGATGGTGAAGCATGCGAGGCACGCACCATACGGTCTCTTGACTCCGATTGAGGCTGCAGACAAACCTTTCGGCGACTGGTCCATCGACTTTGTGACCGGACTGCCAGATTCTCAAGGGTTTAACGCAGTCATGGTCTGCATCGATCGACTGACTCGAGTTGCACATTTCATTCCGACGACAAAGTCTGTCACGGCGGAGGAATCGGCTCAGTTGTTCCTGGAAAATGTCGTGAAGCTGCACGGCGTTCCGGTTCGTGTCTTGTCTGATCACGGACCACAGTTCATTGCAAAGTTCTGGAAGAAGCTATGGAAGGCGATGGACATCGACCTCTCCTACTCTAGCGCGTATCATCCACAAGGAAACGGTCTTGTGGAACGGGTGAATCAAGCGCTGGAGTCATACCTGCGAGCGTACGTCAGTGAAGCCGAGGACTGGTCAAGACCCCTCTGGTTGTGCGAGTTCACGTACAACAACACGGTGCACGCGGCGATCCAGTGCATTCCGTTCATGGCCATGTACGGGTTTCAGCCGGAAATGGATGAGATTAACTTCAAGTCGCCGAAGGCACCTCAAACGGCAGCTGATCGCGTGGAGGAACTCAAGGCACTGCGTTTCTCGTTGAGAGCGAATATTCACCGAGCAAACATGTCCGCAGCCAAGTTCTATGATCGACACCACAAGGCAGCACCTCCGATCACGGTGGGCAGCCTAGTCACAGTTCTGCGTCGCAGTCAGACTGCCGAACAACCGTATGCCAAGTTGGCGTACGTACGCGATGGTCCCTTCAAGGTCGTGAAGCAGATCAATGAGCGTGCCTTTGAGCTGGATCTAGGTGAAGCATCCAGCAAGTCCCGCACCTTCCATGTATCTGTCCTGGAATTGTTTGTCGCTGATGACGTTGAAGGTCGGATTCGGCGAGTCCTGCCTCCTGTCAAGGACTGGGACGGAACAGTTCGACATCGAGTCGAGGCGGTGATTGACTCGACTCGTCACAGCGAGATTATGTACTATCGCATCCGAAGGGTAGGCACCACTGCTCGTGAAGACACCTGGGAGCCGGCCAAAGACGTGTGGGCTCGCTTCCCCAGGGCCGTTCGTTTATTCCATCTGGCCGAACCTTCTCTGCCACAGCCTACGCGAGAGTAATTCGATATCCGTTTCACGAATGGATCGCCGTCGGTCCAGCCGAGCCCTGTTCAATCCACGACTAGTCGTACGCCCGATGCTCCAGCTGGCCAAGCTCCACCTCAAGCTAGTGCGACACCCGTTGCTACGCGTTCAGTGGCAACCCCATCTGCAGTTGCTGCGCGTTCCATGGCAACCCCGCCCACAGCTGCTGCAAGTCCCGCAGCAAGTCCACTTGTCAAATCGGCATCGGTGTTGCCGACGTCGCGTCCTGGGTCCACACCGGTGGGCGCTTCACACTCTTCTCCGCGGGGAGGACCGGGAGGGGGTAGAGTGTCAGGACCCGCAGGCTCTGCGGTCCCGACTGGGTCGTTCTTTGCCAAGAAGACTCGGCGTTGATGTCTTTGTATTGTTTGCATGCATTTGGAATTGCAGTTCAGTCTGCAAAGTGAAATAAAACACTTTACAACAACATTGCCTACCAAGGTCTTACACAGTCCAGGATCTTAACACAGACCCTGCGGGTCCTGACAGTATGACACAGGTACTCTACATACATCTAACAACGAGCGATTCAAACAGCACATCTCGGGCAGACTCGCTGGATTGAACCTGAACTTGCCAACCCACACGGATCTGCCTGATGATTGGAGTGCTCGCTGGCCAGAGCGTCGCGGATACGAGCGTAGAATCGACAAAAGTCGCTTTAACAGCACAGTTGTACTGAACAGCACCTTGCTCATCTCGAACAATCAAGTCAAAGACGTTGTCACCGATGCGGTGGTAAAGTTTTCCCGTGTCCCGAACCACTTGAATTGCTTTCACACGGGTCGAGTTTCCATTGATGCTTGGAGGCACTGTGACCTTGACAGGACGGTCATCGTACGGGTCTCGTTTGGTATGCTGTACGCCTTGCCAGTGTTGCGCTTCGTCCATAATGATGTCGGCAATCTCAGCTGGTAATGCTGGCAGAAATGTGGACTGATCTTTCAGCTCCGGTCCGCTGGTCAGCAAGCAAAACACGGTCTGAAGGTCGTCAGCGGTTGCTACGCGTGGAAGTAAGGAGAATGCACGAGGGTTAACCTGGTCGTAAATGCTGCGCAATATAAATGAGCAATCGGAAGGCACACTCTGTTGGCTGGAAGCAGCTCGAGCTTCAATGGCTTCGATTGGCATGGACATCTTAACTTACCTAAAACCCTTTTGGCCGTTGCATTGCTTAATTGCTTGAGAACCAATATTGCTAATGCAATTTCGCGTTAGACTGTTGAGCAATGCGAGTGAGTGAGCAGGATGTATGCTCACCCTGGCTCAAAGTCAAAGCGCATGACACCGTACAAAATATCCCCGAGCGTCGAGTTCACCTTGAACGCTTCGGCAATCGCCTGGGCTCCAGCATCGCCAATCAGATTGTCGTCCCAACTGTGCGTTCCATCCATCAGTTAGCTCAAGTGGAACTATGAGGGATAGCTGCCTTACAAGAGCACAATCAGCGTCGAGTTCACCTTGAGTGCCTCAGCAATCGCCTGCGCTCCCGCATTGCCAATCTCATTCTCACTCAGACTGTACATCCATCAGTAAGCATTGAAATGCCCCCTGCTGAATCATCCACTCACAAGCATCTGTAAAGTGAGATGCTTTACCCAAGATGTGTCAGCCTCGTGTTGACCGTGAGTGCTTCAGCGATTGCATGCGCTCCAGCATCACCAATCTGATTCTGGTTGAGGCTGTCCATTCTCTCCATTCGTGAGCACCCTGAATTCGTTTTGCTGGATCGCACATACGCAAGCATCGTTGAAAGTGTGATGACTTACTTGAGACGCGACAATGTCGAGTTCACTTGGAGTAACTCAGCGATCGCATTTGCTCCAGCCTCGCCAATATACCCCAAGTCCAGACTGTCCGTCCCTTCCATCGGTGAGCCTTCTAAATGCCCTCTGCTACAATCCCCACTCGCACGCGTTCGTCAAAGTGAGATGGATTACCTGAGATAAGTCAAGGTCTTGTTCACTTTGAGTGCCTCAGCAATGGCCTGCGCTTCTGCGTCGCCAATTTGACGCAGACTGTCGGTCCGTTCCATTCAATGAGCATTTTGAGTACCCTCTGCTACCCACTCACATGCATCAGTGACTATGATATGCCTCACCTGAGGTCAGTCAGCGTCGTGTTCATTTGGAGTACTTCAGTCATTCCCTGCGCTCCAGCGTTGCCAATCGTGCGCAAACTGTCAAATTGCTCCATCAATGAGCACTGTGAGTACCATTTGTTGAAAAGACTTCCACTGACAAGCGCCAGCAAAAGTGATGTGACTCACTCGAGCGTTCGCAAGGACGTGTTCACTTTGAGTGACTCGGCAATTGCGTTCGCTCCAGCGTCGCCAATCTGATTGTTGCCCAAACTGTCCATCTCCTCCACGCTAAATGTCATTGCTGACATCACCATTTACAAATATCAGTTAATGTGAGATGCCTTACACGAGCGATGTCAGCATCTTGTTCACTTTGAGCATCTCAGCCATCGCCGTCGCTCCAGCATCGCCAAGCTTATTATTGTACAAACTGTTCAGTCATTAGTAAGCACTATGAACACCTCTGCTGACTCACGTCAAAGTGAGATGACTTACCCGAGGTTAGTGACTGTTGTGTTGACTTTGAGCGCTTCAGCAATCGCCTGTGCTCCAGCATCGCCAATCTGATTCCCATGCAGACTGTACATCCCCTCCATCAATGAGCACTCTAAATGCACCCTGCTGAGGGAAAGTGACACCCCTTACTCGATCTTGATCAACGTCGTGTTCACTTTGAGTGTCTCAGCAATCGCTTGTGCCCCAGCATCACCAATCTGATTGTAGTTCAGACTGTCCGTCCATCAGTGAGCACTCGTAATGCCCTCTACTAGATCGCCCACTCACATGCACTTGTCAAAGTGAGACGACCTACTCGAGTTCAGTTATCGTCATATTGACTTTGAGTGTCTCAGCAATCGCCCGCGCTCCAGCATCACCAATTTGGTTGCTCCACAGACTGTCCATCCCCTCCCATAGTGAGCCACTCTGCCGAAGCCACCCATTCACACTCATCACTCGAAGCGAGATGACTTACGAGAGTCCCGTCACCTTCGAATTGCTTTTGAGTCCCTCAGCAATCGCCTGTGCGCCGGCATCGTCAATTTGATTGTATGGCAGTCTATCCTCCATTTCATCAGTACACATGTTGTCGCAATTTATTTCCAATATTTCCGGCCTTTTCGTACCCGAACCATTGACTGGCATTCTTGACTTTGTCGTACAACTCCCGCTGTTTCGCGCTCATGCTCTGGTACGACAGCATGGCTGACTTTCAATCCATCGGAACAACGCGGTTGTTTCAGTCAGTCTCATTGGTTGTGCTTTCACAAATCATCTCTCAAACGCAGAGTGCAGACCCCAGCCGGTGCCAAACGCACGAAAAGTGCGGCAGCGACGCAAACACAAAGAAGAAAAAAAGCGCCGCCACATCATCAAGAAGACTGAAAAACACAACAACACAACAATGGCATGGACGAGGATGACAAGTACGGACGCCGACTTGAAACATGAACGAGAGGGAAATCAAAAACAAAAAACAAAACAAAGCCCAAAACGAAGCTGCTCGAACCTTGGCGCACACACCGATACGAACTGCTCATTGTGGACAAGAAGCACGATCACTCCCGCTCGTGTCTCACCATCTTGTTCCACCTGCCCGATGGACACTCTGGACGTTGCGGTGCCACGCCCGCTTCGATCACACAACCATCCACACAGACCACGCTATTGCGCACTTCCGAAGCCTCGTCCTCAATCGCGCGAGGCAAGACACCTACACATGCCGCACAAACAAAGAACTCAAGACAAGCCCAGGCTTCCATAAGCTCTGGGGCAACGCACTCGCAATCGAGCCCGACTCGACTCTCCAAAAGATGATCCTCGTCCTCTGCGACGACCAAAATGTTGTTAGCACCCCAGACATCAAATCTGGGCTGCAGATGTTTGACTAGAGCTCCATACGCCAATGCCAGCGGCGCAGCTCAGCGAACTTTTGTTGTTACGACGGTGTGAGTACTGTTAAATACAAATACACATCGGTTTGAAAAAAAAAAAAAAGAACGCACAGAAGAACGCGGCCACTCAAAGTCTGCCTCCAAATGTCGCCAATTACCGGGTCTCGCCTAGCGGCTACATTACCCAAGAGCTGTAACCATCGACAAACGACGAGAGGAGCTTCGAGCTCAGGATGCAACGCATGATGCGCAGGCAGAACTGGCCAAACTGGACGACGATCGTATCGCCAAGGACACGGAGCTTCAGTCACTTGCAAAACCGAAGCGTAGACGGCTGCCGAGGCAACCACAACCCGTCTCTCCATCAATTGCAGCTGCTTCGAAGCCATCAACCGCGCGCAGAGCGCGGCGGGCTGCGGCGGAAGACGACAGCGCATCGGACTCGGACTCCCAGCAAGCGTCGAACATTGGACACGAGGCGGACGAGAGTGGTTATGACTCTGACGACAATGAGCGAGTGTCACAAGTCACACGCACTGACTCCCAGAGTGACGGAGAGGTCCAGAGACGCGAAATCGCGGATAACATCCGCCCTCGCCCTTTCCGCGCAGCCCGCCGGCTTGAAATTGACGCCTTGGGCGACATTAACAACCCTGTGAACAAAAGGGTACGCCTCGACACCGAAGCCCACGCTGTGGAGCCGCCGCCGATGACCGTCAACTTGACCCAGCTGCCAAGGCACCAGATGCTTGTTCTTGCCCTAATCCTTGTTAATTCAATACAATAGCATACTAGAAACACATTCAACATGAAAGAAGACGGCTGGAGTCATTTCCCTCGAAGTTGTCTCGGCCTGGGTTAGGCGCCCTTGGAAGCAAGCCGTCGCATCGAGCAACCTACAAAGCCAGCGGGCTCCTCCTGCTCAGGGTGTCATCAACTCAGTGTTTGCCATATGCTTCCGGTGAGAGAGCGGCGCGGAGGCCGTCCCTGGTCGGCCTGGATGCCTTGACCGGAGTTAGGCGACCCTTTTCGAGTTGTGACTTTCCGTAATGCTGCGCCAGCCAAATGGATATCGGCCCAGGAGGGTCTCCCCGCCCCAGCCGCTTTGGCAAGTTACTCACATAGGGTCACATACATGTATTTTATAGAGAGCGGTGGAATGACGCAAAGAGGACTGACATGAGATCAAAACCGGAGTTAGGCGACCCCCCTCTATTGCTGAGAGAAGAAGAAACAAAAAAAAAAAAGCACTGAAATGAAAAACAAAACCAGATTCGTTTCAAAGCGTCATTCTACTCTCTATCTCCTCCTCATCTTTGTGTTTGCTTGCAATTGTCCATTTTGATGGAATGCAAATGGGAAGGCGAAGCTTTGGTTTTTTTTTTTTTTTTTTTTTTTTTTTTTTTTTGGTGGTGGTTTTGTTTTGTTTTGTTTTGTTTTGCTTTGTTTGTTGTTTTTCCTTCACTCAACAAAGGAACAACACATCACCTACTGATACTTATCGTCCCTCATCCGACCCTCAGTAGCACGTCTCACAAATAGCCCAAACCAACGCACCAAAAAAAAAAAAAAAAAAAAAAATCACGAACAATCCAGCCACTGCATAATTAAAACTCACACCAATGTATTCATGTGGCAACTAACAGCGAAACAAAGAACAATTCTGAAAAAAAAATCTGCACCGACAGGTTGAGCATCACGCAAGGAACAACGAGACGAGAAAGAAGAAAACAGCGTAGAACAGACTCAGAGCGGCAAAGTTGCTCCACGTCGAGCCCAAAATCTGCGCACCCTGAACTGGGCGAAGGAGCGAGCCATGCAAAAAGCTGCGATGCACCTTGCGGGATAGGGAAGTGACAGTGTCGTCCTTTTCGATGGTGATGCGCGGCAAAAAGTGGACATCAACCACGCCAGGCTCGGTCCAGATCTGCCCGTGCGGCCACAGCTCGAACGCATTGGTCATGATGATGGGGGTGATTGGCAGGTTGACCTGTCGAGCGAGATGGAAGGGGCCCTTCTTGAATTCGGCAATGAGGCCAGACTTGGAGCGAGTGCCTTCGGGTGAGATGGCAATGGACCGTCCCCATCGATGAATCTTGCGAACGGCTTTCTCGAGCGAGAGCTTGGCCTTGGAAAGGTTGGATCGGTCAATGGCAATGTGCCCAATCAACCCAAGCGCCCAGCCGATAATTGGGACGTAAAAGAGCTGCTTCTTGGCAACGAATTTGAACGCGACTGGGCACGCGGCAGTGAGCGCAACGACGTCGGTTGAGGAAGAGTGGTTGAACATGGCGACGGTGGGGTTGTTGCAGTCCAAGTGGTCGTACCCATCCACACGCAGAACAACGCCGCACACACGCAGCAGGCCCTTTGCAAATGCTCGGTGCAGCAAGTCCATCGGCAGGTAGTTGTTCTTGATCCCGACCTTTCGGAGCAGAATGTGCAGCGGCCGTATCGGGACAAACAGGTAGAACAGTGGGACAAACGCAATAATGTAGACAACGCCGGCGAACATTCGCAGCGCCATCATTGGCGTTTTGCTCCGGTTTGGCTTGAGGGCGAGTCTGGCGCGCAGACGATTGAACTCTGCCATGGTCGGATCCTCGCTGCTGCTCAGACCAGTGGTGGTGGTGGTGGTGGTGGTGGTGCTGGTGGTGCTCGCTTTGGTGCTCTTGCGCTGCTTGGCAGCAGTCACAGCGCCAGAGTCAGCAGCCGGAAGCGTCTCCTCGTGACTGTCATCATCCGCAGCTGAAGCCGCGTCGCTCGCAAAAGTCGCTGCAGCCGCCGATGCCGATGCCGAAGCCGAAGCCGAAGCCGAAGTCAATGCCGATGATGCTGATGACGCTGATGACGCTGCCGAGACGGATGTGGACGACGAGGACGACGATGACAGCGTCGCATTAGCAGCAGCCGCCGATTTGCCGTCGGACAACTGAGCCGCTTGGGCATCGAGCAGCTCCTCGTAGTCCAGGCGCAGCAGCTCCAGCTCGGCATACAGCACACGACGCGCATGGTGGTCTTGGTTCTCAGGGGCCGCATCGCACCTGGGCGCCAGTGCCTTCAGTGCCTGCCGCGCGCGGTCGATTGCAGCAGTCAACGCGTCGCCAGAAAGACCAGCAATCAGTGCATTGCTGCTGCTGCTGCTGCTGCTGCTGCTGCTGCTGCTGCTGCTGATGCTGCTGCCGTCGTCGTCACCCTGCTGCTCATGCTGCTCTGGCAGTGCTTGCTTGCGCTTGTTTCGCCTCCCGTTGCCCAGCGTCGTCTTCGCTTCACTCATCGTGTGTTGAATTTGATCTGAGGTAACACCAAAAAAACAAAAAAAAAAAAAAAAATCCCAACAAAATATTGAATGACCTGTTTTTCCACTTCAATGGTGAGATATTGGCTTTGGATTTCAAACCAACGCCATCGCCACTTTGAACAATCCGCGATCAATGCTTTATTGCAATGCAAACCTCACCCTGTTGAAGGATTGTTTTATCAGTCGTTTTTTTTCTTTTTTTTTTTTTTCTTCCAATCTCGCTTGAGTCAGGTTTTCTGTTTGATTCCTCTTCCGTTTTTTTTTTTTTTTTTTTTTTTAATAGTTGCAACCGAAAGCGAGGTCCACGCACAAAAGTAGTCGAGCAGCCATGTTTCTGAATCGTCTTGCGAGAGGGTGCCTATTGCAACCCAACGGCGCCACTGTGTCGTCGTCGTCGTCGTCGGGGGCGGCGCAACGGATGATTGCCGCTGCTGTCACGGCTTATCGATCGTGCTCATCGCACGCACATGGCAGCAGCCCACATCACCCCAGCCACCACCACGCGCAGCCAGCAGCAGGCCATCAGCCTGACCATGCTGTCTCTGCCAGTGCCACGTCAAGCGTCGCTGCTGCTGCTGCTGTCAGTCCTGCTGCTAGCCAGGCCGCTCCTCAACGCGCATCGCTGCACTCCAGCGCCACCGCTGATTCTGCCTGTACGCCCCATTCACTATCGGTGACATTGTCCTGTCTGCGCACAATTCGTCTGGTTTTGTTGTTTTTGTTTTTCAAATCCATGTACAACTGACCCGTTCGATGCTTTTTTTTTTTTCTCATTTTGCACACAAAGGGGAAAGCCCCTTGCGCCAGGTCCTGATCCGCCCGCGTTTCCAAAGCCCGGTCGCACAATCTGAAACCAAGGCAGAGTCGCTCTTCCAAAAACCAGTTGATTTGTACACGCGTCTTCTGGACAACAACCGTCAATGGGCCGGTCAAGTCAGCTCCGTCGATCCCAACTACTTTCCCAATCTTGCTCGCGGCCAACAGCCGCCGTACATGTACATTGGCTGCTCCGATTCGCGTGTGCCACCGGATCAGTTGACGCAGACGATGCCCGGCGAGCTGTTCATTCACCGTAACGTTGCCAATCTCGTGGTCAACACTGACATGAATCTCATGGCCGTTCTCCAATATGCAGTCGAGGTCAGTCCCAGCATCACTCGCGGAACGACTGTCTGTCAATCCTTGAGTAATTTGTTTTGTTTTTCTCCAGCCGTTCCGTGACAGGAGAGTTTGCGTTGTTTGGATGTACTTGGTGGAGGAGAGAGAACCGCAGCTCACGTCGTCACTTGCCTCATGATGCTACTATCAGTGAACACTAACCTTCTGGCGCTTGCTACTACAGGTACTGAAAGTGCAGCACATCATTGTCATGGGACACACCGAGTGTGGTGGCGTCCGCGCTTCCATGACCAGCACTCCGCACGGCATCATCGACGAGTGGCTGCGAAACATCAAGGATGTCTATCGCCTGCATCGCCAAGAGCTTGAGGCAATCTCTGACATGTCTGCCCGGTATGTTGATCGTCCTGTGTTGTACTCGATAGGCAAAGCATTCTCACCATTTTGCCAAAATGAAACACTTTGAATGAGACAGCGTCAACCGCCTTGTTGAACTCAATGTCGTCGAGCAAGTGTACAACCTGTACAAGACCAGCGTTGTTCAAAAGTCCTGGGCCCAGGGACACCGTGTTCAGGTATTGATGAGCCGCGAGGTTTTGTGTTTGTTTGATTGTTTTTTTCTGGGTTTTTTGTTGTTTCCCCTCGTCTCTCGTAACTCAAACTCCATCTCACTCTGGTCATCGTGTAGGTGCATGGCTGGGTCTGCAATATCTCCACTGGTCTGATCCGCGATCTGCAAGTGGAACGCCGGCCGGAATGGGACGAGGTCGGTGCCATCTACCAGTATCGGTTTGATCAAGAAAGCACGCCAGCCGTTTCGACTGCGACGGCTGAAGAGAAGGCCAACCCCCTCCAGAGCATGCTTCGTTCAATGCGCGGCAACTCTGATTCCGAGTGAATCTGAGCAGAAGGTTGAATAAGAATAAATAATCTAGACAATGGAATTTTGGTTGAGTGGTTTTTTTTTTTTCTTGTCAGCACCTCGTTTTTGATTCCCACAAACCATTTTCATTGTTGATTTAGGCCCAGCACGCTGAAACAGTGTTGAGCCGTCCACCTCAAAGAGGACTGGGTCTACGTTGCCTGAGATCGATCAACTGCTCGTTCAATCTCAACCGCTCACCACTCACTCCCCTTCTCGTGCAGCTGTGCACAATCAACAACCAATTCAAACGCCCCTCCCTACTCAAAAAAAAAACCAAAACAATAGAATACAAAAAGCATAATACCTCAAATTCTCCTTTTGCAATCGAAACAAAGAAACTCAAGGTGCAAAGCAATAACATGGGCGGGAAACCCCCGACCGACAAGGGCCATCAGACGGCGGCAGAGAAAAAAATAGGTCGCCCCTGCGCTTTTTACTTCTTGGGGGCAGCCTTCTTGGAGCCAGCCTTCTTTGCCTTGTTGGCAGCGCTGACGGGTCGGCGGAGCTTGTTGAAAGCAGTGCTGACAATCTTGGAGCGCTCCTTGCGGCCGACCATGACCTTGAATCGGTCAAAGTCAGTGAGGGAGGCACGGGTGGCACGGCGGGCGATGGTCTTGGCCCAGTTGGTCTGGTTCCACTTGGTCTCGACCTCGGCCTTGGCGTAGGCGCGACGGAGGGGAGCAGAGCCAACACCGTGGGGGATGCCAACAGTGAAGTCAGTCAGCTGCATGGCGCTGAAAGAGAGCGACTGGCGGTCAACGCCCTGAGCAGGGTTGTCGACGAGGGCACGGGTCTGGTCGATAATGTCAACAATGACAACGAGCTTGCCCTTAGCGGGGCCGTCGGTGGCAAGGGCGACTCGGCCGACCTGGACGAAGCGGGTGTAAACCTGCAATTTCCCCCCAAAAAAACGTCACACTGGTGAGTGCTTTGAAAACACGAGAGAGGCACAGGGAACGAGACGAGAGACGGTGGGCTGCACGAGGCAAAGAGAGCCGTTGACTCTCCACTCCAGACATGCCAGCCAAAACTGCACGATGTGCACGAGCGAGTACTCTAAAGTTGTGCACCGATGCGACATGTCATGGACACCAAGCAACAAGAAAACAAAGAAGAAAAGAAAAAAAAGCTCTCCAGCATCAAACAAAAAAAAAAAAAAAAAATCAGCGACCTTCTTCCCCCTTGGGCCCCCTCTCTGCTGCCGTGGCTCTGGAACGTCGAGCTGGACCCCAGAAAACCCACACGAGCGGCATGCCTCCACCAGCCAGAGCGGGCAACGCGGACAGGGCGGTCAAACGAACGAGGACGGCAGGGAAAAGCTCCAAGCTGAATCGGCTGAATCCCCCGAACTCCTCTCAACCTCCAACTGCCGCAGCCTCTCCACCGCAATCACAAGCCACTACGGCCTTCACGCCGCGCAAATCCGGCAGAGAATCATGTAACACGTCGGATTGACACCCGAAGGAGGCGGGATGAACGAGCCATGACCGTACCATGGTGCAAGGAAGAGAGAGCGTTGAAGCCAGACCGACCGAAAGCGGATGAACTTGCCTCAAATTCACGACCGAGCTTTCATTTGAAAACAAAGTACCAGACAAAAGCCTGAGAGCCCCTCCTTGCGTTCCCATTGACGTGCGGCAATCATTTAAATAATTCCGGGGCTGCAGGGAGGCGTTCATCACGGGTAGCTGATTGCAATCCGGGCAGACACGGTTTAGCGTTGAAATTTCGTTGACAATTGTTGGCTGCCCGGCACTTGCTGCATCCCTCTTATTGTTGAGAGTGGTAGTGCAACCTCACGCTGGCATTGAAGCTGTGTCCATCAAGACAGCTCGAGGGGTTGCCGGCGTTCACACAAAATGTTTCACAAAAAAAAAAAGCAAAATAGACGTTTCACTCTGCGAATCCCGCAGATGCCCGCTTTCGTTTGTTCTGGCGCAGCCAGTCGTTCAACCACGACTTGTAGGAAAATAGGTATTGCTGCCAAAGCCGCAGCTGGCCGACCAACCTCGTTCATACATCCCGCTCTCAGAAATTGAAATTTCATTCTCAAACCAAATCCGTTTCGCTCGCTCTCCTCTTTATTGAAGCGCGATTCAGCCACTGTCTTTGCACACGCACCTCGCTAATCTTCGATAAATACAATGGTAGGTGTTCTCGGAGCGCTGTTTCTTCCCGCTCTCACGACTACTACTGCATCAGCAAACGTGTCGGGCGAGGCTTGTCGCGGATGTGTGTGTGGGCTGGGGGCAAGAGAGCAAGAGAGAAAGGGGGTTGAAGCGGAGAAGGAAACCAAGTCCACCGCCTTGCAACGCTTCTTGCCACCACCCGCACTTTCGACGTCGACCAGCGCTTGCGAATCCGATGTACAGCTCTCTACTATATCGGATTCGGGGGAGGAGCTGGGACGATGGTGTCGGGGCAATGCGATAGCAGCGATCCAAGTTCGGCGCAACCAGGCAATCGCTTGAATCCCATCCAATCCCATTCAATGGCAAAAATCGTCTCACTTTCGTCAATGTACACTTCTTGCTCCCCCAGGCTTTCGTCAAGGTCGTCAAGAACAAGGCTTACTTCAAGCGCTACCAGGTCCAGTTCCGTCGCCGCCGCCGTAAGTTGTCAGCATCATTATCATCGCTTGCGTTTCGCTTTTTTTTTTTTGTTTTTTCCGTTTCTTTTTTTTGCTCCACTCTGCCCGCGTCCCCTCTCTGCCGAGTTGATGAAGAACACCTTCTGAACACTAGCCATGTCGAATTCTTAAAGCAATTTTTATCCATATGTCTTTCGCTCCTATCTGATCGGCTACACTTTTTTTTTTTTCGTTTTTCTGCGAACGTTTCCCAACTTCTTTTCACCCTACGTTTCTCCTCTTTGTCCTTCCCACCCCTTCATTGTGCTTCTTGTATTTCTGTGTACTTACCGGTGGTGCTGCTTTTTTGGCCAACTCTTTTTTAGAGGGCAAGACCGACTACTATGCCCGCAAGCGCCTGATCACCCAGGACAAGAACAAGTACAACTCGCCCAAGTACCGCCTTGTTGTCCGCTTCTCCAACCGCGACATTGTCGCCCAGATCGCCTCTGCCAAGATTGAGGGCGACGTCATCCTCGCTGCTGCCTACGCTCACGAGCTCCCCCGCTATGGCGTCAAGCTCGGCCTCACCAACTACGCTGCCGCGTACGCCACTGGCCTTCTGCTTGCCCGCCGTCTCCTCACCAAGGTCGGCCTCGCTGACGCCTACAAGGGCGTTGAGAAGGCTACCGGCGAGGAGTACCACGTCGAGGAGGAGGGCGAGAAGCGCCCCTTCCAGGCTTTCCTTGATGTCGGTCTTGCCCGCACCTCCACTGGTGCCCGTCTTTTCGGTGTCCTCAAGGGCGCTGTCGATGGTGGCCTGAACGTCCCCCACTCGACCCGCCGCTTCCCCGGCTACTCTGCCGAGTCGAGCACCTACAAGGCTGAGGCCCACCGTGACCGCATCTTCGGCAAGCACGTCGCCGACTACATGCGCACTCTCCAGAAGGAGGATCCCGAGGCCTACAAGCGCCAGTTCTCCAAGTACATTGCTGCGAAGATTGGTGCCGACCAGGTTGAGGGTGTCTACAAGGCTGCCCACGCTGCCATCCGTGCCGACCCCACCCACAAGTCCACCGCCAAGCCTGCCCCCGCTACCCGCAAGTCGTACCACCGCTCCAAGATCACCCTTGCCCAGCGCAAGAACCAGACCAAGCAGCGCATCGAGTCGATTGCCAAGAAGGGCCACAAGACCGGCAAGGCAAAGGAGGCCGAGCCCGAGGCTGTTGCTCCCCAGGACGAGTAAAATCGTTACAGTCCCTGTTCTTAAACGTGCCTTTGAGCAATTTGCATTGTAGCTCTTGTGAAACAACATACATATTGTTAAAGGGTCTATATCTGAGTCATTTCGTCGGTACTTTTTGAGGATTGAGTTTGGTTGGCCTTTTGGAGCAAATCCAGGCAAACACGGAAACAAACTCGAAACACGGTCAAAACAAGAATACAAAGCGGGAAAAAAAAAATGCAAGATTGCAAAACAACAGCTTCAGCAGGCACAACAAGACGGACATCAGCACAGTAAGATAATCGTGAATATTGGTGGGCTGTACCGCCACCAAACAATGAAAAAAAGAAGAAAAAAAAGGCGAGGCAAAAACAGAGCCAGGGCAACAACAACACAACTCGCATCAAATAAGGACCATAGCTTAGAAGCTCTTTCCAGTCATGAGCATGCCCTGGGACTTCATGGAAAGCATGATAAAGCTGAACGGGTTCATCAGCATGGTGTACGAGCCCTTGACAAAGCCACGCGTGCGCAAAAAGCGGAAAACGACGCGAAGTACGAAGGCGAGCAGGGCGAGAGTGCAAGCAATTCGAACGGCACGCATTCTGTTGAGAGAATACACAAGAACCACCAACAAGAAGCGAGAAATTGAGCGACAAGCCACAGAAAAGTGCACGACAGCAGTAAAGGACAGCAACAACAACAACGCCCCCAAACATCCTCCTCACCTTTGGTGCTGCTGACGTGCAACCCACAGCCGCGACATGTCTTCCTTAAGAATAAACTTCTTGATGCCAATGCAGTACATCTCAATGTACGAGCGCCAGTCGATGGTGCGCATGTCAAAGTTGTACGTTTCGCGCTCAGCGGGCAGCATTTCAGCCAGCAGGGCGTCCGTGTTGGTTTGCTCCCATCGCCAGTGGTTGGAGGTGAAGAAATTGTACGCTTCCATGAGCTTGCCAAGCTTGTAATAAATACGGCGCATGCGAGGGCGCTTGCCGGCAAGGAAGGACGCGCCGTCGGCAATGTAGGCGGGAATGGTGTGGCTGATGAGCTCCCACGCAGCGTACTGAGTGCTGCTGTTGGTGTGGGCGAACGAAGGTCGTCGGAAGACTTGCTCAAGAGGATAGCGCGAGAATGCACCGGCAACGTACTCGTTGTTTTTGGCCCAGTACAGCGGGTTTTTGTCGCCCGACGTGCAGTGGTAGACCTGAACGTAAGACACGGTCGGCTTCAGAGGTTCGGCCGGGGGCTCTGGTGCAGACGAGGCAGATGCAAACACAGAGCTCTCAGAGAACGTGCTGGGAATGTCAAAGAGCGCCTCTGACGAGTGAGGGGCGTGCACCAGCAGGTTGTGTCGAAGGTTGGCATCCTTGGCGCGTGCAGCTCGGCGCCCGCGGCGTTGGTGCTCACCCTTGGAAGACGCCAGGTGCTCGTCGGCGTGCTCGGGCTGGCGTTCGTGCAGACGCGCGGTGCGCCATGCAATCGCGAGAATCATGCTGGCGCAAAAGTCGACGGGCACAATGTCTGCGGCCGCCGCTTCGTCACCGCGCATGATGCGCAGGACGCCCTTGCCACAGGCCAGGTACAGACCTCCGGGGCCGTTGAGGTTGTCAGTCCAGCCGGGAAGGGGGTCCTTGGCGATCGCGCCGACAATGGACGGGCGGAAGATGGAAATTGGCAAGTGCTGTCCCTCGCGGCACAGAATGTACTCGCCAAGCGACTTGGTCAGCGTGTACGTGTTGGGTCGCTTTCCCAAGAGGCCAGCGGTCAGGCCTTCCAGCTGCGCGTCGTCGAGCCAGTTGGTGGCCTCAATCAGCTTGTAAGGGTCGGCGACGGGCGGGTAGACCTGGTCGAGAATTTCGGCACGATCGCAGTTTGCGTATGCGGTCGAGACGTGAACAAACGCGTCGATACGGTGGCACGAAGACGCGAGCGCGACCAAGCGCTGAACAGCGACAACGTTCATGGCCAGTGCGATGCGCAGCTTCTCGTTGAACGAGACGGTGGCGGCGCAGTGCAGCACCACATTCACGTTCTTGATGATGAGGTCGCGGTCCTGGTGCGAGAGTCCGAGCTGCGGGAACATGATATCTCCAATGACCGGGATGACCTTTGCAGCAAAGTCGGGCTGCTCCTCGCGAAGGCGATCAAACAGCTAAGTAGACAAGTTTTTTGTTTTTCAAAGGGGGAGTTGGGGGGTTGGGTTTGAAAACAAGCGCAGAGTGAGTGACATGGCACCGATACACGACGTCGAACAAAGACCGAAGGATGGCAAGATGGGAAGCGAATGAGCCGATGGAGGTAGAGACCATGATGATCAAGTCCGCGACCCGCCCGCCCGCCCGCCCGTCCCTCCCTCTCTCCTCCGCATCGGGGTTTGCCGCTACAACGCATCACAACGATGACAGTCATCTGCAAATGGGAGAGCAGAGATTCAAGAAGAGGCGACGGGCCAATGACCAAGTCGAAGGACGAAGGACGACGACGACGTAGATCCATCCATCCATTAATCAAGCAGCCGTCTGAAGTCCCCCCCCCTCTTCCACGGCACAGCGAGAGAGAATGAATGCAAGAGATTAAATCTGCAGGCGTTCATTGCGCATGACAGCGCATCCACCTCTTACTTTCCCCTCTCTCTTTGCTTGCTTTCCCTTACAAAATGGTCCAACGCATCAATGCGTCAAGCAAAAAGGGAGATTTTTTTTTTTGATTTTTTTTTTGGATCAAAGATCGTCTCGCTATTTCACGAGCGAATTGGGGTGGTGGTGGTGGTTGCAGAGCAAGAGAGCAGTGGTGCAAATGCACAAGCTTTGCATCGCAGATACAAGAGCGCGAGTGGTCCTCGAATGCTAGCAGCGAAGATGAGGAAGAAGGAAGAAGGAGCGGGTTTTCAAAACAAAAAAAAAAAAAAAAAAAAAGAAAAAAAAGGGACCTCATGGCATTCCACAACAGAAGTCCATCTCTTTGATCGCTTCTCATCTCTCATCTCTCTGGAGTTCCGCGCGTTGACAGTCCCCCAAACGAGACAGACACAAACAGAAGCAAAAAAACAAGAGATAGAACGAAGCGCGTTTTCCACCATTCAACCATCAATAACAAAACGCTGCTATTCTTGTACAACAAACAGAAAAATGGCGCGTTTTTTTTTTTTTTTTTTTTTTGTGCTTTTTTTGTTTTTTGTTTTGTCCTAGCTTTTCTGTTGGCTTACCTCGCCGGAGAGCACTGCGTTGATGCGCTGCGCTGGAGTCTCGTCCTTCTTGCCACGGACGAGCACGTAGACGTTGCCGCAGCTGGGCGAGCTCCGGAGCAGCTTTTCGAGAAGCACCTTGCCCAGAAAGCCGGTCGCGCCAGTGATGAACACGCCACGGCCAGTGAAAAAGTCGCGAATGCCAGCGTCCTGCTGCGATGACATGTCTGATGAGAAAGAGAGAGAGAGAGAGAGTGAGAGAGAGTTGGGGGAAAAACGAGAGTGAGAGAGTGAGAGTGAGAGTGAGATCGGAGAGGAAGGAAAAAAACAAATAGGAACTGAGACTGAGCACTTTTCCATTGAATCAAAATAGGAAGACCTGAAATCCTGATCATCTGCGCTTCTGAATCACAGCAGCACCAAACATTGTCAACAACATCAACGACAACATCAATCATTCAACAAAGCACACAAAATCGAATCAAGACAGTCATCTTCCATTGCCAAAGCCATGCAGCACAAGGTTCGCGCGGCTGTTCGCGCACTCCGAAGTCCAGCGGCCATCCTCGAGCGGTAAGCCCCCTTCTAGCGCGCGTCCAAGCACGACACTCGGCTTTTTGGGGCAGCCGTCGTTCAGTCCGGCCGTCCGACCATCCCAAGCAAGCGAGAGAGAGCGAGAGCGAATGCGAGATCTCTCTCTGTCTCTGTCTCTCTCTGTCTCTCTCTCTGCGTCACTCACCCTTCTCTTCTGTCTCTCTCTGCTGCTGCTTGCTGCATTTCCTGACTTGCACAGTGTCAACCGCCTCGTCGTCTCGGACGCAGTGAGCCGCCCTGGCTGGTTTAACGTGGTCGAGCGCATCCCGCCGCCACAGCACGCGCACCGCCCGAGCCCTGCACCACCAAAGATTGTCTTCCCCGAAGACGGCTTGCGAAGGTGAGCTACCATCGTTCCAACAGGGCAGTTGGGGAGTGTGGACAAGTCCGCTTCAAAAACTCACTGTTGTGCGACCATTGTTCACAGGTCTGCGCGTCGCATTCGAGGAGAAGGTGTCGATATTGTCGGCATCCTCCCTAGCATTCAGATGAACGAGTCTCACAAGTTTACCGTGAAGACTGACGGCGATCGGTGCGTCTCCTCATCATCCTTGCCTTTTTTTTTTTTCCTTTTTTTTTTCTTTTTTTTTGGTTGCTTCACGCAAGTCTTTAACGTTTTGCTCCGTTCACTCATCTCCACACTCTCTGCTGGCCTTGTAGCATTACACAAGAGTACACGCGCTTGCGGAAAGAGGAGAAGCTCTCGCATCCCGAGGCGCTTGCTCGTGCCATTCCAGAAAGCCACCGTGGCACGTATCTGCAACGATACGTCGCTGCAGTCCGAAAGATTCGCGAGGTAAGCGAAGTGGGCCATTCTTTTGCTTGTGTGCGCGAGTTTGTTCGTCTGTTTTCCACTGAGGACCCCGGGCTTCGGACCCTGTCCCCTTCAACATGTTCCACTCCATTTCTCAACCTCCTCCCTCCGCCTTCATCACAACTCACCCTTCGTCGTCGTCGCCGTTTTTCTTTTACTTGACCATCGCGATAGGCTAATGCTACAGAATTCAAGCTGATGGGCGCTGCAGCACCCGACATGGGCCCGCAGCCCACGCCGCCAGCTGTGCCAGCCCTGCTCGAATCCAAGGCCTTCCTTCCGTACGTCGACAGCCTGTTTGCGTCACGCGCCCGCAACGATCCTCGTCGACGATCTGCTCTCTTCAATTCGGCCTCACAGCGCCGCCAGAGTCCCATCCACCTTCGAGGCTCGCAAACACGCAACCCCTTCGATCCCTTCAATGCCAAGGACCAGCCTACGATTGGCGGTCGCTCATAGCCGATCTCCGTGCTCCTTTGAGTGACTCGAGTCTGTTTGTCTGGGCGGCTGTATCCAGGATGCTTTGCAAGGGAGCCAAGCACGCGACTCTTCGGGTGGTTTTGGAGCAAAGACTGGCTGTGTTGATGAATGTTTTCGTGTGTGTCTCGTGTGTACAACATATTTTTCTTCTTCTTCTGTGAGATTGAACCGTGCAACTGCAATCAGGATACAGTATTTGTATATTGTCAACGTTGACCATCGGTACTCGCGTGTGCTGGAATCATGGACGGCAATGGCACACTTCTTCGCCTGCTGCGCGTAGAACGATGCGCACGCCAGGCTGCTTGTTCTGGTGTGGGTGGAATGGATTCGGTGGACGAGGCAGAGGATTGGGACGAGACAATCACGATGGGTGTGGATTCCTTGGGGGGTGGTTGCTGACTCGGCTCGATCTCGATGAGCATGGATTGGCGAGAAGATCGCGGTGTGTGTCTTCGATGACGGGTGTCTTGCTTGTGAGTCAGCCCAGCGACTGGCGGCGCTTGTTCATCATTGTCGTTGGGATGCGATGTGGTTGAAAGAATGGCAATCTCGTCAGCCTGCGCCGGCTGCAGAGCTGCTGCTGAGACTCGATTGGAAACGGAAGATTGAGACGCCGAGCTGTGCATTGCGCGCGGGGACCTTTTTGCAATACGGTGTTTGTTGGCTTGTCCTGTCACAAGCGGGCGACCTGCCAAACCAATCAAGACGGATCCAGTGTTGGTGCATCTCCTCCTCCTCCTCCTCTCGACGGAAACATGACATGCCCAATTTGGCACTGCGCTGAATATACCTGATGATGTTGTTGTGGACGCGCTTTCGCAGTCACTGGACCAGGCAGACAGGCGCGCGACGGCCTTGACGCGACGCCGCAGCAGTTTCCGCGCGAGCTCTGCATCAATCTGCCAGTGTGCACTCGCCTCTGCTGCCAGGGGTGCATCGCTGCTTGGCTCTAATTCATCGCCTTCCATCGGACTGTTCGATCTTCGAGGCTGGTCCCGCAGTTGGAACGAGCGCGCAGAGCGGCTCATTCTCGCCTTACTTTGCCTCTACTGAGCGGGACTGAACAGGACTGAGACTGAGACTAGGGCTCAGACTTTGTATTTTCTGCATCTTACCGAAGCACATACACAGTTCCAGTCAGTCTGCTATTTTCATATTGATGCAATGGCCAAGCAGCAGACCAGGAGCTGGATTGGATTAGCGCTCGCGCTGCTGGTTGTGGCCCACACGGCGGCACTCGCCATCACAGCCGCTGCTCAGCCAGCTGGAACCACAGCATCAACCACCAGCAACAACCAGGCAGCAGCAGCCAGTCTCAAGTGCTTTGAGGCGATTCGTGTTGAGAACGACGAGATTGAGCGGCCGCCCGCGGTCACTGGCCACTCGCTGATTGCACTTTCGGTAAGGACAATGCGAGTGTGTGTGTGTGTGAGAGGGAGAGAGAGGGACGAGTGCTTGAATGTAGCTGTCGATCTCGCTTGCACGGCGAGTCCATTGCAGTGCTGGAGTGTGGATGGATTGCTCCCAGTATACTTACCGTTTGTTTCGCTCGCTTCTCGTACTGCTGCTGGACTCTTGTGATCGACCTTGCATTCAGCATGCACTCTGGATGTACGGCGGCATCATTCACTGGGAGAACGGCGAGAAGGTCGAGGTACCGTTCCCCAAATCCCCCAGCAATTGAGAGCCCTTTGCATTCACAGGTCATCGAACACAACCCAATGATGTGCTCACGATTCCACTTGTTGTGCTTGCCTGATTGCCTGGTTGCCAATCAACAAACAGTACGGACATGTGCTGTGGACGTACGAAACCGACGACAATACCTGGGATCGGACGTTCGCGGACAAGGGTCCGGCCCAGCCGCTTCGGGTGAACGAGACCGTCGATGTGCAATACGGAGACTCGTGGTTGGTGGCACGCGTGGTTGAACCCAAGCGTCCTGACCACACTGTACGTGTGGTTGTCGATGTGCCAACCAAGCCGCTGGATCTTGTCGTTGCGCGCAGCAAAATCCGCTACTATCCGCCAGCGATGAACATGCATGTAGCAGTTGGCACGACCACTTCCACCGGCGTCCCTGTCATGTACATTCACGGCGGCAAGGGCCAGAAGGGACGCGTGTCTTCCGATCTCTGGATGTTTGTGTTTGAGCGAGCGGCCTGGGTTCGAGTTTTGCCAAAGACCTCCGAACCTGCTGCGCGCGAGATGCACGCTGGCATTGTGATTGATCGCGGATTGTTCATCTACGGCGGTGTTCGGTATGTGTGGTGGAACTGCTTGATCTTGTTTGCCGTTGGTTGTCCTCTCACCCGATCTCTGACCGTCCACGTCGCGTCGTATTGTTGCCGCCGTTTCTTCCAGAGGTCAAACAAACTTTGAGGACATGTGGCACTTCAGCTTCAAGGACTCGACCTGGACTGAACTGCAGCCGGCGCCAGGCCCGCGCCCGCCACCGGGATGGGGCCACCGGCTGGCACTGACCACCCATGAGACACGCGGTCGCCAGACGATTTGGATGTTTGGTGGCTACAATCAGACGACAGGCATCAACGAGCTCTGGAGCTTGGATTGGGCCACCCGCCAGTGGACGTTGCACGGGCTGAACGGTCTGGCTTTCACCCGAGGCGCTGAGTCCCTCTTCGACCCGACCTCTGATGCCTTGGATCCGGATCGAGGTGCTGCTGCGGTTGAGACGACTGCCGACGAGGCATCTGTGGCTGAACGCCTCACCTCTGCAGAAGAAGACGATGGTCTTCCAGCGGGATGGTGGTACCGTCGTCCATCTCGCGACATGGCTTGGCCTGCAGCTCGTAAAGGCCACTCCATGACTCTGTTTGAAGGCAACCTGATTGTATTTGGTGGGCACGGTCGCGTAGACTTTTACGACGACGTCTGGGTGTACCGAATTGCGGACGGTGTGTGGATTGGCCCGATTCCCTGTGCAAGCGCTCCTCCTCCGCGCAACTACCACGCCACCGCTGTCCTCGCAGACTCCTTGTTTATCTTTGGAGGCAACAACGTCCAGGGGCTTTTGAAGGACTTTTGGCGGTTGAATTTGAAGAAGATTGCTTCATTCGCACAAATACAATAGCGACAAAGGTCTTGCACTGTCAGACCGTATCGATTCAAAGCACAACAGATTGTTTTTGTTTTTTCCCCAAAAAGCACAATGAATCTCTCAAATAAAAGTACACCAAGCAAAAAAAAAAGTGTTGCTCGACTCAAGGAGCTTGGACTAACGCTTGAGAGCCGAGTAGTATCGAAGACCGAGCAAAACCAAAGCAGCAAAAGCCGCGTAGAATCCAACCAGGATGCCAAAATCGCCCCACACTGTAATGAAGGAAAACAACAAGCCAAGTTCACAAAGGGAGAGAAGTGAGTTAGTTTTCGACAGTTTTCGGATAATCTCGCAAAACCAACTAAACAAAAAAAACCAAAACAACAGGAAACGTACAGCGATCGGCCAGGTTGAATTGATTCAGCAAATCATCGCCAGAGTTGATGGCGCAGAAATAGTTGACTTCGGTCGAGTTGTAAGGGTTGACGATCGGCACAGCGGCGCCGCCAGTGCATTCAAGGTCAATACCGCGGAACTCGTTCACAGTCAGCGCTTCGACAGCGTAAAACAGGTAGTTGATGTAGGCAAACCAACGCCAGACCCACGACATGGACTCGAGCGGAATGAAAAAGCCAGAGAGCAGGAAGAAGAAAGTCGACAGGGTGGGTGCAATCACGTTCGCAACAGCTGCGTTCGCAGAGAAGACGGCAATCGACTGCGCATACGTGTACGACGACATGTACGTCACAAAGAAGATGAGCATAAAGTAAAAGAACCGGCCGGGCTCGGAGCTCATGCCGCTCATCCAGTAGAACGGAAGCGTGTAGCACAGCATGTAGATAATGTGGAAGGGGTAGTCGCACAACAGCAGGCTGAGCGACAGCGCCGATGTTCGGTAGGTGCCACTGGCTTTCTCGCGATAAAAGACAGCGCGCAGTTCCAGCACATCACCGATCGCAGATTGGGAGATGAAAGCGGCAAACACGACGGTGAAGAACATCATGCCCACTCGACCATTCGCGCCAACTGTCAAAGGGCAACAGAAACACAAACACTGTCAGTAAGCAACACGTACTCACCCAACAAAACCGCCGCCAAAACCGCCGCACGCCACCAAAACTTACTCGGATTGTACTCGAGCTGCCAGAACAGCGAGCCAAGAACCAGAGAGACAACAATGAAGGTTGCAAGACGAGTCTTGAACACTGCGGGGTTGCGCCAAGTCATCAGCCACGTGCGGGCAAAGACCTGTTGAATTTGAGTGCGGAAGCTGGAGGCGAACTGGGCGTCGGCAAAATGAGGTGGCCTCACGTCAGGAGTGCACACGCCCTTGGCAAGCGCGTCCTTGGTCTGGCGGTACTGCACAGACTCGCACCACTGCTGCGCGCTGTCGACAGAGTCGGTTTCGCAGACAGTGTCCAAAACCCAGTCGGCAACATTGCGGTCGTGCTCGAAGGCGATGCCAAAGTGCTTCTTGACATAGGCCAGCAGCAGAGAAGCGCCCTCACCAACAGGTCCAAAGAACACTTGGAAGCCACCCTTCTTGAGAAGCAGCAGGTGGTCAAACATGCCGAAAATCTCGGCCGAAGGCTGGTGGATGGTGCAAATGACTGCGCGGCCAGTCTGCGCAATCTGGCGGATCTTGTTCATGACAAGCGCAGCGCCGAACGCATCGAGGCCAGAGGTGGGCTCGTCCAAGAAGAGCAGCGGCGGATCGGCGACCAGCTCGACAGCAATCGTCAAGCGCTTGCGTTGCTCGGGCGAAAGTCCACCCTCCGTCATTGTGCCAATCAGATCGTCCGCAATGTCTTCCATGTCAAGCTCGTACATGACCTTGTGGACGCGGGCGTGCTTCTCCTCGACCGAAAGGGAGTCAGGGAGACGGCACATGGCGGCAAAGGTGATGGCTTCCTTGACGGTGTGCTGGGAAAAGTGAATGTCTTGCTGCTCGCAGTAGCCAGAAATGCGCTTAAAGTACTCGTTGCGCGGAGCACCGTTCACGAGGATGGAGCCCGTCGCGGTACCGCCGGTCTTGCGGTCGGCGAGCACGTCCAGCAGGGTGGTTTTGCCAGCGCCAGAAGGGCCCATCAAGGCGACCAGCATGCCTGGCTTGACATAGCCGTTAATGTCGGTCAGCAGAGTTTTGGTGTAGAGCTTCTTGTCATCGCCCATGGCTTGCACCTGGTACTTGAGGTCGCTGAATTCCATAAAGGCCTTCTGCTCGGGAGCCAGGCGCGCAACCACTGCAGCATGCACCGAAGCGGCGGCGTCTGAAGCGCTACGACCTTCCTCGACCATTTGCTGCGTGTGGGCCAGGAGGCCCTGAGCAAAGGCAGCGTCGGTGGCACGACGTTCCACAATCTTCTTGGCCAGGAGCTCACGGCGGCGAGTACGAGAATCCTCGTCGTCGAGATGCGGGTTGTGCAAGTCCACCTCGCGCGGGTACTTGATGCAAAAGAAGGACACGACAAGAGCGGCAAGCCAGTAAATGTAGACAATAATAATGTCCCAGGTCTTCCAGGTATCGCCGAGGTTCATGCCGTAGGACTGCAGGAAGCCGTCGCCAGTGGGGAAGGGGCACACCTGAGTTCCGTTGAAGCCACCGTCAGCGAACGGCAGATTGAACAGAGGCGAAGACGACGGAGGGATGAGTTGTGAAGGCGAGCAATCAATCATGCGACCAGAAAACTCGTTCAGCGCAAGACCCTCGATGGCGTAGTGCATGGGCGAGATCCAGTACATCCAAATCCAAAAGTTGCGGATGGCGTCGGGTGGGAGCAAGAAGCCGGCAAACAGGAAGAACATCACAATGATTGATGGGATGACGGCGTTGGCAATGTTGAAGGAGCTGTGGAAAGCAACCAAAAAACAAAACAAAAAAACAGGCGTCCAACTTAGCAAACCAGCCAGCACTCTACATACGCATTCCTCACGAGCCTCTGCATTCACGCATCAAGAGTAACACTTACGGCATGACTGCAGACAGACCGCGCGAAAGAGTGGTCGACCAAAGCGCAGCAGCGACCGCCATAAAGTAAAAGTAAAAGAAGGCACCAGCCTCAGCCTGAAGGCCAACAATAAAGTAGACCATGACCGAGAACAGCGAGCCCTCGATGAAGAGGATTGGCAGATCGGCAATGTTGACGGCCATAAAGTAGGCGAAAGGCTGGAAGTACTTGGCTTTTCTTTGACTCAGGTAGACTGCACGCTCTTCAAGCAGCTGCGGGATGGAGGCGGTACCTGAAACAGACAGAGCACGGAGGAGATGCAATGAGCTTTTTTTGCTGGCAGACAAGCACCCACACCCACACACATACACACACACCCGCAGACACACTCTTGGAGTTCAACACTTACTCATAAAACCAAGATGACCAACGACAACCATGGCCACGCCGAGCTTGTTGCGAGCATCGAGCTGGTCGTTGCCGAGCTGCAAAAACACAAGACCAAGCAGCAGGCCCATGATAATGCCGCGTCCGATACGAGCTTGGAAGGAGGCAGGGTCGCGGAACTGCATCTTGAGGGCACGCCGCAGGGTGAGCTTGAACTGGCGCCAGAGCTCGGTCGGATACTTGCCAAAGTTCTCGACGTGGGCCGCGGGAGGGCTGTCGCGGGGAGCAACACCCTTCCACAGACGGCGGCCAAGCGAGGCATACATGTCGCTGCTCTTGTACTTTTCCACAAAAAAGCTGGTCGACAGCTGGACACTCAGCTCGGGCGACACAAACTTTTCGGGATGATCGCAGCACTGTGCAAGGAACTCGGCAGGGTTCATGGCCTCGGGGCAGTGGAGGCCAAGGCTGGCAAAGTGGTCAAGTGCCTTCTCGCGAGGGCCAAAGTAGACAATGCTGCCCTGCGAGAGAATGAGAACGCGGTTGAACAGCTCGTACAGCTCGCGAGAGGGCTGGAGTAGCGCAGCCATGCACGGGAAGCCCACGTCCGCGATCGAGCGCACGTGAGACAGAACGTTGTAGGCAGCGGCGGAATCAAGGCCGGTCGTCGGCTCGTCGAGCAGCAGCATGTTGGGTGTTTTGAGCATCTCGATGCCGACGGTGACTCGCTTCTTCTCGCCACCCGACACGCCACGGATGAGAGGGTTGCCAACGAGGGTGTTGGCAGCGTGCTCGAGGCCAAGCAGCTTGAGGATGACGTCAATGTGACGCGACTTTTCTTCGGTAGGCATCTCGCGCGGAAGCTGCAGCTCGGCGGCAAACTCGAACGTCTCGCGCACTGTCAGGGTGGGATTGTGCACGTCGATCTGGGGCACGTACCCGCAGATGCGGTTGAAGTTTTCTGGCACCTGCTGGCCGTTGACGCGAATCGAGCCACCAATCTTCTCGGGCAGACGGTCAGCAATGGCCTTGATCAAGGTCGACTTGCCGCTGAGCGGGCCGCCCAAAATGGCCACCATGTCACCCGGCTCGAGGTAGCCAGAGATGTTGTCGAGAATCTTGAACTGCTTGGAGGGTGGCGAGGGGCGCAGGCGGGTCGTCTGCAAAAAGTCAGTCCACAACGTCTTGACGTTGACATCTGTGCTGACCATGGCCGAGTAGTTCAGCTCGCGGAACTCGATAAAGGCGCCGAGCATACGTCCAGGGAAGAAGCGCTCAACAAAGTCGACATAGTAGTGGCGCATGTCAAACTGCGGGTCCTTGGGGTCTGTTACCAACGAGCTCGTTTCCGAGTCGGCCGAGAGACGTGCCTCGCTTGTCGCACGCGAAACAAGCAGACTGTCGTCGGATTGGTCAGACATGCTCTGGCCCCGGTAGGCTTGCTTGAAGTCTCGCGGATACAAGACGCGCTTGGGGTCTGTGTGCGATCCACGCGACGGATCGAGGCGCGCCTCCATCACGGACAGCATGGCGGTGGATCGGGGCGATTCGGTGGCTGCGCTAGCGCCTCGGCCCACTTCACGCATCTCCACCAGGTTTGGCGTATGTTTGCCGACGCCGACCGCATGGGAGTAGGAATCGCTTCGTGGGCGTTCGTTGGTTTCGCCGTCCTCTGCGGTTTCAAGGTTGATTTGGACCATAGGCACCGTGTTTTCAGACGGAAGTACCATGGTGAGGTTTGCTTGTTTTTTTTCTTCTACTTTTTTTTTCTGTGGGTGAGCGCGGAGGTTGTGGGGAGGAAGGAGGGGTGCAAGTGTATGGAGCGGAAAAAAAAAAAATAGCGTAAAAATAAGAGGATGTGAGTTTACCAAAAAGCGCAACTTGCAATGAATGGCAGCAATTTTCACACTCGAAACGCACTCACCAGTCTGGTCAGGAACGAAGCAACAGGTCGACTCTGGTCAATTCGGGATCTCGTGAGATAAAGTAAATGAAAATAAAGACTGCTGCTCTGTCCCAGTATATTCGCCGTCCCTTTTAAATGCCAGTAAAATCCCGCATGGAGGTGTTTGTTTATTCCGCTCCTTAGAAAGAAAAAAAAAATCCCAAAACCACGGGGATTTCGATTGCTTGCAAGGCGCACGTTACCTCCATGCAAGCAGTTGCTACGCCTCCCGTTTGCAGGACTGCTGGGCTGCAGGCGCATATCTGGGGTGCCAGGTCAGGTGGTTGCGGGGGGGGGGGAAGACGTGGGTGGTTATCTAACGCGTGGCGAACGAACTTATGTAACAAAGGCAACACGCGATGATGATTCGCTGCGATTCGTCGATGTTGAATCAATCAAAAACTCGCATTATTCAATGTCCCTGCACGCCTCCCCGAAGTCGTCATTCGTGAATGGCGTCACGTACTGTCAAACAGTCGCCAATTCGCGGGCGCCGCTGCCATACTATGTTTTTCCAAACATCCACACGGTACTGGTGCATTGTGCAAGACGGGAGCGAATACTATTGTTGGATCTGAGCGTTGCATGGTTGATCGATCGAGCAAGAAGGGGGAAAACAGCAACGGAGGAATCGACGCTGTAAAACATCCGGGTGTGAGGTTTTGCATGAAGCTGCTCCTTTTTGCCGTCCCCTCGTGGGCTGCAACGTTATTCAGAGATGGAGATCTGGGCACAAGGAGACAAATTCAAGCACATACTGGAGCATATGTGAGAGATGCGACACGCGAGAAACCATCGAAAAGAAGCACAGCCAAAGACTCAAATAGAACTCGCGGAGAAAAGGATTTTTTTTTTTTTTTTTTTTGCGGTGAAAAGTTTGAAACCAAAACGACACAATGGGGGAAAAACGCCGCCGTCGTACGTTGGGCGTTCGTCCATCAGCAAAACAGTCGTTTCGACAACCTGCAAGTTGTTGCTGTGTGTTGCGATTTTTAATTGTGTGTGCATCACGGAGCAGTGTCTGTCGAAGTAGGTTTCGTCAGTGTTGTTTTTTGGTGTTTGTGTTTTGTTTTTGGGTTCGACAACAATGATCCATTTCGGTTTGCTGTTGATTTCTGCAACGGATCGCATCGTGCAATTATGTAACGATCAGGCGCAGGAACATGCATGCACCTCAGTCGCAAGTCTAGTGATCGACGGGCGCGATCCGTTGTGCGTTGTCAACTTGAACGTCACAACCTCTTGGTTCGACCAAACGCCGCAGCAAGCTGTTTGCCTTTCCTTCGACCTTGCGAGCGATGAGGTGCACAAAAAACGAACGCTCGGAACCAATAAAACACAACCTGCTCACCCAGCTCGCGGCATCCAAACAAGCCAAGACAAAGCATGCAGAAAATGAAAACGTCATTGTACTTTGACAAAAGTCGAAACGGCGCGGGGACGGAAGGTGCGCACAAGCACGAAAGAAGTGTAAAAAAAACCGTAACAGAAAACATCCAATACTACTTGGCGTCACTCCAGACATTCTCCCTTGTTCAAAGTAGTCGAATGGGCTGCTGTTAGATTGCATCGGTTTGAGCCTTGGCCTGTGTAGCAGTGTCAGCCGCCAGCTGCTGCTGCAGCTGAGCGGGATAGAAGCGGTCCTCGGGGGCCCACACGCGCCCGGCCTGCACCTCTGTAGCAAAGCTTGCCGAAACGTTCTGCCAGATGGTTTCGGCGGCCGCAGCGCGATCGGCACGATCTTGCGAGTCGCTCGTGCTCTCGTTGATAGTTAGCGCATCGGCAAGTAGCTGGTTGGCAGCGGCAAAGTTGACATTGGCGGGAGAGTTGGCCGCAAGGGCAGCACTCACGACCTTTTGGCCGTGCTCGGTCAGCGTCAGCGGAGGCGCGTTGAGGGCCTGTCGCGTTGCAAACGTCGCAAGGAGCGGACGACGTTGCTGCAGTCGTTGGATTTCGACCAGGCGCGTCACGCTTGGGGTGAGCACAAACCGAGTACCATCGCTCAGCAGGATTGGGAGGAGGGTCGGGTAGTGCGTCTTGAGGCACTCTTGCAGGGACTCGGGCGTGGCCACGTCAGGCAAGGTTCGCACAAGGTTATTGCGGATGAGAATCTCCGCCTCGTCATGGATGAACGGGCTGACGAGCGGAATCGGTGGGTTGGCCTCCACGAACTGGGCAATCGCCTCGGCGCGCACAGCGTCAAGCTGCCCTTTGAGATCGGGCACCTGGATGCGCTCGGCCAAGCGAGCGACAATGGTGCCGGCAATTTGGAAGGCAATGTCACGCTGCTGGATGACTTCGCAGAGGAGTGGTTGGTCGAACAGACCGAGGAAGCCCCGACGACGCATTTTGAGCGAGTCCCGCTTGAGCAGTTCGGCGGCGATGGTGTTGCCGAGGTTGGTGAAGAGCGCCACGAAGGTCTCTGCATTTTTGTTCTTCTTTGACGTGAGCCATTGAACGTCCTCGTCGTTGAGCGGCTTGCCCAAAAAGTTGGCGTGCAGACCGCGCAGCTTCTTGACCTCGTCGGCGAGCAGCGTCTTGTACAAGTCCTCCGAGATCAGGCCCCTGAACGCATCCATCAGAGCTGCATCTTTCCCGCTCAACAGAGAAGGCACACGCTCGCCAAGGCGTGCAATGAGATTCTTCATGGCGGCAATGGACGTCTTGGCGCGAGCTGCGCGTGTCGCAGCCGCAGCCTCACCGCTGTCACTCGCCGACGACTCGTCATTTGACGCCGAGGAAGTAGAATCAGCAGCAGCAGCAGCAACAGAATCATCAGCAGCAGCAGCATCAGCAGCAGCAAGGTCGCCTTCAGTAGCGTCGCTGGACGACAAGATGCTCTCCAATCTATCCGTAGCTGCAGCACTTGCACTCAACGAAGAAGCAGCAGCAGCAGCAGCATCAGCAGCAGCATTGCCGCCGGACGCCTCTTGCGCGAGCGTGCGGGACATGTAGTCGGCGGTGGCCTGGGCAGCCGTCTTGCGATCCATCGGCACAGAGAGGACGGTGAGCGAGCGGAGCTCTGGCTCGAGCATCCAGGTGGTCGTGAGGCGCCGTGCAAGGTCGCCACGCGGCTTTGTGACGGAGGTGGTCGGGCTGGCAGCCAGCATATGGAAGGACGAGATGCCCATGGCGTCCATTGCCTCGGCGATGAGCTCGGCGCGCTGGCGGAGCTGGGCTCGCAGCTCGTCGCCGCGCTTTGAGGCAACGCGCTCCGGGTTGAGGTTGAGCAGGTAGCGCTCAATGCCGCCGGCGAGGTCGATCGTCCGCGTCGCCTTCGACGTCGTGTTCAGGCGCACATGCTTGTCCAGCAGGCTCAAGTACGGCGTCCGCAGATGCACGTTCGGCAGCCACCTGCGGCGCGTCTTGCGGTGCGAGTGCGAGATCTGGTTGCCATACCCAATCCGCACGCCGTGGTACAGCCCGCGGTCGGCGCGCTTGGCCAGGTTGCGGAACGATGCGACGGCAGACAGCTGGATCATCAGCACAATGGAATAATAGAAAAAAAAAAAAAAAAAAAAAGGAATGGGCTCACACAATCCTAGCAAAGGACCGCTAGAAAATCGTACTCGCAGCTTGTTAGCCAAGCGTAGCCCCTTGTACCAACTTAACTGATCAAGACTTGGACCACTCTCTAGTGACTTGCCGTCGTCATTTCAATGCAATGTTCAGTCCAAGAATCCTTTACTTGTTTTTTTACTTTTTTTACTTTTTTTTGTTTTTTGTCTGAACTGTTCGATCTGAGCGTCTCTGACCAGATGCACCGAACCAGCTGGATGGACGCTGCCCCGCAAGCCCATGCATCGCCATCCCCGTCCGCGTACGGGTACACACGCCTCGACACAAGCATGGCAGCATCCACGCAGCAGCAGAGCTTGTCGGCCAGCAGCAACCCGAGCCTCTCGACCTCGTCCTCAATCTTGAGCCACCATCATGGCGAGCACTCGACCGTGTCGGTCTCAAGCACAGCCTCGGACTCGTCGGCGCCAGCCAAGATGGACGTGATCAAGTCACGCTATCCGTACTGCGTCGTCTGGACGCCATTGCCATGCATCTCGTAACCAAAAAGCCTCGCTAACCCAAGTTTGGTTTCAGTTCTATGACGCGTTCTCTCAACCCTTTTCCCCCAATTTGACGATACAGAGCATTGCTGCCATTCATTGGCCATGTCGGAATATGCACAAGCAAGGGAATCATCCGCGACTTTGCGGGACCGTATTACGTGTCGACGGACAACATGGCGTTCGGCACGCCAACCAAGTACTGGGTGCTTGACCCAAGTCGTGTCCAGTCCAAGCAGCACGACTGGGACCGCGCGGTGGCCAAAGCGAGTGACGAGTACGCGTGCCGCATGCACAACCTGTTTTGCGACAATTGCCACTCGCATGTCGCCATGGCGCTCAATCTGATGGAATATGGCGGCAGCTCGAGCTGGAGCACCTGGAAAATCGGGCTTCTGATGCTCGTTCATGGGCGCTATGTCAGGTATGTCGCGGTGGTTGCCATGCACGCATGAGCCCAGATCAGATGTAGCCGAAGCAGCGCAGACACTCACACCTCTGGTTTCTTTGGTTTGGTCTGGGCATCTTTTGTTTGTTGGACAGTTCTGGCGCCTTGCTACGAACCTGGTTGCCATTCCTAGTGCTCGCCGCCATCGTTGCCATCATTGTTGTATTCACTCGATAGCGCCTTTTTTTTGTTTTTCCAACTCGCCAACCTTGTCAATAGCAGTAGTATTTCAAGACTTGCTTTTTTTGTTTGTTTTTGTTTTTTAAGTTTCTTTCAACATATTTTCACACGCACAAACCGAGAGCAACTCGATTTCAAAGCCACACAATTCGCAACACCATAACGAACAAATAACAACAGGAGCCATAAGATGGCAGAGAAGATCAAAGAGGGAAAAAAATGAATTATCAACGAAGCCACACATTAAATTTGTTTTTGTTGGTTTGTTTCCAAACCCCCGAGTTATTGGCAGGCAGCAGCTTGCTTTTTTGCGGCAGGGCGAGCAGCAACTGGTTGTGTTGGCTGGCTCTCCTCCTTTTGTTTGTCGGACTTCATGGTCTTGGCAAGTTTCAGGTACTCTTCAAACTCGAGAGCAAATTCGTCCAACACTTTGGTGTCGCAGATTTGGTTTGGCTCGGCGTTTGCGTCCGACACGACAGAAATGCTGACACGACCATCGTAGGTCATGATCGAGATGGCCATGCCGCCATAGCATGACTGCAGGCCGAAAATGTGAATTTCGCGAATCTTGTGGCCGCCCAGAAAGAGCGCTGTTTGCGGACCCGGCACGTTCGTGATGATGGCAGCGGACTTGCCCCAGAAGTGGTTGACGATCGCTGAAGTAATCCGGCGCGGTGTGAAGCCCCAGAACGACATGTTGAAGACAGTAAAGCCAATGTAAATCTTGTTGCGCTTGCGCTCCTCGAGACGGGTGTGCACCTCTGCCAAGCGCTCGACAGGATCTGCAATGCCCGTGGGCAAAAAGTGCCACACGCCAGCAATGTTGTTTTGAATCGACTCGATGTCAGCGACAGTCTTGCGAAGCGTCACGGGAATGGGGCAGAAAACGTTCGACGGCACGGTTTCGCCGCGCTGAATGATTTGGCGACGCAGGCCGCCAGTGAGGGCAGAGACGAGCACATCGTTGACTGTCACGCCAAACGCGTCCTTGACAGTCTTGACATCATCCAGGGAAAGCGACGAGCTCCACAGCACCGACTTGCGCGTGGATGCCTCGCGCCTCAGAGCAGTCTTGCGCTCGACAACGCACAGGAACAAGTCGACAATCAAGAGCCGGAGAGAAAGGTACGTGCTGCGAAGCGAGGCAAACGCCTGGCCAATCATCTTGACTGGGCGGAGGATGAGCCAGAAGGCGAGGGACGCCAACGTCGAGCTGAATGGGATGCCCAACGATTGCAAGTTCACAAACGCATGCACAAAGTTGCGACTGTCGTGCTTGTCTCCGCTTGCCGACTTTTTCGACGCGTTCGTGGCTTTGGTGAAGGCCTCCTTCATCATGTGGGCAAACGTGACACCTTTGGCATCGACCGCGGCGGACGCCAGCAGGACGTTTGCAGCCATGCCGTCACCAACGCAATGATGCATGCGGAGGAGCAGAGCACTGCCCGAGCCGTTTCTGACGTTATGGAAGAGTGTAGCTTGCCACAGGGGTTTGGACTGCAGGGAACAGGAACAGAAGAATTGCAGGTGCAATCAGTACACGGCGCGACTTTCCCCCCCCCCTTTCTCCTCAAGCATAGCAACAAAGCCGGACACCAGCTTCTCCTACCTTGTCAAGAGGCTCGGCAATAACATTCTGCACTTGGCGCTGGAAGTCTGCTTCTTTGGTTCCGTCGGGCAGCCGCACCAGTTTGATGTGATCGGCCACCTTCCAGTTGTCTGCGTCCTCAAAGGAATGCAACAGGAGCGACGAGCTCACAACGCGTTGCTTGAGACGGACGTGTTCGCTCGACGCATCCGAGAAGACTTTTTTTGGACAAGAACAAAAAAGAGTCGTGAGCAATCCACAATCAAAAACACACCAAAAGGCGCGCCCGTAGATCGCCTCGACCCATGCAAAAACATACTCTTGAAAACGGCCTGAACTGGAAGCAGCTCGTCAAAGCAGAGCAGTCCGGAAATGGTCTGCAGACGTTCTTCGTGCTCGCACTTGATGAACATGTTTTCGGTGCCCGTCATGGCTCCCTGTGGCTTGGATGGGTTGTGTGCGCCAAAGTAGTAGTTGTTGGTCGCATAGTGGCTCGGTTTGCTAGCCTGCTTCTTGCTGTTGCTCTTGAGCGAGTACGAGACGTGCCACGCCGCCAAAACGCAGAACGCCAGCGTCACTGCCGCAGCGAGCAAATCTGGTGCATCAGAAACAACATAAAAGAAAATTGAGCAAGCAGAATTTTTTTGCAACAATGTTGACGCTCGAGTTGAAGCCGAGGGTCAGCCTTTTGAGTGAGTGAGTGAGCAGTTGCGTTGTCCATTGCATTGAAGTTATTGTTATTGTTTTGCGTTTTGAATCGGGTTTTTTGGGTATTTTTTGCGACGCTGCCGCTTTCCATGCGAGCGTCTGCTTCCGCCGCATGAATACACAGACGAGAATGCATGTAATCACAGCGACAGTGGCCCAGGTGCAAAAGTGGAGCTCCGAATGAGACACAAACAGTCAGTCACACGGGAAACCCAAAAAAAAAAAAAAAAAATCCCGACTAATGAATCAAAACGCACCTCGAAACGAAGGCACGGTTGAGCGACAGTCAAGAGCGAGGCACAACATCGCGAGAGAAGAAGAGAGAGAGAGAGGGAGATGGAGGGAATGTGCGCATGACATGTCATGCAAAAGACGACAGCGTCAGTGAAAGAGCGCGCGAAAAAAAAAAAAAAAAAAAAAAAAAAGAAAGTCAATCAAAGAAGAAGAAATACAAAAATGACGGAAAGGAGGTGGCGCGCACTCTCTCTGTGATGGGGGGGGTGATGGGCGAAGGACAGCAGACACGCAGAGTGCAGATGGCAATGTATGGGTAGACCGGAAGGCGAGCGCAGAGCCAGGAAGAAGCGAAAACAAAAAGGAAGAGGAAGAGCCAAAAACCGAAAAAAAAAAAAAAAAAAAAAAACACATGCCAAAGCGTGCTTTCGATTGGATGGAAAATGCACCAAAAGGCCGCTCGCTCGGCATGGCCACTAGACAGCCGTGTTCCCGCCGCCGTGGTGGGGTAGGAAACATGTCTCTGAGAACTGCTTGGATTGAGGGGGGGGGTGTCGCTCAACGCAGGGGGACTTGCTGCTTGACAAGAAACCATTGCCGACAAGCTTACAATCAAGCATTTGCACAAAACAGAACTGACACGAAGACCAAGACGGAACGAGCCAGTTCGGGTTGGGGGCGATGTGCAGTAATTGGTTATTGGATCAAATGAGATGACGAGGCCGCAAGCGGGTTGCTCATCGTCGAGACCACTTTCGTCGCGAAAAAAAAAAAAATCAACTTTTCCCTTTTTCTACCTTCATTTTGGGAGCTCGACCACCGAGCCCCTAATCGCACATCTGGGCCGCGTCACTTCGGATTGTACTCTAAATATGATTATTTTTGTTTTGCAATCACGAAGGAGGGCGTACGCCAGATCGACAAGCTCAACAATCGCTTTCAAAACAAACAAAGCGCAGTACCCTTCACGTCGCTGAACGACCGGAATTTTCCATTCTCCCGTCGAGAAAATCATAGTACCTACCTTACCAAATACGGTTCTCGAAGCAGACTACCGAAATTCTTGAAACGCCAAGCAAGTGGTTGCTCGCTGGAGCTCAGGAAACCGATGGTTGGAAGAACGCCAAAACTCTGCAAAAAAAGGAAAAACCTCGCAATGCAAATGTATGGAAAAGGTCGACAAACACCCCTCATTTAGAGCGACGCCCTCCCACTTTGGTGGCCCTAAACACAAAGTACACATGGCATTGAACACGCAGGGTCACAGGCGGCGCTGGATGGGGCATGTAGGGGGTCAAACGGACGCGTCAAAGTGAATGGTGCGGAAAATCGGCTTCATTTTGAAAATCTTCGGACATCGGCGTTCTGTGTGCTGTGCCGTCGTCCTTCCTTTGACGGTCCAGTACGACATGTCAAGAGGCTGTCAATCATGTTCAGACAAAAAAAAAACGAAAAAAAAAGAAGGATGAATGCAACAGAAAAAAATGAGTTACAACAAGCAGTATTCCCGCGTGGTCTCCCACCGCAGTACTAACTACTCTCATGGTGGTTTAACTTCGCAGAGCGGAACGGGATGCGGTGCATTCCACCAGATATGGCCGTAACTGAAATGCAGTAGTGGGGCAACAGCAATAGAAGCGACTGGCCTGATTTGGGTGTGCGTTTTGGTGGTGGCAAGGTGCTGTTCTTGGCGCTCAGTCATTCCTTACCAGCTTTACCGTTGTTTTGTCGTTTCGCCATGGAGGGTCAGAGCTCTGCCGACCTGAACCGCGCTGTGAAGGCCTCTGGGGACATAAAAACTGTTTGAAAAATCAATGTGAAAATACGAATAATATTAATTTGTGTTTCATCGAGTCAACATGTCAGGTCCTGCGCAACTCAGTCAGAGGGTTGCACTGGCGTCATGGTGGAATCGAGGGCCAGACCGTTGGCATGTGGTGTTGTCAACTCCAGGGCGGAGACTGCTGCATGGGGCGTGGCCAGCGTTGGCGCAACTGCAGCCACCTCCGCTCCGCTCGCAATGGCTCCACTCGCAATGGTTCCACTCGCAATGGCTCCACCCGCAGTCGCTCCACCCGCAACGACAGAGCCAACTGTATGGCTTGGAAACCCTCGCAAGCCTTTGAGATCCGGATACACAGCAACCAAGCAGCGCGTCACGTACGGAACCAGACCTTGTTGCATCGCAGCCGTGATGGCGGCCAATGCCTGCTGCTCCCTGGGATCCCCGCCAGCGGCAGCGTCCGCCACAAGCGTGCTCACCGTCTTGCTGGCCTCCTGGACACTGATCTGCACAAGGTTGTGCACGCTTGTGGCGATGGAAAGTGGGGCACAGTGTCGCAGTTCGTTGAAGGCTGCCGTGAAGCCGTTCGCGAGCAGCGCAACCGCGGGGAATTCCATCAAGGCAGATGGCGGGACGAGTGTGGCAGCTGCTGCCGTTGCTCCAGCATTCGCTCCTGCGAGTCCAGCGCCGGAGCCGGCGGCGCCCGCATAGACCACGGGTTGGCCAGGCTGCGTCTGCACGGCAGCCACGGCGGCACTGCACGACGACATTGTCTCGGCAAACTTGGCGGTGGCAGTGGCAACTTGTCCAGCAAACAACTCTAGTGCGCGATGCTCGAATAACGGCACGAGTAGCGTCCTAAAATCAATGCCAACACGGCCGAGGGACATTCCGAAATACATGCACTGGCCCAGAAGCGAGGCAACTGTTGCGCCATCAGAGACAGCAGCAAGGTTGGCCTCGAGCGTGGCGACAAACGAGGCGACGCGTTCCACAACCCAGCCGAGAAGCAAGCGCCCTTGCTGATGTTGGTGTCGTTGCTGCTGCTTTTGAATAAACAGCTGAAGCTGCTGCTGTGTCAGCGGATCGGTAATGGACAGAGGGAGGAACGTGGGGAGATTGCCAAAGCCAGGGCGGGGCGACGCCGGAACAATGTTGGGCGACGACGAGAGCTGCTGTTGCTGTTGTTGCTGTTGTTGCTGTTGCAGTTGTTGCCAGTCATCTGTGAAAATGGCACGATACTGCGTAATAATGTCAAACAGGTGCACGCGGCAGGCATCCACGTATCGGCTCAGATCCGTGTTGGGGGACTTGATCTCTGGCAACGAGGCGTGCAAAAAGTGGTCGCGGGCTTCCAAAAAGGTGGCTCGAAGATCGGATTCCGAGTACGTCCCCAGCCTCCGCAGATAGCCCACGACACGCAGGCACGCCGGCAGCTGCAACGCGCCTCGAAGCTGTGACAGCAGCTGCGAGAGCAACAGCTCCTTGGATCGAGCAACCTCGTCTGCGATGCTCATGACCAGTTTGATGTCACGGTGGCGACGCACAAAGCGCTGTACATAGGCATCGACTTCCAGGGCCTCGTCGTAATACCCGTTCCGCACGCAAGTGTCCATCAGCTGCGGCAACTCGAGAATGTCCACAAGCTGGGCATGCTGGTCCAGGGTGAGGCTGACTTCCTTCCGTCGCACGGCAATCTCTTTCGAGGCCTCGACAAAGCGTTCACACGCCTCCGTAAACCGTGGCAGCGTGTCTATCAAGTTTCCGAGGCGGGTCTCGATGTAGTCGAACTGTGGAGCAAGTGTTTCACAACAAAGTTTTCACCATCAGAACCAGTTCGTCAAAAAGACTCGTTTCCCCCGGCCTCCTCCTCAAACCCTTCCCTGCCGTTATGTCGACCATTGTCGTATGCTGCTGATGGTCTCATCATCGAGATTCTTATGGAGAACTTGATTGAGCAGCTGTGCTTACATTGCTGGAGACTGTTCGCGAGCACTCTGCGGTCTGGATGAACGCCTTGTAGTTCTTGACTGCGAGTGACTGCGTCTGCGCAATGAGGTCCCTGCGCTGCGTGGCGAGGAGCAGCGGCTGGCGTTGGAGCTGCTCGACGCTGAACGCAGTGAGCTCGTCCACGTACGCAGCGCACTCGGGATCGGTCGCCCACGCCGGCACCACCGCGTCGCTCGATGCACCTCCAGTCACAGCCGCAGATCCAGCACCAGCGGTCGGGCTCTGCATTGCCAGCGGCGTCGAAGGAGCGCCTGCAAGGGGGGGGGGGAACCAGGCCATTCGTCAGGGACGACTTCGTTTCCATCATTTTGAACCACTGTTCGTTCATTCATCCAACAACACTGTCGTTGTTCCTTCTTCTTCTTCTTCTTCTTCTTCTTCTTACCATTGCCATTGCTGTGTGCTGAAGGCACGGCTGTGAGCGCGTGGATGATGGCAGCCGCTCCAGACATTGAGTGAATCGGAATAGGAAAGAAAATAAGAAATGGGCTTTTTATTTGCTTTTTATTTTGCTTTTTGTTTATTTTTGTCTTCTCAGTCTTCTAAATCTCAGTTTCTTGGTCACTTTTTTTTTTTGTTACTGTACTTTTTCTCATTCAGCCCTTCTTTTGGTTCCAATTCCACTACTGTTCACAAAAGCAAAAATGGCTGCTGCGACGCAACGTCGTCGTCGTCGCTGCTGCCGTGGGCTGGGACTGAGGCGGTGCATCACCCGTCGAGCTTGCCATCGCTGCTGTTTGCCTCGACAGCGACTCCAGCAGCATGGACGGCGGCCTTCCTCGCACCAACCCCTCCATCAGCATCAGCGACGACGGCATCCGCAACCACGCTGGATCAGAGCAACAGCGGCGGCGGCGATCACAAGTCGAGTGGCCGTGCTGCTGGAGGATCTGGCTCAACGGGACTGGGCTCGAACGGCGCCGCTGGATCGCCTGCAGCTGCTGCTGCTGCTGGGTTTGGACTGAAGGACGGCGGCGAATCGTCCCGCCAGGAAGTCCTCAACAATCTCAACCAGTGGCGGATGGCGACTGCAGACGCTGCCGCGGCGTGGACGGCTGCGACTGCCGCGAACGAGCTTGGCATGATTGACTTGGCTGGTGCTGCATCATCGTCCGACCTCACCCGGAGCAAGCGACCAAGATTGGGCCAAGACGGAGATCTGAGCGATGAGCATCCATCATGGGCGTCCGCGTTGATCATGTCGACGGCCGCCGACGTCGACGACGGTGGTGACATTGGCGGCCGATCGCCAGGTTCAAGTCGACCGGCAACACCCAGCGTACCCATGGACACTGACCACCAGGATGATGCTACCGCAGGCGCAATGACAATGGGTACACCGTTACTATCCCGGTCACTGTCCGTCTCGTCCCTCATCGGAGGCGTGGCTGGGACGACGCGAATCAAGCACCGACAGTCGGCCTACACGGATCTCGTCTCCAGCGTGCTGCTGGGCGACCAGGAGGTCCCGGCGATCGTTGACACACGGAGAGCACGCAGACAACGCGCCTTGGCAGTGCATGTCGTCCTCCATCTGGGCCTCTCGCTCGAGTACATTTGCGGATCGATCGAGCCGCTGACGCAGGCGCGACTCATGGGTGAATGTGCACACTTTCTGCCCGAGCAGTTGCAGCACTTGCAAACACTGACCGTTGCGTTGCTCGCCAAGTCGCTCTTGGTCAAGCCGGCCGCCGTTCCAGCGCCCTCAGTCTCCATCATTCCTCCCGCTGCAGCAGCAACATCAACAACAACAGCAACAGCAACAGCAACAGCAACCGGCATAACCACTCCAACATCGTCCTCCACTGCTCCTGGAATACCTCTGCCACCCGTGCCCAATCCTTCCGCCACCGCGTTGTTTGGGTTATCAGCCAGCGAATTCCTCGAAGCGCTCGAAGCCGTGCCAATCTCCACCCTGACGAGCTTCTTGCCAGAGTATCCAAACATGCTGGCCCACCGATGGATGCTCAAACTCGGCAACAACCGTCGTCTGACGCTCGACTGCCTCTCGGCGCTCCCCGCCCTCTACGATCCTGCGTCGCCAATGTTCATCTTCAAGGACACGCCACCCATGGGACCGGCTCCTGTTGGTGCCGTGCGCGTTGGGGCAAGCGGGCATCCAAACTCGGCCACGTTCGTGTCTCGGGCCTGCCGGGTCGCCGAGAGCTCGCTGGAGACCTACCTCGACGCCTATTGGTACTCGACACAGCCCAATTTCGACGAGGCGGTGCAAACTATTCTTGACCGCGCGATCGTCAAGCTCGGGAATCTGCTTCCTGAAAACATTGCGGGACACGAACTCTGGTCGGTCTTGCGAAGCCATCTCTGTCAGCGGTTGCAAGCACTCCACACACTGCACGTCTTTCAAATCTTGTATGAGCTCGGGTCTTTCCGGTTTCAGCAATCGCGCCTGGAGCCCGCCTTGAAGGTGTTTGTGCAAGCCGCCACTGTGGCTAGCTTGCCCTCGTTTGCCGACTTTGCCCAGCTGGACTCGGCCAGTATTCGCGCACGTCTTGCTCTCACATTTTCACGACAAGAACGGAGCCCAAGCGATGCTGATCGGGAAGACAGCGGTGACCCCATCACCACTGTTCTCGGCCGCGCCGTGCACCTGTTTTCGGGCTTGTCTGCTTCTTCATACATGTCTCTTGGTCGCATTGCCAGTGATGCTGATAGCAAAGCGTATGCTCTGCGCGCTAGACGAAAAGGCCAGACTGCTATGACGCTCGTAGGCGGCGAAGGAGCCCGGCCAAAGTTGCCGTCCACAGCCTTCCCTTTTGCGTGGCCTCTCGTCACGGCGGATGCAGCTGTAGTTGACGGTTTTATCTCTGCGTGCAAAGCCATGCTGGCACAGTCACACTTGTCGCCCTTCTCCTCGACCCAATCAGCGGAACCACCAAGCTCCCTGGCTGAAGCTGTTTCTGGCATGCTCCTCTCTTCCGCCGGCGCTGCCAACGGGTTGCGTGACTTTTTAAGCGAGGACAAGCCTGCGCCATTCAGCTGTCTCGATGACCTGGCTCTGCTTTCTCGCTCGCCAGCGATTGAAACTACCAAGCCGTCTGTTGCTCGCCCCAGTCGGGTCCTTCCGCAGTCAACGTCGTCGTCGTCGCACTCACACAATGGCCACGCAACTAAGGGCATGTCGGCTCAAGAGCGAGCGCGGGCCGCAGCCACCCACCGGAAACGTCTTGTCGAGCTGCGTCAAGATTTGGCGCGACAAGCGCTCATCGCTTCAAACCGAACAAGCACCCAAGGGGTGGAGGACCAAGCATTGCCACCCGTAGAAATCGGTTCCGATCTGCTCCTGCCCGTTGCCCAGGCACGTGCGTTTTGGGACTTGACCCACACCATGGAGCCGGAGGTTGCATGTCGCTCATTGCGCGCCATTTTTAGGCTGCCCGACTCGGACAGTGTGACTGTAGCCCTGCTGAGCTACTTGGACACCCTGGTCGCAGACTCTGTTACAAAGTCTATTGTCGATGCCGCAGGCCCCAAATTCACACTTGCAGGGCTTCTTGGTGGCTCACCGAGCTGGAGCTCGCTGCAGTCCCAAGCCAACGCCGTTGCAGCCTTCGTCCTCGTCGTCAAGGCCGGTCAGGCGCGCGCGGTTGGTTCATTGTCTACGGCTGCCGCGCTTTTGAATTTTGCGACGCAGATGCTCGTCAACCATGAGAACAAACCAGACTCGGCAGTATTGGCTTGGCTCCGTTTCCTTGTTCAAGCCGCACCGCGAGCTTGTTCATTCGACGCGAACGAATGGTCCTTTGCTGCTAGCAGTCCTTCGACTGCGTCCACGTTCCAGCTTTGGCTTGCTGTGGAATGGATTATGCTTTCGCGAGAGTGTACTTTGAAGCAACACCCATGCGGCGCGCTGGCATTACGCCTGGCGCACGCCAACGAGATTGTTGCATCGTCGGGGTGCTGTCGCTGCTGCCTGTCGCTGGGTGGGTCACAGCTCGTATTCGATCACGAGAACACGCCGGACAGCGCTGCGGGCATTGTGTTTGCTGTGGTGAACGAAATGTCGAGCCCGCAGTCAACGATGGCGCTCTCACCACTAGCAGTGTTTGGATTCCTGGGCTATGCCGTGGATCATGGTGCGATTGGAGTCTTTCGGCAACTCGAAGACGTGGTCAACCGTTCATCCGAAGCACTTTCCTTCCGCTCGGCTCTTCCAGCCCTTCGCGTGCTGTGCCACCATTCCTGGCACGCCCTCTCCGCCGCCTTGGACTCTGAGGCATCCCAGACGCACAACGCTCGCGCTCGCGAAGCGAGAGCACGGATGGTACGTTTCCTCGAAGGCCAGCAACGCACCCAGCCAGTTCCTGCGCTGGATCTGAACGCACTGCACACCGAGATTGTGTCCTGTTTGCCGCTTGTATCGTGGTTTGTGACTGGGGCGTGCGTGACGGCGCCAGTTCTTTCCAGGGTGCTCTTGACCGTGGCGCGTGAGTTTAACCTGCAGCACGCGCAACAAAGTGCCGCGCCCGAGGAGCAAACTCCAGTGCAATCCGTCTGCGCCATTATTGGCACACTCCCACTGCCGGCATTGCTGCCCGTCCGGCCCTATTTATCTGCCGAAGGCTTGCCAAGCGCTCGAGTGCAACCTGTTCGGAAAGCGAGCGCACTCGACAGTTCGCCGCCGCTCGCCTCCTCCAAGTTGACTGGCGCTACATTGCTGACCGCGATGGAGTCGCTGCTGCATGCTGGTCTCGCCAGCTCACCGTGCCATCCCAACTTTTTGATTGGTCTTGCCGATGTGCAATTTGCGCGCGGTCGCACTCACTCTGCCCTCAGCCTGTACCTTGCGGCTGGTCGCGCTGTTTCCGGCAACTTTGTGACCCTGCCGCCAAACTGTTGGTCGAGCGGTGTGCTCGGACGGATGGTTCTCTGTAGCATTTCACTCGGCTGGTTGATGGATGCCTTGATTCTCTGCCAGCTTCCTCTGGCCTGGCCGTGGTTGCATCCCGAGGCGGCCACAAAGATTCGGGAGAACGAGCGGTCTCGTGCGAGTCGTGCACTGCCAGACTCCAACTATCCGTCGCAGCACTCGACTCCCTACCTCTTTGACAACACTGCCACTCCTGGATTCTACTTGGGCCCTGCCTTCCGCGCTCTTGGCGAGTTTCTCGTGGAAGGTGCCACCACCCCCATGAACACTTTGGCAGATCTCCCGTTGCAGCTTGGCGGCCCTGCCCCGTCCAGTACCGTCCCTAGCAATGTTCCATCATCGCGTCCTGCAAACTCGACGCCCGAGTCAACCCAAAAGTCTTCCGAGCCGTTTGGCGCCGTGTCGAGCAGCGACACACTTGGCGCCAACATTGCCGGCTTGTCCACTGCGTTCTGGTGCTTGCGCCAAGTTCGGCTCGGAGACGTGCCCACGGAACTGTTTGCCTCCGTGTGGCATGTGCAGCTTTTGGAGGCTGTCGCGAACGTGCTGCATTTCACCGGCGACGAAGGCCGAGTGGCGTTTTTGGCTTCGGCTCTCAACCGTCCCGAGCTCAATGTCAACACGGCACTGAGCGTCCGGCTCACTGCCATCGAGGCGCTCACGAAAACACATCTCCGTGGTTTGTGCAGCAGGTTGCAACTGTAGTCTCAATTAAAATGCAGTTCAAAAGCGTAACAACAAGCAACTTTCTCATTTTCTTTTTTGTTTTCTGTTTCTTTTGATTCACAACGGGGGGGGGGGTTGTTTCTCTTTGACTCGACACACCGGAACACACAAAATTAAACGAACGAGATGACCGCTCAATCGGTCTTGTTGGTCTTGAGCTCCTGGAGAAGCTCTTTTGGGAAGAACTCGTTGAGCATGCGCTTCATGGCGTACGCGTCCTCGCCATCCGCATAGTACTTTGACTCAATCTCGGAGACGCTGAATTGCAGCGTGTCGCGATACAAGTGCAGGGCAGCGCGATTGCTCTGTTCGTGTCCAGCAGTCCAAACAGTGAAACAGCGAAACAGCGGCTGAGTTTTGGTTTCTGGTTCAAGGCAAAGCTTTCCGGGGGGTGTTTCGTTCTCGATCAATGTTTCCATTCGTTCAAAGGGGAGTTCCTTCTCCGCCCCCCCCTTTCCCCCACGCTGACGCGAATCATGCGAGATGGAGACTCGAACGAGGGCTGATCTCCAGCATGAAACAGCAAAACCAACTGCTCTTGTATGGTTGTTTGGGTTTGTGTTTTTACCTTGCGGACGTGCAGCGAGACGTAGTGCGCTCGGAACGTCTCGACCATCGATTGGCACGCCTGGTTCATGAGCGTGCGAGCAAGACCGAGTCGTCGGTGCGATCGGAGCACTGCGAGCGATGTAATGTGTCCATGCGGCTCGTCGTTGGGCTCCTCCTCCATCTTGGCCAGCACGTAGCCGACAATCTTGCCGTCCTCGTCCTCCGCAACGTACGACAGCTGCGAGAAGCCAATAACAAAACCCCCCCACAAGCAAAAGTGAAAAGTGGGACAAACAGGAATTGCAGCGTGTCAGCATCGATCAATGGAAGGAAATCCAATGGAAAATCCAATGGAAGGAAAATCCAATGGAAATCCAATGAAAAAAAAAAATTGGCGATCTTGGCATTGGCAGATCTGAATGAATGGGCGGCGGCCGACGCACCTGAGGCCATGACAAGGCGTGGTACAAGTAGTACTTCATCTGGTAGTTCTCAGGCAGGCACATGAGGTTGCAGTGCTGCATGTTCTGCAGATCGTCAATCGTCGCTCTCCGCACGTTCATGCTTGCTTTCGGCGGGTGCGCTGAGAAAGTGAGACTGATACAAAACAAAGACAAAGAAGGTACAGTACTGTACGTGAAACATCATTAGTAGTACTGTTATTGTTATGATTGTTACTCTGAGATTTTGTGTTTCTTCACGTCGGCTTGGTTTCGGCTTTTTCGTCCGAATTCGCACACTCCCTCTGCTAAACCTTGCACACAAGCCGAAAGTGTTTGATTCATTCTGCTCCAGTCATTTCTCACACTACTCAGGCACACAGAAAAAAATCGACTCGACACACCACACACTTCCAAGCACAATGAACGAACTCCGCGACTCGCCCGCAACGCTCGTCCAGCACGTCCCCAGCCTCCGCATTGCGCTGAACGACCCCGAGCGTCCCTTGCACGAGCGCTTCCGCGTTCTCTTCACCCTCAAGAACATTGGCGGCGCTGCAGCCATCGACGCCATTGCCGAGTGTAAGTCGGTCCTCGTGTGTGTGTGAGAGCGGCGCCATATGTGGCAGTGCTCCACATGCACTCTTCAGCCATCCACGTCGACCACAAGCACACACACACACACACACACACACACACACACCCTCCCAACCCGAAGCTGCAAAACCGTCTTCAGCTCACTCTTGTCTCTCTCCTGGGGTTTCTCTTGCTGCACAGGCTTCAAGGACGACTCGGCGTTGCTCAAGCACGAGCTCGCTTACTGCCTCGGTCAGCTCCAGGATACGCACGCCATTCCGTGCTTGACACAAGTGCTGCAGGACACAAACCAGGAACCAATGGTCCGACATGAGGTAAAAACACAAAACAACAAGACCATGCGCAGAAACAACAGAAAATTCACATGAATGCAAAACTTGTTGCAAAATCGGCGGACGACGAGTTTCTGAGCAATCGAAACCCATCTCATCAAACAGTTGTGCTCACCTGTGTTGCATTCATTGCATCCTTAGGCTGCAGAGGCTCTTGGCGCTATTGGCACGCCCGAGGTGCTCGCAACGCTGGTCGCACACCTCGAGGATCCCGTTGTCGAAGTTTCAGAGACGTGCCAGATTGCTGTTGCCCGCGTCAAGTGGGAAAACGGCGGCAAGCAGGCTGCTCAACAAACCGGTGATTTCAGGTAAGCAAGGACCAGCGGCGACCAGCAGCGACGCCGTCACGAGGGAAAACGGCGCTCGTCCTGGCTTATCATTGGGTTGTTCTCACGCCATCAAACAAACCATTTGTTGCGATTTTGCCGTCACAGCGAAAATCCCTACGATTCGGTCGACCCTGCCCCTCCGTCCGCCCCTGCGACTGCTGCCGAACTCCGTGGCCGCCTGTTGGACACTGAGCTCACCCTCTTTGAGCGCTATCGCGCTCTGTTCGCGCTTCGCAACAAGGGAGATCCCGAGTCTGTTTTGGTGCGTTTTTCTTTTGGGGTTTTGGTTTTGGTTTTGGTTTTGGTTTTCATTTGGGTTTTTGGCTGTTGCTCCTCCTCCTCTCAAACTAACCACCCTCCCCATTCGTTCGTCATCGCGTTGATCAGGCTATTGTGGATGGTTTTGATGACAAGAGTGCCCTCTTCCGTCACGAAATTGCGTACGTTCTTGGTCAAATGCAGCACCCAGTGTCGGTGCCCGGGCTGATCAAGGTGCTCGAGCGTGGCGAAAGCGAGTCCTCGATGGTTCGTCATGAGTGCGCCGAAGCTCTTGGCTCTATTGCTACAGATGAGTGCCTGCCCGTCCTGGAGCGGTAAGCTCAATCCATTTTTGGCGGGTATAGTGGGGAATTGGGCACACCTCACTGCTGCAAAAGCTCATCATCTTACTTTATATTTGTGTCGTTATTCTGTTGTTCATACAGCTACAAGCAAGACAACCAACGTGTTGTCAAGGAGAGCTGCGTCGTGGCATTGGACATGCACGCCTTTGAGAATAGCGGAGAGTTTTTGACGCTTGAACAAGGAGTAGAGAAGATTGTTCGTGAGGTCAAGGCCAAGCAAGAGTCTGCGTCTGCGTAACACAAATTTCTTTCGACGATTCTTGCTGTGGTAGAAATCTAATACAGTGGCTTGCATTCGTTTCGAAAGGAAGCATACAAAAAAAAAAAAAAAGAAAAAAAAAAAAGAGGGAATTTGGTGGTTGTACTGCCGTTAGACATATCCAACATAAAGGGACTCGAAACGCAAATTTGCGGAAACCTTGCTGGGTTGAACTTGAACTTGCCAACTCTCACGTATTTGGCGGAGGAAGGGATGACTCGCTGGGCAAATTGTCACAAGCTGAATGGTCGATTCGACAAAAGCCGGTTTGGCAGCGCATTCGTATCGAACGGCACCTTGATCGTCTCGGATATTCACATCAAAGGCGATTTCGTCGAGCGAAGCCCTGCAGTCACGAAGCACTTGAATTGATTTTACACGGACCGAGTTTCGAGGCAATGTGACGTTGAGAGCAAGGCCGAAGAAAGCGGCAGAAAACTGCGATCGTTTGGTATGCTGTACGCCTTGAAAGTAATGCGCTTCGTCCATAATCCGCTCGGCAAGCTCGGGCGGTAATACTGGTAGCGATGCGGATTGATCCTGCAGTTCTGATCCGCTGATGAGCAAGCAAAACACAGCCTGGAGGTCTTCAGCAGTTGCTAATCGTGGAAGCAAGGAAAATGCGAGAGGGTTGATCTGGTCGGAGATCCTGTGCACCGAGCAGTCACGTTAAAGCAGCAGTCAGTAGCAGGCCAGTTTATCATTGTGTGTTAGTCGGAGGAACACTGCACGAGCAGCGATGGCTCTCATTGGCAAGAACAGCAGCTTACGAAACTTCACTCGTGCCGTGGACTTTGCGTGCCTCATCAATCGCCTCAACACCAACATTGCCAATGCAATTATACTGTAGGCTGTCGCTCAATTGGTGAGCAGAATGCCCTTCCCCCCCCCTCCAACGCTTGAAACGAGCAAAGCGCACATCAGCTTACTAGAGACTAGTTAACGTCTTGTTCACTTGAAGAGCCTCAGCTATCGCCAGCGCACCAGCAGTGCCAATCTGATTCCGACCCAACCTGTTCTCATCAGTGAGTCGTTTGGAGCGTCCTCTGGAGGAATCACCCGCTCCCATGCATCAGTCAAAGTGAAATGACTTACGAGAGTGCTGTGAGACTCGTGTTCGCCTTGAGTGCATCAGCGATCGCCTGCGCTCCGGCATCGCCAATCTGATTCAGGTCCATACTGTCCGTCCCCGCCATTGATGAGTCACTCTGAATGCCTTCTGCTGAATCACCAACTCACAAGCATCAATGAAAGTGAGATGGCTTACCGGAGCTTTGCCACCGTCTTGTTCAGCTTGAGTGCCTCGGCAATCACTTGTGCTGCAGCATCACCAATCTCATTCGTATGCAAACTACTCCCCTCCATCAGTGAGCATTCGGAATTTTTATGAATCCCTCACATGCAACAGTCAAAGTGACCTGCCTTACTCGATAAAAGTCACTGTCGGGTTTACTTTGATTGCCTCAAAAATCGCCTGCGCTCCAGCATCGCCAATCTGATTGTCGCTCACACTGGTCCGTCCCCTCCAACAGTGAGCACTCTGAATGCCATCTGTTGCATCACCCACTCACATGCATCAATCAAAGTAAGATAATGACTCACTCAAGCACAGTGAGCGTCGTGTTCACTTTGAGTGTTTCAGCAATCGCTTGAGCTCCCGCATCGCCAATCTGATTCCCTTCCACACTAATCAATCCTTCGTTCGTGAGCACTCCTGAAACGCCTTCTGTTGAAAATCACTCACAAACTCAGATGACGTACTAGAGTGTAATGACACTCTTGTTCACTTTGAGTGCCTCGGCAATCGCCTGCGCTCCAGCATCGCCAATCCGATTCTTGCCCAATCTGCACCATTCCGCCTCGGTCAGTCAGCCACTCTGAAACGCCTTTCCCCACCCCCCGCGCCTTGCTGGACATCACACATCATCAATGAACGTAAGGTGCCTTGCAGAATTGTGTTCGTCTCGGTGTTCACCTTGAGTGCCTCTGCAATCGCCTGCGCTTCAGCATCGCCAATCTCGTTGTGCCTCAAACTGCCCCGCCATTGCGTCAGTACCCATGCGTTGTTGTGTTCGCAGTAAACTCGGCTTTCGCTTACTCGAGCCATCCACTCCGATTCGCTTCCTTGGCTTCGTCATACAACCGACGCTGATTCTCGTTCATATTCTGATAAGACAGCATTTTCGACCAACAAAACAAACAAACAGGACTGATTTGTGAAAGTCTCAGAGCAAACCATTTTTTTCCAGGTTGTGCGCTCGGCATTCATGTTTGTAGTCGGCATCGATTTTTTTGTGAGAACTAGCGGAAACATTGTTTTCGTTGCACCCTCCGTCAAGTTATCATGCAAATCATCGATTCCAGAATCAATCACTCGGGGGTTTTTTGGCTCATGATGCAGCTTCGTGGGTATCCGACAATCACCGAAACAGCAAGCACCAACAGCAGGCATGAAGGAAAATTGCCAGACAACTGCAAGATCTACCATTTTTTTGTTTGTATTTGTTTTTGGTTTGACAGCACTGAAAGCAAATGAAGCACGCGACTATGGCCCTGAAGGTCCATCTTGCCGATCTTCTTCGGGAGGGAAATTGAGCGGCGTCTGCTCGTTGTTTTCGTTGACACCCATCACGCGAATAACGCCGGTACGGTTGAGGCGCTCGAAGAGCAGACCAAGCTGGGCGGCCTCGGCCTCGAGCTCCTCCTCGGTCATTTCTGAAAGTTGTTTTTGCATCTTGTCGTGTGCTTGATCATCGAATGGCTTGCCGGTGATGGGGTTGATGTTGCGGGCGCGATCGTCACGCAGCCGCCCAGCTTCCTCGTCCTCAACGTCGTCACCCTCGCCCTCCTGATCCGATTCGGACGAGTACGGGTCGGCACTGCGGTCGTCGAGGGGCTGCCCGAACAGACCGCGGTTGGCAAGTAGACCAGCGGCGTTGCCGTAGCCGGTCATCCGGACAAGCTTGGCCAAGTTGCCCTTGCAGAGAATGAGAAGCACATCCCCAGCCAGCGCGTTCACCTGCGAGACATGCGAGGTAAGAAGTCGGATGAGCGCGGCACGAAGCGACGTGCCTTCCTCCGGCGCAAGAGTGCTTGATGCGGACGACGAGGCATCTGCCGGCGACAAACCGCTGCTTCCACCACTTGGTGCTGCCCCAGCAGAGGAGAGAGCTGCCGGCAGCGCAGCCACCAACTCGGCTGGCAACACGGTCGACAGGTCGGTTGCGAGCGCGGCCTTCGTGTAGCGACGCACCAGTCGCGAGCCTCGGGTGTAAATGCGCAGAGCCATCAGAACTGGAGTGAGCAGCTCGCGCGGAGAGTTGCTCTGAGGAGGAGCGCCGAGCCGCGGCGACGAGCCCATCTGGCACAGTTGGTACGCCAAAAACCGCAGCACGCCATCGCCGACGAGAACATCAAACAAGGGTGCGCCGCTGCTGCTGCCGCTGCTGCTGCTGCTGGATGTCGAGGCGCTGGAAGAAGAAGAAGACGCCGCCGAGATTGCACCTCCAGTGCTGCTGAGCGCGGGCAAGCTGCGCTCTTGCGCCAGGCGATTGAGCTGCGGAAGGGCGGGATCTTGCGGGCTGCGAAGGACCATCGTGTCTGTGCAGCCCAGCGGGGTGTTTGTCAGAATGTTGACGGCATGGGTGCGCAGAGTGAAAAGGGCGTCTTCCGTCGAGTCGAGCCGCCCGGTGGGGATGGTCGTGATGTGCAGCACGGGCCGCACGATGGAAACGAGCGCAGCGAATTGTGCTCGTTCAGCGCGCCGATGCCCGTCAGACCGAGTGTGGACGTCTTCCGCCGACTCCCAGTGAAGCGTCAAGTTGTACAGCAGCTTAAACACCTCACTAAGCGTGTTGATTGCAGGGGCAGAAAGCGCCACCAGCTGTTCGTGCGAGATGGCGTCGAACGTGGTCATGGCTTCGGTTTCAGTCGCGGCAAGAGGAGGGTTTGCGACCGAGGGTGCTTGCGTGGAAACATGCGAGCGCGTAAATTGAACAAGCACATCCAGCCCATGGTAGGTGTCGCGCACCATCGGCAAGTATTGGGTGCGATCCATGGCGGTCATCATAAACACGATTCGGCAAACGTAAAAGCCAAGGGTCGACGGGACTGGCCAGTCCGCGTCCGCGTCCGGCGTGTCGCCAGAGGTCAAAGTCGCAGCAGAGGCGGCAACGCGTGCAAGTACATTCATGACGACTGCCAGACCATTGACGGCGACGAACGCTGCCTGCATTGGCGCGTTGTTGAAGATGGCGTTGACGCAGCACTTGACGGCGTCCTCTGCACACGCGTCCATCGCAGCCAGCAACGCCGCGCGCGTCTGTGCGTCCAATGCCGGTGAGGATGATGACGACGACGTTGGCTGACAGACCCAGTGGTAAAAGTGGCGCGGCGAGCTTCCTGCTGCTTCAACAACAGAAGCGACCGCGCCAGACGCTGACTTGCCAGCGACCGTCGCAAACTCAACCACATCGACACAGAGTTGAAGCCCTTGCTGGGATTGCAGCGCTTCGACAGCAACGCGCTCGCGACTGACCAGCCGCAGGACGTCCAACGCGAGCCGTGCGTGCTGGAGCACAACAAGCAGCGAACCGGCAGCCAAATCGGACGTCGGCTCGCCAACCCGCGCGCGAACGGTCGCGACGGCAGCTGCGACCTGAGCGAGCAATGCTGCAACAAAGCTCTACACACGGGAGAAAGTGAGCGAAAGCGGGTCAATGAAGCAAGATTTGATGACAACCCAATGTTCACACAAACCTGCTTCACGGACGGCGACCCGAGCGGCCCGAAGGAAAAGGAGCCGGCGTGCTGTGTAGAGAACGACTGCAGCCAGCGTGTTGCGTTGGGCAGTGCGGTGGCCGAGAGAGACGCATCCGCAAATTCGTCCAAATATGGCTGCATGTTTTGAGATGTTGACGAAAAGACTGAGCATGTCATCTCTTCTCAGAAAGAGTGGGTCAAACGGGATGTTGCACATACGGAGGACACGCATGGAAGGAAGTAAAAGTAAAAGTACAATGTAATTGTAACAAGGAAGACGGCAAGCAGCAACAGCAAAGAAAAAAGAGAAAAAGCTCACATCATTTGCTCAAAGGCAGCCAATTCCAGTTCAAAGTCACTGAGGACGGCGGACGCGGGCACGGATCCAGTCGGGTTTGGGGCTGCTGATGTCGTTGCGAGAACGGCCGGCTTGGTATCGACCGCGGGGGTGCGCTTCTGAGCATCGAGCTGAGCCATGCGCGTTTCAAACATGTCGTCATCGACCACTGTGCCGATATTGCCAAGATCCAAATCCATCGACACAGTCCGAACAAACGAGTCTGATGTGTTGGCCGAAGCGTTGTTGGATTGCGAAGCTTCTGCGCTGTCAACCCGGGCAATCTTGGCAGGAGCTGTCGGTTCAATCGGATCCTCGGCTGGTCGCTTTTGCGGAGCTGCAGCAACAGGGGCGGGAGTCATTGTTGGTGGTGGTGTCGATGTCGCTGTCGGTGTCGCGGAAGCAGGCGATTTGGCTGCGATCGGCTTGCGTGCTGCCGCTGCAGCGGGCGTGGAAGGCTTGGGCTTGGCAGTAGCAGGGGATGTAGCAGAGGCCGCAGCAACAGTCGCGGGAGCGGGAGCGGGCTTGGCGACAGAAGTTGGGGTTCCGACCGTCGATGCCGGCTTTGCTTGCTTCGTTACCGTTGCTGCGGCGGGTTTTGGTGCTGGTGCTGCGGCGGGCTTTGGTGCTGGTGCCGCAACAGCCTTGGCAGCCGGAACGGCGATCGGCGCAGCATCGACTTGCATGGGAACCGCAGTTGAGGTTTCTGCTGCTCCCGCCGGTACTGGAAGCTCCGCAGGTGCTACAACCGGAGGATGGATGGCGTTAACGGTGTTCTGAACAGCGGCTGGCTTCTTCATTGCGGGTTTGGCTTTGCCATTGGTGGCAGTCGAACCAGGTGCAGGCGAAACGACGACGGCATCAGCAGCCGATTGAAGTTGCTGCTGCTGCTGCTGCTTGGCCCGCTTCTCACGCATAATTTCCTCAAAGCTTTTGATGACGATGGCGTCAGCTCCAGACGAAGGCGCAGATACTGCAGCGGGAGTCGCTTTGGCTACGGGTTTGACAGTTGCAGCAGCGACGACAGCGGCGGGAGCGGGCGCTGGTTCAGTGGCCATTGTGGCGACCGCTGCCGCCGGTGATGGTTCGGGGGCAGGCTGTGTCGCGACAGCCGCGGGTGCAGCAGAAGTAGCCTTCTTCTTGAGCGCAGCAGCGGTGCGCGCGGCGGCTGGCTGGGACTGGGCTTCCTTTTCTCGCTGTTGTTGCTCTTCCTTTTCTCGCCGAATTTGCTCCAAAGTCTTGACTTGAAAATCGAGCGACGTGCTGGGTGCGACAGGGGCCGCTGAAACGCGCGACTTGAGTTTTGGAGCCACCTTGAGTCGAGGCGAGGAAACTTGCTGGGTCTCGTCGTCGCTCGCGCTGGAATGGATCGCCCCGGTATCGATAGCCAGCTTGGCTGCAACTGCAGATGATGGAGGTTTGGAGGTCGGAGCGAGAGGTTTGGAGGTCGGAGCGATCTTGGAATTTGGTTCGGCGGCCTGCTTTGGTGCCGCTGCAGAGGCCGCTTTCGTCGGAGGGGCGAGCGGCTTGGAAGGGGGCGGCATTGCAGTCGGACCGGCCTCGGTTGGCGGTTGTGTCGCTTCAACAGGTTCGCGAGCGGGTTCGGCGGCAGACGGGTTGGCTGTGCGTCCCAACGCGGGCACCGAGCTCACAGGAATTTGTGAGGCAATCATCTTTTGTTGTTGAGCGGCGGTCATTTGCGGGGGCAGGGCTGGCGGAGGTCTTGGAGGGCCGGCCATCGGAGGACCGGCCATTGGAGGGCGCAGATGGAGCGGTGGGCCCATACCAGGTGGCGGCGGCAACATGTGCGGCGGTCTGAGGTGAGGTGGTACCAATCCTGAAGGCATCATCGGGGGCGGCATCATTCCAGCAGGCGGTCGCATTCCGGGTGGCGGCGGCATCATGCCAGGAGGAGGAGGAGGAACCATGCCAGGAGGCATCATTCCTGGAGGCGGTACCATTCCAGGAGGAGGAGGAGGTACCATTCCAGGAGGAGGCGGTACCATTCCAGGAGGAGGCATCATGCCCGGAGGAGGCACCATTCCAGGAGGTGGAGGCAGCATGCGAGGCGGCGGTCCCATTAGACTGGTTGCACCGGGTGGACCAATAGGTGCGGCATGCCCTGCATGCGAGCTTGATGCGACGTCAGTTCGAAATGGTGGATGTGCGACAGCCGCATGAGAGGGTGCAGGTGGTGGCCGAAGGGGCGGAGCGGCGTGGCGAGGCCCAGCTCCGTTGAAAAGCATCACAGGAGGCTGGTTCCGAAGGGCTTCAAATTCGCTTGAGGGAGGACGGGACTGTGGAGCTGAAGGAGAACCTGTAGGAATTCAGAAACACAAAAACCAAAGACGAAAAAAAAAAAAAAATCCAACCAACCAAAAAAGCAACCAAAGAATAACAACATACAAGACATGCAAAATCATTAAGAAACAAGAAGTCGCAGCAGCAGGACAAAGAGGAACAAACAGAAAGTAGTTACGAGGGAGAAGAAAAGAAAATGCGAAAGTTGGAAAAAAAGAAAAGAAAAGGAAGTTGAACAGCGAAAGTAGCGCCGAAGGTCGTGTCACCGGTTGGTACAAAGTTCGCCAGAATCAAGCAGAGACGAACAAGGTGAATGATCATGGACGAAACAATGAACGCCTTGGAGGAGAGGCGGCGCGCACAACGCAGCCATCAAATTGTGGAACGAGGCTGGATTGCGAGGGGCAGGCCACACCAAGCAGAATTGGAAGGGGGAGGGAGGGAAACAACACGAGAAGTGTTTCGTAGAACGAGTTGTACGTGGGAAGGAACGCTGGCACTGGCAAGATTTCGGACCCAGTCGCGTTGAGCAGGATCGAACCAGTAGGCAAGAACGTTGTTCTGTCGCTCGGGCGAATGCGTTCCGGCAAATGAAACCCACCAATGAACTCGAAACTAGAAGACGCCAATGGCTTTTGGAAACCGGCGTGACGTTCGCGTGAAAGAATCCAACGAGATCGCGGGAGCAGCCCAGTCGGCACTCAAATGAGCGCGACTCGACGACTCGCAGCAAAGGAAAAAGGTTGGGGAAGATGAAAAAAACTTGGATAGTGTGGCTGAGCGCGCCGCCTCTCAATGCGATACGACGCAGGCGACGAAAACGGAGAGATGCACACCTTCGAGCAGCGTAGAATTGGATGGCGGCCGTCCAGCAGAACTTGGAATAGCTCGTGGCTCCGTCGAAGAAAGGGACTGTGCTGGTGCATTGCCATGATCTTGAGCGGGAGCAGCTGCATGCGGCCTTGGAAGGGAGTGCTTGAAATGACAGGATGGCTTGAGGCAGCCGGAAGGCTGCGTTTCCCAGTAGCAGGCGACTGCGGTTGCCTGCCACAACATAAAAAGAACAATCAACTCGGTTAGGTCTGTGCGTGCCTTTGTGGCATCCGGAGCGTCCGAGCAACGGGAAGGTGACCCTACCTGCTGCTGTTGAGGGACGGCAGCGTGGTGATGGCGCTTGAGACAAGCGGCGTCTATGCACGACCCGGCAAGCCAGTCTGGGCAGGTGACTGGTTCTCCATGGTCACGGGCAGCCTGCAATCGATCCAAGATGCAGCAGATAAGGGGCAGCAGAGTGAGGAGCAAGGTCAGTCTGGGCAACAAAAACGTTCAAGAATCGATTGTGACCAACGGAGGATCACTCTCAGCGCGCGTTCAACAAAGACCCCGGGGGGGGGGGGAAGTGTGAAAGAGAACAACAAAGCGAGCAATTGTCTTGTCGGAGAGCCTCGGAAGGCAGGCAAAAGCGCGGGCAACAGCCAAGACCAGCTTTTTTTTTTTTTTTTTTTTTTTTTTTTTTTTTTGCGTGAGCTTACCTGGCTATGGCGGAATCGACAGTGATCGCCCTGTGGTTAAATCGAAACAAGAACAACAATACAAAACAGCGGTCGGAGAGCGAGTGAGCAAAAAGGGATGGTGCAAGTCAGTCAGAAGGCGACACGACCCAAATATGTTTCTCGTTACCTTGGCACAAGTGGCAGTTAGGAAGAAGCGGCAGTCGTCTCCCACTTGCATTGCTGAAAAGTGAAAGAAAGACTGGCAAAGCTCTTTGAATGAAGCAAAATGGGGAAAAATGAAAGTGTCTTGCAAGTGCACCAAGTCATTGATTGTCCGAGAATCTCTTCCGTTTGATTCAGATTTAGGGTTAAGGTCAATTTTAATCATTACACACAAACACACAAGCAACCAAATTGCCACCCCGTGGCAAAAGCAAAAAAGAATTGAGCATCGAGGCCGACAGCAGAGAGGGAGAGAGGGAGCGAGAGAAACAGAGCGAGAGAGAAGAGAGAAAGAGCGAGAACCGACAAGTCAAAGTGGATGAAAGATCAGCTCTTGCAGCTTTAAGTGCTGGATGCAACGGCAGAGGCAGTGTCGTTGTGCAAGCCAAGCATCTCGGTCACCTCAAGAGCGGCAGAGGATGAGGAAGACTTGGAAGAATCAGCGCGCTTTTGAGCGAGGTCGTCCAGGTAGGCTTTTGACACATCCTTGGTCACATAGTTGCCGTCAAACACGGAGGTATCGTACGTCGTGATGGCAGGGTTGAACTTGCTGCACGACTGGATGAGATCGGGCAAGTCCTGCAGCAAGCAAGCAAACAAGCAAAAAAAAAAATCCAAACAAGTTGGCTCAAAAATCAACCATGTCAACACACAAAAACCAGCCGAGACTCACTTGATAAATAACACCATCAGCACCAATCGCTTGAGCGACGCCGGCGTCATCCTTATTGTACGCCACAAGCTCATCGGGCGAGGGCATGTCAATGCCATACACGTTGGGGAAGCGAATTGCTGGCGCGCACGAGGCCATGAACACCTTCTTTGCTCCGCAGTCGCGAACCATCATGATGATTTCTCGAGCAGTGGTACCACGAACAATCGAGTCTGCGTTCGAGTGCAAGTAGTAGCGGAGTGAGCAACAACAAAAAGCAATCATGATGAACACCACTATTTTGTTGTGTATACCATCAACGAGCAGAACGTTCTTGTCGGCAAACTCCATGGGCATCGGGTTGAGCTTTCGTCGAACAGACTTGACGCTGTCGGCCACAAAAGCGAAGAAGAGAAAAAAAAAGTGAGCGAGAAAAAAAAATCGAATCAATGATTCGCTCTTGTTGGTATGAGCGCAACCATACCGCATTTGTTGGCCGGGCATGATGAAAGTGCGTCCAATGTACCGGTTCTTGATGAAGCCCTCGCGGTAGGTCTTGCCGAGCTCCACGGAGAGTTGCAGAGCTGCGACTCGGCTAGTGTCGGGAACCTGTAAGCGACACGAGCGAGGAACAGAAGGGTCAACAACTCGGAAACACGAGAACAGCATTCGAACAAACAAACCAACCAAAAACCCCAAGAGAAAAAGCCAAACAAAACTCCCTCACCGGAATAACAACGTCGACTTGATCAGCAATAGCCGGGTAGTCGCGCTTAATCTTCTTGGCGAGGTATTCGCCCATCGCCAAGCGAGCCTTGTAGACGGAGATGCCGTCAATGATAGAGTCCGGGCGAGCAAAGTACACGTACTCGAAAATGCACGGAGAGTACGAGACCTGCTCCACGCACACCTGTCGGTGAACCTGGCCGCTGTTGGTAAAGATAATCACCTCGCCTGGCGCGACGCTCGCCTCGGTGGTGAAGCCCAATGCGTCCAGCACAACAGACTCCGAAGCGGCAATGCGATCAATGCCGCCACGGCCGTTGTCGCGCTTGCCGTACACGATCGGTCGAATGGCGTGTGCGTCACGGAAAGCAACAATGCCGTAGCCTAAGAAGAAGAAGAAGGTTTAAGGGTTGGTGAGAAGAGTGGAAGACGAGTTGTCGAACAACAAAAAAGCAAAATGAAACGCAGTTCAACATACCGGTGATCATGAGCACGACAGCATAGCCACCGCTGCACTTCTTCATGAGCTGGGAGGTGGCGGCGAAAATATCAGTGTGGTCAATCCTGTTGTCCCAACAAACGTGTCAAGATGAGCTCAAAAAACAAAACAAAACAAAAAAAAAAAAAAAAAAAAAAAAAACTCAACCTGAACTTGTCAATGGCCTGGAGCTCGCTGGCAAAAATGTTCAACAAAACCTCCGAGTCCGAGTTCGTGTTGATGTGACGGTGAGCGTGTGAGTCGAGAAAGTCCTTGAGCTCGTTCGTGTTGACCAGGTTGCCGTTCTGCTCCGACCACACGAGAGAATGAATGACAAGCGCAACAGCAAAAGTTCGTGTGAGTTGACGCGCTGATGCCTGCAACAACCGAATGCTCAGAAATCGGATTTGGTCATCCTCACATGGGCAAGCGCAATGCCGTAGGGGCTGTTGACATAGAAGGGCTGCGCCTCGTTGACGGACGACGATCCGGCCGTCGGGTAGCGAACTAAACCAAAAAAGCGACACGAAATGAAGAATGGTCAGATTTTACCCTCGCAGCAACATCAGGAGAGCTGAACATGAGAGGTACTCAACGCCCCAAACCACAAGCACAAAGTGTGTGTCCGTCCAACCCAAAAAAAAAAAAAAAAAAAAATCTGCTGTTGATACTCACCATGCGCGACGCCCATGTTGCCACTGAGGCCAAGCATGCGCTTCTCGGAGAAGATGTCGCGGACGAGTCCGTTGCCCTTGCATTGGAAGAGCTTGCCCTTCTTGCAGGTCACAATGCCAGCTGCGTCCTGCCAAAAAAAAAAAAAAAATCACAAAAAAAAAAATCACGAAAAGAAATAAAATATTAGTACAAAGTCATTGTTGGGGAAACCATCGGAAACGAGATTGACGATGGCATCGACTGCGTGAAAGCGCGACAGAGACTGCAGTGACGGCACTCGAATGGCTGGAGTGGAGTGTCAAGTCCGGAGTCGACAGGAGAGAAGGAGAAGCAGCGGGGAATCGGCGTTTGTCCCAAACTCTCTTCTCTCTTTCTCTCCCCCTCGGCTCTCGCTCTCTCCCCCTCGGCTCTCTCGCTCCAGATCTCACTGTGTGGTCGAGTTCCAAATGGACTTCCGCCCCCCCCCCCCAACAGTGCCAACCCAAGCACTCGCATTTGCTCCCCGCTCCCAATCGCGTTGCATCCCAGCATTTCGTGCGACATGTGCGCTTTTGCCAGCACACAGCCCCTCTCACTCAGTCCAGGTCACTCACTCACCTCCCAAAGTCCCTCTCTCCCTCTCTCTCGCTCTCTCTCCCACTCTCGAACTTCACTCCAAACTCAGTATCAGCAGTGCTCACTCGCACTCCAGCGACGGAACTCGCTCGCTTGTCGCTGGTTCGGTCGAAATGGGGGTTGGTTTCTACGTCTCATTTGGTTGATTCTCCCCTCTCCACACACACACACACTACAGTCATTCGGCTGCTCACTCTTCAAACTCGTTGAACATCAGAGAAGGAGAGAGGGCGAAGTTTGGTACCTGGCCGCGGTGCTGGAGAATGTTCAGGCTCTCGTAGAGCTCGGACGCTGCTGGGTCGGCTTCCGCGGCATTGAGAATTGCTGCAATGCCACACATGTTCTGGATGCAATGGTGATTTTGTTGTGTTTGGACTGACTTTTATTTTCTGTATTCGTCTCAAATCGGTGCATGCAGATCTGCCGATTTCATTATTTACTACACGCAAAAGCTGACAAAATGGGTTCCGAGAATTCTGCCCTTGCATCTTGTTACGACCTTACCCGGAACTTGACCTCGAATCACTACTGAAGCGTACGAATTGTATGCGGCCGTACTTCACAACCGTCGTGCAGACATTGCTCTGTTTGCCGGCGCGACATGCCTGACAGAAGCGCTACTGCCAAGAACTCCATCCCGCATTTGTGCATTTCCGATTTTCAGACTGCATTATGTGCATTTCCGAGTCATATATCCACTTCCAGCTTCTCGTTCTGCCGCTGAGCTCTGGATTCAGGACCTGGCAGGTTGGCAAACCACTCAGGGACCTCTTTGTCGCCACGTAGCGTTGGATCATATCCGTCTTGGCGGGGGAATGGCAGTTAGTGACTCGGAAACAGCAGCAAGCCGCTGAGCGCCAGCAGCAATCTTGACCTCCTTCTGCCTCACTTCGTCGCTGTCGCGCGTCATCGAGGTTGAAGTGGAAGACATGAGGGTTCGCAAACAAAAGGCAGAATGAAACAAAAAAACAAAAAATGGAGTGCCTGTTGCTTTTGCTTTGAAAACGATCGTGTATGTATTTGCATGTATGGATCTATGGAAAACTGCTCTCTAGACCTCGCACCACCTCCGTTTTGAACTTTCAGCTGTCGTCTGCAGCGCCATTTGACCGATACCCAAAAGAACCAAGCATGTCCTTCTGCCGCAACATTTCTCGCAGTCCGTAGTAGCTCATGTGTAATGGGAATGGTGTAATGCTAACTCGGTATCGTCTTGGCTGTCCTGGAACGTGCTCGCCCTGTGTGTTGCAGCGATTCCCAGAAATCAGACATCAGATTCAGGTTGAGCATCTCTTTCTCTGCTCGCATCTGTCACCATCATCGAGCAAAACAAAGAAAACCTACCTCAGGGCGTGATTCATAAAGCTCGACATGTGGGAAAGTGATCACCTGGCGAGAACGACAAAACGCTTGGGCATTCACGCACTTGACCTGCACGGATTGCCCAAATTGAGCTGCCGAGTTGAATTCTACCATCCACAAAACCAATGATCATGACCTTCCATACCCAAACGAAATCTACCGCTTCATGAAACTCGGCCGCAGTGCGGTAGAAATGAGGCTTGAACTGCTCGCTAAATGCATCACTGCGAATGACCAAAACGACAAAGGACCAACCAGATCCGAATGCGACAACAAGTGTGAGTGTGTGAGCATGGTGACACATTTCTTTGAGGCCCTTTCTGCTTTGTGCTCGCTTGAGACTTTTGGTCTTGGCTGCCGTACCCATTGACGGAAAGCACGACAATCGCTGGTTTGCCCGACTCGTGCAGCCGCCGCGCGAAATCGGCTTCTGTCGTCCACTGCCGCACTGGCGATTGAGTTTGTTTCAGTGCATCGGGAGTACTGGTGGACGGTGACTGTGACGGTGTCTGTGGCTGCGATGTTCCAGGCGCGGCTATGGAAGCACCATGCAGCCGCTCGCGTCGCTCGTCTGCAATGCGCTTCCGTGCCTGATGGCTTGGATTATGTGAGAGTGGCAAGCCAGTGTAGTAATAGCAGCCATCGATCAGCGCGTCAAAGTAGGATCGCCACTGGCCAGCAGTGCTTGTCGGAGGCTGTTGCGCGGACATGCAGATTTCTTAGACTGACCCCCCTTCAATCCAAAGTCGAGATTAATGATGATGATGGTGACAGTAATGATAAAGTCAACAAGATGATGACGATTTGGCAAGCACGAATGGCTAAAAACGATGTATTTTCATGATTATCTTTGTTGTTCCTGCATCCTCACGTTGAGACAAGAACGAACCACAGCAAAAAGCGCCAATCGACAGAATTAAGAAGGAGAAACCATGTCTTGCTCGTAGAAAACGAATACAAGCTCCAAACCAAACAATGTAACTCGACAAACTCGACAAGAACGCGCTTAGAATGGAAGGAAGAAGAGGTCGGAAGTGGACTTGCACGAGTTCTCGCCATAGACGCGGGGATCGCACTGGAAGACGGCAAAGTTGTTCTTGGTCACGCAGAGACCAAAGCCAGTGACGAGCTGTTGGCCCTTGTAGGTTTCGCAGGTGAGGTAGCCCTCGGCGCCAAAGTAGGCCTTGATGGCGGCTTGCACGGTCGCGAGCGAGTAGCCAGTGGTTGTCGACGGCTTGAGCTTGGCGAACGCGGCATCGACGTTGAGCTGGCGAGACAGGCCGAGGGTGGTGGCAAAGAACGAGTGCTCAGTGTCGAGCGACGCGACATCGGTTGCGCAGGTGCCGTGCTTGAGGTACTCGTGCGACCAGAAGTCGGTGGCAGCCTCCTCAGCAAAGAGGTTGGGCCAGTACTGGTTGAGCTGGGGCAAGAGGTCCTGGACAGCGGTGGCGTTGAACGAGCAGCTTGAGCAGCACGATTGCGGGTATCTGCAGAAGTTGATGAACGGGTGATTGAAAAGAACAAAAAAAGTTGCACAATGTGATGAGCTTTTTCCTTCAGATTCATTTGCTTTCATCTTTGTTCTTTTGATTTTGCTGTGCTTTTCCATTGAGCTCAAAAAGCAGAGCACGTTGCAGAACGAACGTCGATTATTTGTCTTTTTTTTTTTTTCGCGGTTTTTTTTCATCTTTTTTTGATCTTTTTGTTTTGCTTTTGTCTCCGTTTTGATGAATTTTCATGCTGGAATCCGATGCACCAGACATTCATCACGCATCGAAGACGTTTACGCACTCACTACTTGCACTTGGAGAGGAGTTTGACAGGTAAAACGTGTCAAAAGAAGAGAAAAAAAAAGCGCGCGTTTTTTATTGCGGTTCTGTTTCGCGGGTTTTTTGGTTTTTCTTGTCCTTTCTTCTCTGATCAGAACACGCAGTCCGCTCTCCCTTCAAAGCATACAAACACAGCTGCAATGTTTTACGCATAGAATCGAATCCAGCAAAAACGAGAAGGAGCGACACAAAAAAAACTCACGCTGCAAGATCGTAATGTCATGTTTTTGTTGTTTTTTGGGTCGACTCGTGTCACAGAAAGATAAAGAAAAAAAAAGAAAAAAAGAAAAAAATAAAAAAATATTCCACCTCACTCAACAACACACACACGTGAAGAAGATGAAGACGAGGATGAAGAAGAAGGAAGAAGGAAGAAGGAAGAGAGAGAGAGAGAGAGAGAGATGATGCAGGTGGGGAGGAAGAAGCCGTACGTCGTGTCGTTGCGGGAGGGCCAGAGACCGTGGATGGTGAAGAGATGCGAGTCGGCAGGGATCACGCAGTTGTGCGCAGTGGCCTCGGTGGCGCACACGTTCGGAGGCCACTGGTAGACCATCATCAGAAAGTCGTAGGTGTTGGCCTGCACATGCACGGGCTTGGCAGACGCGGCAGTGGCGAGCAGCGCAGCGACAGCGACAACAGCGAGCAGACACCGCATGATTGTGAGTGGAACAATAATACACAAAGAAAGAACAAGTGACACACTGCCGAGAATGGCAACCAAGGCGGATAATCAATGAAGTTATAATTGAGAGATGGGAACAGGAAGGGAAAAAGTCAGGATGGACAAATGGCTGGGCGACGAGAAGGGTTGGAGGCATCATCAAAAAAGGAGCAGTTTGAAAACCTTCTTCAACGACCTCCTGCGTGGTTCATTCGGTGCTTTTTTAGTTCGCATTGCATTACAAACAATTCTACACCATATCATGTTGGGTTGTTGATGGATTTTCCGAGGGCAGTCTCTCTCTTTGTTGCTCAATGACGGACGCAGAGGAGTTTCCCTACAAGTTCAATCCCGAGGAGAAAGTCCTGTGTTTCCACGGGCCCTTGCTCTACGAAGCCAAGGTGAGTCAATCATCATTGGTTGATCATTCTCTGCTCTCTTGATTGCGTGAATTTGGGCGGCTTCAGCCAGGCAGCGATTCGAAGGGAGGGAAGCCAAAACAATGAGCATTTCCCGCCAAAAACAAGCGTTGCAAAAGAATCGTTGCTCTGTGCCGTCTCCCAACACAGCACTGCACAGACTCGGGGGGGGGGGTACACATCAAAGGTCGATGCAGAATGGACATCCAAAGACGATGGATTGTCTTGGTGACTTGCGCGACAGGGGATGCGTTGGCCTTCGCATTGAGCATCCAATGCTTCTTCCACTACACCCAACCCTTTGCACCCCCCGTCTCTGTGGCTCACAAACCTTAACCCCCTGTTTTTGGTCTGATTCTCACACCCTCTCTCGTCCCTTTGGACTCGGATCTCAAGTGCCTGGAGGCGAAACTACGCGACAAGGACGGCTCGCCAGCGCCGCACTACCTCGTCCATTACAATGGCTGGAACAAAAAGTGCGCCGATACAAGGTCAAAGTCACTCATGAAACAAACTAACTTGCTGTTCTGCAACGTCTTTGTGTGTCTGTGGGATGGCGCAGGTGGGACGACTGGGTTGACGAAACGCGCATCCTCAAGTGGAACGATGAAAACTTGGCCCGACAGCGCACGCTGGCAGCCAGCCAGGAGAGCAAGAAGAAGCTCGAGCAGCCCGCGGTCAAGCCGGTCGAGAAGAAAATCCGAAAGGAGGATGGAAGTCAGTGCTGGAACGCTCTGTTGCTGGTCGTCTAGTGCATCGCATGGGGGTTTTCACTGACGCTTTGTATTTTGCATGATGATCCTGACAGCCGCCGCCGCGAGCGTGTCCACCTCCAGCCGAGCTGCTCGACGAAAACCGCGTACTGACGACACACTCGAGGCAGTAAGCGCATGCTTGAGTTGCTTACGGCGGCCTGCCCACATGCTCTATTTCCAACTCTCGCGCTTTCTCTCGATTTCCAATTGCTCTTCAATAGGAGTCCGAGGCTGCTACACGTATTGAAATCCGAATCACTATTCCAGAAAACCTTAAACGCTTGCTGGTGGATGACTGGGACTATGTGACACGACAAAAGAAGGTATCGCGCGACGTTTCGACGCTGTGTGCTGTCAAAAGTCTCCAAGTCTCATTTTCTTGTCGTTGTGATAGCTGGTGACTCTTCCACGGACACCCACTGTTGAGCAGATTCTTCAAAAGTTTAAGGCCACCCAGTTAGAGCAGCACGAGTAAGCTTTTCTCTACCTTTTTCCTTTTGGCGAGTGTTTGGCTGCTCGTCTCCTTGCCTCCTCATCCACCAACATTTCGTTACTTGCGCTGTTCCTCCATACACCACAGCAACACTTCGGCCGACGTGCTGGACGAAGTCATCGATGGCCTCACGCTGTACTTTGATCGCGCATTGAGCAAATTGCTGCTCTATCGGTTTGAACGACCCCAGTACGCGGACTATTCCGTCGACCATCCTGTATTCCGAGCTTCGCAAGTATATGGTTGTGAGCATCTTCTTCGGCTCTTTGGTAAGGCGATGTTGATGTTGTGTGTGTGTGTGTGTGTGGTTTTTTCGCTTTCCTCACCTTCACACGTCTTTCGCGCCTCCCCCTCCAAATTCTAGTCAAGCTACCGGCTCTTCTTGCACACACCACCATCTCGGAAGACTCTGCGGGGTTGCTGGTCGCCCACCTTGATAGCTTTTTGCGCTTTTTCGATCGCAATTTTACTGGCAACTACGAGAACGCCACGCCCGACTACTGTCGCCGAGCCTCTCCCTAGATCGGAGGAGAGTTTAGTTTTTGTGATTTGCAGCCAGTGTACTATATGCGTGGGATGCTCCTGCCTTGTGCGTGTGTCGCGTCAAAAAACACATCCAAATTCACAGTTGATCGGCAAACTCAGCCTGAACAATCACCTCATTACTCACGGCAATGCAGACACAATGCAGACCATCAACGCCACACTTCGTTTATTGTAGCTCAGTCCTCCCATCTCCGTTGCAAAGGATGCTGGAGGGGTACATTACTCCAATTCTGCGCTCGTACATTGACAAGTATGTCAAAAACCTGCAGGCGTCCGATCTCAAGCTCTCCGTGTGGATGGGCGATTTCGTCCTCCGCAATCTCGAGCTGCGTCTCGATGTCCTCGAGCGCGAGGCGCACATGCCGGTGCGCTTTCTGAGCGGTCGCGTCGCCGAGCTGCGCGTGCACGTCCCGTGGACCAGGCTGACCTCGGAGCCAGTCGTCCTCACCTTCAACACGGTCGAGCTCGTCATTACATCTGCAACGTCCGTGCAACACGACGCCGCCGATGCTGCTGCTGCTGCTACTGCGGCTGCTTCGACTGCTGCCGCCACCGATCGCCCTTCGGCCACGTCCTCAATTGCATTCAACCCAGACACCGCCGCCTGGGCCTCCAACCCATCGAGCGAGGCTGGTAGTGCACTGGGCATGCCCAGTACGGGCCCTGATGCTGGCGCACGCGATGCTGCCGCGGACTCGTCGGAAACCAATCCAAACCCCAGCGCTTCGACTACTACTGCGAGTGCTGCGACAACAACGGGCTATCTCGGAGCGCTGATAGCCAAGATTCAAGAAAACATTTCATTATGCATTAACAACCTAATCATCAAGTATGTCGAGGGCGACATTGTCTTGACGCTCACGTCGAAAGGCGTGCAAATGCGAACCTGCTCGGCAAATTGGTTGCCAGCCTTCGTAGATCGGGTGGCGGGAGAGCTGCGATTGTTGAGCAATGCTTCCGCCACCACGAGTCAAGCACCGGCATCAGCCAATGGTGCAACTACAGATGGGAGTGCGCGATTCTCAGCCACATCGATGGCGCAAGTCGCGCCAAGCCCTACCAAATTTTCGTCGCTGGCTTCCGCAACATCAGCCACTCCAACAAGCAGCGGTGCCAGTCCAGCCGTGCCTGGCGTTCCCACTGGCGCCACCCTTGTCCTGCCAGCCTCTGCGCTCGAACTGCATCGGCTGTTGGAGCTGACGGATGTGACCTTCTGCCTCGACCACCGCAACTCCTCGGGCTCCATTGACGTGTTCCAAGAGCCTCTGCTGTATCGCTCGACCATTGCCGCACGAATCAAAACAGACTACGATGCCACCAACCCAAGTGTCAGCGTGGCCACGGCAATCAACCTGTTTAGTCAGTCCATGCGCTGGTCCCTGACCGAAAAGCAAATTCCCATGCTCTACTGGCTCTACAACCGTTTCTGGGATGTCTATTACGACTTTTATCGCAACACTCCGCTGGTGCCTGAATGGGATGGTTCTGCAGGCGACAGCGACAATGCAACAGTCGCAGCCAACCACGACAACAACAACGACGACGCTGACCCTTCTTCTGGTCCTGGCCATGGGTCGGCTGCTGCCCGGAAACACGCCGCCCATCAGGCATTTGAGCGGCAACAGAATCACCTTGAAGAAGAACGACGACGGCAGGCAAGCGCATTAGCTCTGCAACAGCAGCAGCAAGATCAACAAGCAGGGTGGTTGGGCTGGGCATCGTCTTGGTTTACTGCTCCCCTCGGCACTCCTTCCGATCCACGCGTAGCACAACCGTTTGACAAGACATTTCAAATCCCCCGGAAAACCGGCAGCTCGGCCTTGACTTTTGGTATCTACGTTCCGTCATTGACCCTGGCGTTGACTGCAATGATCACGTCACCCCCTCCGAGCACGCCTCTTGACACGGCGGCTGCATCGACTGAGGTACCAGCATCACCTGGCGTCGACCTTGCTGGCTCTTCGTTTGCTGGCCGCCCTATTGCTCCACCTTCCAAACCCGTTCCACTCCGGACTGCGCATTCGCGTGTTTTGGCGGTCCCCATCATGCTTTTCACGATGAGTGGCTGCGGCCTGGAAATTACCAACAAACCGGGTCTGCTCTCGGTCTGCATGGGAGCTCAATACATTGTAGGCAGCTGCAGCTCCTCCGCTTCTCCGTGCCCTGCGCCCATCACGAGCTCTGGCACGGCTGTCGCGCCAGACGCCGGGATTTCAGCGTCGACTGGTGCTTTGAGCGGCATAGCCACCCCTGCCTCGACAGCTTCGACATCAGCGCTCTCCTCCTTGCAGCAGTTTTCCTTGGATGGCCCTCTGTCGCAACGACCCGCCATCCAACTGGGCCCTCCTTCTGGCCGGCGGCGGCCGAGCGATGCGGGACAGACGGGCACCAGCTCACTCTCTGCACCAGGCGCCTCTTCCACGTCACTTCCCTCGTTGGGTGGCGGTGACGCGCAAACCGACCTCGACCAGCCGTTCTTTGAGTTGGGCGTGGCACCTTCCGCAGTTGGGGCCGCCCCGCCCCACGCCTTCCTTGAAGGCTCGTTTTTCGCGCCGCCGGAAGCGACGGTCGGCTCTGATCCATCTCTTCCAGCCCGCTTTTCCGCCTTTTCTGTGCTGTATGCTGGCGGCCAGCGTGGCGCTGTCGAGCGCTTGTCTCATCTGTTGCGCAACGAGGATCGCAACGTTACGCACACTGGCGTTTCGCAGCGCACTCTGAAAACGAAAATCCGGCTGGCTTTCGGTCCCCTCACCATCTTGTTTACAAACCAGCTCACCTCCAAATTGTCGGCTTTTGCATCTGTGAGCAAAGAGCTCGCTCTCGCCCAGAGCTCCCCAGTCCCAGTCCCCGTATCCCCAAAGCATACCCTGCCATTGCACGAGCTCGCCTCCGTCATCAAGCGGGCTCCAAAGCGGCATTTTCACGTGTCCTTTTCGTCACTGCTCGTCTTGCTACCCGCATCTCGCCATGTGACAGTGCCGCGCGAACTCAACCGACGCGTGGCGACGACCGCCTTCAAGTTGACCTCTGCATTTGACAAGCGAGGTCTGGGCCCAGTCGCCGTCCCTGCAAACGTCGCCCCTTGTCTTGCACTGCGCTTTGCGAAATTCGAATGGCACCTGTCTTCTCTGGCCAACATTTCGAGGCTGTCTCGCGTCGTGAATCAAGCGTACCCCTCCAATGACGGCGCTGCCTTCCGACGAGTACATTCTGCAGCGGCGCTCACGCTGGTGCAGCACTTCTACTCTGACACCCTCTTTCGCTTTCAAGATATGGATGCACACCTTGTCTACCTGGAAACCCAAGAGCTGTTGGCTGAAACCTCCGCTGCCGGCAGCAATCGAGTCTATTCTCTCCGCCCCCCAACCGAGATGGCGCGCCTCGTCTCTCCGACGACGGTCAACATGCACGTCCATTCTTCTCTTCTGTTACCAGAGTGGCACGAGATTCTGTCCCAGAGCGAGCGCCATGTTACCATGAGCTCGCTCACGATGGGAATGACGATGCCGCAGTGTGTGCTGCTCACGCGCACATTGCAGTCCTGGTCAGAAGGAACACCGTCAACGGAGCCAACCATCCGCGCGCCTCAGCTACCGATGGCAGTCATTCTTGCCGATGCGCTTTCGTTGGAGCCTCGGCCAACCGCTGCGTCGTTCAAGCGCCTGCTGGTTCAGGTGACTGGGGTGCAATTCGAAAAGTGTGTCACTCGCGATGTCGTTGCGACCATTGCTACGTTGGACAGCGTGCGTGTAACGCTCGATCATCCGCAAGCCACCTCGACGTCGCCGGCTCCCGCAGCCAACCCACTATTGGTACAGCAGGCTGCCACCTTGGACCCGGGCTTCCAAACCGTCGTCCTCGTCCACGCCCCTGCAAGCACCATCGAGTCGCGCCAGTCCGTGCTGGACGCCTCGGGCGCGGCACCTGCTGAGCAACAACGACAACCGCTGGATGCGTCCGCCCTCGCCAAGCCATACCTCCGTGTCGTTCTGCAGCGCAAAGCGCCGCCAAGCGCGAGTGGGTCGGTTGTTGCTATGGGCACAAAGCTCAGCACGCCTGTCGCCCGGCCCATCCTCGTGGTTGAAGTTCGAGGAACGAGTGCGTGCTTTGACCCGCAGCTGCACGCGTGGAGCGCCTACGAAGCCGCGCGCATGATAGAACTTGAGCGCTCAAACCCGGCCCTTCTGACAGACTCACTACACAACACGCGCATGGTACCGCCAGCCATGGTGGAGTACAAGCCGGAAAGCACCACCGCGCCTGTCGCCGAGCAGCAACCCCCCGCGACCGATTTGAAGTCATTCTCCCAGCGGACCCGCACCATGATTACAGACACGCTTGCCCCCTCGATCAGCCACATTGACATACATCCGGTGATGTTGTATATGCCCGTTGAGACGATTGGGCGCGCACAGTCCGCGTCACCCAACGCTCCACCCGTGTCGGCAGAGCTGGTTGGGTCGCCGTGCGAACATGTCGCTCGCTTGCTAAGCCGGCAAGCGCTTTCTCCGACTGTTGTGTTTGTTTCGCCCCGTGTGAACGCCTCTACGTCCACACTCGATGGAAAAGCCGTGCCGAACTGGGTGTTGGACCCCGCCTTGGCAATTCCTGTCGTCAAGACCGCCGATCCCATGGCATTCGTGTCGGATTCGCAGGCATCCGAGCAGACTCGTACCTTCCGCGTGACTGCAGATGGCGTGGCCGTTGTCGCACTCCACGACCGAGCAAGCACCCTTGTGCTACGGCCCGTGCAGCTGGTTGTGGAATGTGGCTATGATGTCACTGCGATGCCAAACAAGGTTTCTGTCGCGATTGACACGAGTCGCGATGCCGCGTCGTTTGGCCACTTGCTTCCCAGTCTGTCGCCAACCGCTTTGCTGTCCATGCGAGTGTCTCACGTCCACTTGCAGCTCTCGGCCCTCCCAGCCGTCCTTCTCGCAACTGGTCTTCGACGGGGCCAGGACATTGCCATGGCGCTGCGAAATCCCTCGTCAATACTGCCAGGGGCGGTGCATGTGCCTCCGGCGACGGCTTCCACTTTTGTTGAACCGCCATCCCCACGAGGCGCCAATCCTCCCATTTCGAGCGTCGCAGCCAACCGGTCGAACACAGCCACAGCAATCCCTTCGAGAAGCGATGGATCTGTGCATCACCTCACCATTTGCGCCTCCGTCGAGGCCCTGGAGCTGACCGTTGTGCCGGATCACGTTGCCGAGGTCGCACCTCCGGCTTCTCCACGCCTTGCTCCACATGTCCAGATTGTGAGCACCACGCTGCGAATCGCCGGTCTCTCCATGGCTGCCATCCACGACCACAGCGTGCTTGAAGCGAGCTGCGTGGCTGCCTGTGTGGAATCAATCAGCGCCAGTAGTTCTCTCTCGCGCGGGTTGTCCGCCACGTCGTCCCCCTTGCGTGACATTATCCATCATGTGCGCATCGACAAGGCGGATGAGCACGTGTCGAAAAATGCCGGGGCGCCGGGTTCCTCCAGGCTCTCCAGTTTGGCCGCCGAGTGCGACTTGCACTGCGCCCACACGGCTGCGATCAAACTCGATCAGCTCGTGCTGGCACGCCACAATCTCAGTGCAGGTCTAGACCGTGTTTCCAACGCCACCCATCAACACCCGTCCTCTGCTCGATCTGCAATCGACTCGAGTCGAGCATGGGGCGTGTTTGGCTGGAAGCACAAACGCATTGCCTTGGTTGGCGGCAGCGTTGGCGCCGTCACGTTGACGCTTCATGGCGGCGTGCTGAAAGCATGCACTCTTTCGCTTACTCCATCGCCACGTCTGCGCGCATTGGGCCAGATGGCCACCGACCATGCATTCACGACTCTGCGCGCCGTGCGATCCGCCTCATTGATTGAGGATCCACTTGCACCTCTCATGTCACCGCTATCTCAGTGGACTCGCTCCAGCGGCATCAATGGCAACACCGACAGCCCTAGTCCCACTACGATGGCCATGCCGCTCGCTTCGACCTCCACCCCGACATTCCCGCTACCCGGGTTTGCCCAGCTGAGCAAACCACTCATTCATGTTTACTTGCACCCACTGCAAGTCGTGCTTCCCACCTTGGATCCCGGAACTCAGCTGGAACTGCCCGTGCACTCGCGGCTGGCGTTTGGCTTTGGTTCGATTCTGTTGCAAAGCGTCCATGCTGTGCAACCGACGGACGACACTGCCCAGCTTCATCTGAACGGCTTGTATGCTGTGTGTGCGGGCAGTCAGATGCTTGCTCCGTGCGACGTGGTCGTGGCCTCCTCCACCCATGCCGCGGAAGAGCTTGTCGAGCTGCGCTTCCCTCCAACAGTCGATTTCTTGTTGACGGAACGCTTGTTGGCAGAGTTTGTGTTGGTGGTCAAGTCGCAAACCGCCGCCGCCGAAAGCATCTCGATGAGCCAACCACCACCACTACTACCACTACCGCCACCAGATCGACAGCTCGGATCGGCTGCACCCATCATGGGCGCTTCCACCACGCCCATTCTTTCCTCGCCGATCACGCGATCAAGCTCAGTCGTTGATGGGCTCCCCTCCCTGCCAGGCCCGGCCTCGCTTCCATCCATTCCAGCATCCAAAACGCTTCGGTTGCGTGCCAGCGCGCCCCGAATTCGTGTTCGTTTGCTGTTCTCGGCTACCGGCGGCAGTATGGCAACGTCTGGTGACTCTGCATTCTTGTCTTCTTCTGCACAAACAAGACCAGCAGCAGCGTCTGCATCTAAAATTCCAGGGACACCACCTGCCGACGACTCGCGTGAAATCCTTGGCGAACTGATCCAGCTTGTCTCCGAGGCACGCCAGATCAAAGGCGCTGTCGGATGGCGTGACGCGACTGCCAGACTGGACGATGTGCATCTCGCCATTTTAACGCCCGTTAGTACGACCAAGGCTGGCTTGTCCACCGTCCGTGAAAATGTGCTGTCATCGTCGACTGCCGAGGATCGGGAAGACGCTCCAGTTCTCTCGGTGGGTGCTTCGCGCGTTGCATCTACGTGGTCGAATCTGAGCCATTACGCGTTGTGGAGTGTACAAGGCCATATCCATCGCCACCTGCTGCTCAGCCTGACTCCTATGAGCGTTGCGTGCATTCTGAACGCGATGCTAGGCATTCAGCGGAACATGGAGGAAATCACAGAGTCCACAGGCGCCTCGTTTTACGGCTTGCCGAGCTATGCAGCTCCCTCCTCTGCTGTCGTTGCTGGCTCGCTACTGGTGCATGTGCATCTGTCCGCTGAGCGTCTGCAAGTGGTCCTCGGGGGTGTGGCGCAGGGGGATGAATTGGAGCAGAGTCTGGTGATGCAGATCAAGCGCATTGATGGCAGCTACGCCGCCAACACCAACCACCCGCAGCCTCCACCCTCCGTCAAGTCTTCCATTCCGGCTGTTGGTGGGTCGGGAACGCTGGTTGCGTCGCAAGTGAGCGTTACACTGGCCACTCCAGCCGCCAAACCACCACGTCGCGGGCTGGCACCACTGGCGGAAATCTTGCGAAATCTTGCTCCCATCGTCGAGCCGTTTGATTTCGGAATTGCAGTCGACGTCGTGCATCTGCTGCATCCGGAATGTGCTGCTTCCGTTGTACTTTCGTGCGGCATCCCAACGCCAGTCACCGTCCGAGTTGGCCAAGTCTCCGGCCTCTTACTGTATCGATTCTTGACGGCAGTGCAGGCTCGTGTTGTGAGCGCTGCATCCACGGCACCCGCCGTACCAGAAACGACCACTTCTCAGCCCGATCCAAGCGCTCTCTCGCCAAATCTCACAAAGCTGATCCGTGCAGCGTGCGAGGCGCATGAGCACGAATCTTCGCTGCGCTTCCGCCGGCTTACAACACCTTGGCCTGCCTTCAAAGCGATCGACCCAACGGTGGACGACATACGACGGGAAGGTTTCGAGTATCAAACAGAGATTCTTCCTGCTGCCACGCTGCCCCAACCCGGCCAAGTCTGCTTTTCGCGAGAGTCTGATTCCGTCGGTCTCCATCCCACAATGCTAACGTGGAACTACGGCCACCGGCGCAGCGTCTCGCAAGTCAAAGTGCTGCCGGTCGCGTTCTTTCCCGCGTCGCCCAACCTGGACACCTCGGAGCTGTGCGTGGTGCAGCATCCAGACACTAACAGCAGCCCGTTTATTGTTTGCGAGCTTTCGTGGTTTGATGAGATTCGCCAAGCTTTCGTGCCCCTCCAGCGACTTGCGCTGTCCGAGCAAGAAACGGCGATGAGCCCATTACAAGGCGCGCCAGCGGCGCGGCTGTGGCGATTGCGACTGCTCGTCGAAGGCATGACTGAAACCGATCGCGTCACCATCCTCACCCAGCGAGACCGCCAGCCGATTGCTGCAGATCGATCGCGAGCGCCAGCCCTCTCGTCACTCGCCCTTGCTGGCGCCGTCAGCATCTCGTCGTGCAGAGTTCCGCTTGCGACGCCGAATCTCGAAGCTGTCCTCCGTCTGCCCGAGCTGAAGATTCTTCTTGTCAACCATCCAGCTTCCACTTTCAACATGCCGCAAGTTCCCCAGCCAGAAGGGGAGCAAGAGTCCATCAGCAGTAGCTCGCACAGCCATGCCGAGCATCGCTCAGACTTGCCTTTCGCGTACATGACGCTGGATGCGCTATCCCTTCCCGTACAGCGAGGCTCGCTTCCGATCGAGCAGGAGGTGGTCGAGTTTTCGCTTCCAACTGGATTCTGCGCCCGTGGACAATGGTTTGCCGGCGCAGCGCGCGATCCCCGGGGTCTCAAGATCGACGCCACGGTGTCCACCAGTGTGGCGTTGGAAGTTTTAGACCCTTCTGATCTCTGCTGGACGACCGTCATCCCGACAACCAGCGTGCACGTTGGTCTTCGACAGAGCGCAAGTCCCTTCCCAGCCTGGCCTGCCAGTCCCATCAACGCGACTGCCAGCGTGCCTCACCTGGCCATCGCCCTCTCTCCGGCCATTGCGTTTGGTCTGGTCTCTGTCATTGATCTTTGGTCTAGTGGCGTGACGCGCGTGTCGTCATCGCAGGACACTGTGCTTCGCGACCCAAACTTGACACCTGCTGCTGCACTCGCGCTCGCCTTGTCAAGTCAGGTGCCAGTGATGCACTATCGCTACGTTATTGTCAACGAAACTCAAGTGCCGCTGCGTTTCGGCCAGCTGAACACGGACGAAGACCTGATCTTGGACTCGGGTCACGCCATGTTCTACAGCTGGCGTCAAACGACAGTGTCGCTCGCCCAACAGCTTCAAATACAGCGGAGCAACGCGTCGTCCGACTCACCCGCTGCGTTGAAGCCCCGCCGTCTGCTGCACGTTTGCACGGCGGGCCCGCTCGGCGCGGACTGGCGATGGTCTGACCCGTTTTCGATTGATACAGCCCACCCGACAGAACTACCCCTTACGCTGTACATTGGTGGAGCGCGCTGCCGCGCTGCAGTCTTTTTGAATGTTCTTGCCGGTGGGCGAGTCGAGGTGACAATTCGGGGGCACGCATCCATGATCAACCGAGCGTCCATTCCGTTGGACTATGTGGTGTGGTCGGAACGGTCTGTAGAAGCTGTGGTTGTTGGCAGCACTCGCCGAACTGATCCATTGAACGCGGCCGCCATTGTCGCTGTTGACAGTGAAAAGCAAGCACAGCTTCCTTTATTCCCGTTTGCCATGCCGGCGGACGTCATCCAAGCGCGGCCAGATTCTGACGAGCTGGTCAAGAGCGAGTGCTACGGACAAGGTCGAGTCTCTCCCAACTCTACGCTTTCATTTGTGATTCCCGAGTCGGCCGATATGCAAATGCTGCGCGCTTCTGTTCACGGAGTCGATGTCACGGCGCGAACTTTGACTGAGGCGTTGTGGTCAGTCCCAGTGGAACTTGCCGGCGCGCTGACTTTGCATCCCCGGCCCATTGTGCGCATCCTGCCAGCACTGGCCGTTCCGTGTGTCCGGGTCCCGCGCTGGCTGGACACCACCAGCCACAGCGGCACTCATGGAGGTGCGACGGCAGAGCCGCTCTCCACGATGGTAAGCTGTCACATCACCCAGCGACCGCTCCACGACAGCGCCAAGCCTGTGCCAACAGTGTCATTGGCTGCCACTGCGACAGAAAGCGCTGCGTCTGCTGGTGCGCCTGCTGCCTTTGCGCCACTGATTCGCCTCATCACCTCCGACACCCTCCTTGTGCGCAACGAGCTGCCACACGCGATTTCGCTCATTGTGGTGCCTGCTCCAAGTGCCAAATCGGATCAGGTGGTGGTCCCGCGCGTCAAGCGACTCGCCCCTGGTGCTTTGACGGCACTGTCGCACTTTGACCCGGAAGCGCCTCGCGATTCTGTGCTTGTGGCCCATGCCGATTGCCCGGCGAGTCAGTGGATGACACAGCTTCATACCGCAACTCCGATCGTTGACGTGCTTGGCGACGCGCTGCAAGCCGTCTCTGAGGCGGCCAGCGGCGCCACGTTAGACGCTACGGCCATGGCAGCAGTGCCGTCGACGCTGATTGATGTGGCTGGCGGCGTTGTCTCAAGCGGCTGCTCTCTGCATGCTCCCGTGGTGCGTTCGCACCAAACTCGCACCATCTGTGTGCGCCCGTCCTTGTTGGTTGCGAATGGGTCAAGCTCGCTTGAACTGGCGCTCGAGAGTACTGGTACTAAAACTCAAACCACTCTACCGACGGTCGTACTTTTCAATCGAGCTGAAGTGGTGGCACCTCAGTTGGTTCTGGCCGCAGTGAGCTCCCTTCAAGCTCGCAATCTTCTCACGAACGAGGTCTTTGCTTGCAAACTCGAGCGCTCGCTCAAGGAATCGTTCGAAAATGGCCAGAGACCAGCACCTGACTTTGCACCGCCTGGCTTTGTCGTCGCACCTTCGCCAATTTCCGTGCGGCTAACTCTTGATGCTTTGCCCACACTCGAGACGGCGCCTCAAACTGCAACCACCGCTCCAGGAGGGGCCGTGGTCGAGCTGGTCGCCACTGTAACTTTGACCACCGTGGCACTGTCGGATGCGTTTGTCGTGTACAATGGCACTCCCTTCCCGTTGTGTGCCCAGACGGTGGCGATCGCGGCAGACGCGTACCATTGCGATGGCCCCGTTTGGAATGGTCCTCGTCATGTCAACCAAAGCTCATCCTTCACTGTCGGTCCGGTTCAGCTGCTTCCCTCTATTGGCACTGTGCAGCTCTACTACAAGGAGACGAGCTCATCGGCGGGCGTCGGCCTCAATCCTCTCGTGGCGGCCGCGGGCCCCTCGATCCGTCGCTTCCTGCAGGTCACTGTGGACAAGGCAGATCTCCTCCATCCTGAGCGATGTGCTTGGATTGCGCTCGACGAAGCGTACTCTGGTGCCGAGCTGCCTGTTTGTCTGAGCGTGCATGCTGAGGGAATCTCGCTGCCATTGCTCGTGGGCATCGACACTTCACAGGGATCGTGTGTCAAGTCGGTCAACATCACTTGCAACTATGGACCGCGTTATTTGCTCCGAAACGCGCTCCCGTACGACGTTGAAGTGTGTGAGCGCGGGCGTGAGCGCAACCTTGTTCGGATCACGTCTGGCAGAAGCGTCTTTTTCACGCCTATCGCACCACCGCTCGAGCTTGACGACCAAAGCGCCACGCATGCGCGGCGACAGTCCTCGGGGGCCAGCAGCGCCTCGTTTGCTTCCGTCGACTCTGCACCAGTCAGCACGGCTCCGGCCACCGCTTTGCTGCTTCGCGTATCGCAGCTCGGCAGCACTTCTGCAGATTCCAAATGGATGTCGCTTGGTGCGTGCAGCCGAATGGGAGTCAATCGTCTTGAAGCCGATGGCGCGTCAGACGACCACTCGATCGAAATCCAAACCATCCTCAATGGAAGTGTTCGCCATGTCTTCTTTAAGCTGCCGCAAGCCGAAGGTCTTTTGTCGAGCGCAAATAGCGCCGTTTCCGCGGGTTTGTCACCCCCTGCATTCGCAACGCAGCAATCGCTGTCGCTGAGCCTTGACAGGATTTCTGTTGTTCTCTTTGCCACCTTTGGCAAGGCGCAGTCGTCAGGCGACGTGCCTTCGGCTCACTCCGAACCGCAAGCCGATGGAGCGTCCACACCAAGCGCCACCTCAGCCCCTGCGAATGCTGGTAGTCGCTCTGCCTCTTCGTCGCCAGTGTCTGTTGAAGTGCTGCGCCTCACCATCCGAGGAGTTGCTCTGACACGATACTCAACCCCGGACCGGAATGCCCACCACCACTCCTTCCCGCTCTTCTTTGATGCACGCAGCTTGATTGTCTCGGGCGACCAAGACCACCTCACGCCCATTCAGAGACTCTGCTCGCCCGGTCAAGTGTCCAGCCTTCAGCTGGTGGTCGGAGACATTCAGCTCGACAACCAGCTGATCGATCGCCCTTATTCGTTCCCCGTGCTGCTGCACCGCTTGCGAGATCGTCAGTGGTGCTCGTCGCCGGAGCAGGAGCACATGCCCATGCTCATGGTCAGTATTTCCCGCGTGTCCTCGGTCTCGGGATATGCCGGCCATCGATCAAGCAAGCGATCCAGCGGAGTCGCCCAGTTGGTTGATGGCAGCGCGTTGCTTCACCACGTGTCCAATCTAGCGCTTTCCGGGGTGTCCGCTTTCTCTGTGCAGCTGCAACCTTTCGCTGTTAGCGGTGAAGACATCATGCTGTACTGCCTGGGTGCGGTTGGTGGACAATTTTCCATTCGTGCCAACGGTGGAGTCAGCGCCTGTCCTCCCATGCTTCCACCAATGCCTGCTCGCCCAACCAGCATGCTTCCCGCCATTCTCGCGGCGCCCTTCTTGTCGTTCGAACAGCAGCTGACCAAGGCGCCGGCCACGTTTACCGAAACCATCCACATTGCCCCGGTCTGCATCGTTGTCACCGTCCATGCGTCCATCAAGGTGTTTATTTCCATCGACCGCATGCCGCTGTACCTGTCTCCGATCGTCTTGCGCCATGTTCACGCTCAAACCAGCCGCGTCTTCTCCAGCGTCGTGGCGTCCAAGTACAAGTCCAACCTCCTGTACAGCGCGCCTTCGCTTGTAGGCTCGCTCGAGCTACTCGGAAATGTGACGGGCCTCATTCGTAGCATTCGCGCTGGTGTGAGTGACCTGGTCTCGCTTCCTCTTGCCGGATTGCGAGGCCACCGTGCCGGCCCCAACCGCTTCTTGGCTGGCCTGGGCGAGGGCTCGCTCTCGTTTGTGCGACATGTCGCGGCCGGCTCGCTCTCATCGATTGCCAGCTTTAGCTCGAGCGTTGCCCGTAACATTACTCGCCTCCATGTGGACGATGCCGTCTCGAGCGCCGTAACGTCGGCCATTACGACAATTCCGCGCAAGCGGTTTTACACGGACGACGATCGCGCCTCGTTCGTTCCATTCGCCCAGGGGTCTGACGGCGAATCCACTTCTGCTGCAAGCCGCAGTCTCGCGATGCTGAAGGCACAGCTCATTCGGCATGATCTCGATCTTGAGGCCCTCCAGACCCAGGCCAACCAGGGATCAGTCGTCCAGGCGGCTGCGACTGCCTCGCTCGATGATTACGGCGCATTCATGTCGCGTGTGACGGGTGGCGCCGGACTCCGTCCGTCTGGTGCTGCGGATGGGCTTAGCAAGGGCTTGCAAGCGTTTGGCTACGCCATGATTGGTGGTATTGCTGGCATTGTCGAAAAGCCACGCCAGTCCTTCAACTCCAATTCGTCCGTGGTTCTAGGTCTTGGCCGAGGCCTGCTTGGAGCCATCGCCTCTCCATTGACAGGTGCCATGGCTCTCATCAACTATACGTCGCGCGGCCTTTTGGAAACGGTTTCGACGGACAAGTCTGTTGGCCCGTTGCAGCCGCCCTTGGCCGTTTTGGCTGCTGCTGGACCCAATCCCGGCCTGATTGATGACTGGATTGCAACGCTAAAGGACTTGCCACGCCGTCCGAGCCTGGACAAGTACCGCATGACCCTGCTGCACTCGCCGACGGCCGCGTTGAAGACCCACTCTGCCCTGTCCATGGTTGTGTTGGAAGTTGTTTCGACGGGCGGACTCCGAGAGGTGCTGTCCGTTGGCGGGGAATTGTCCAGCAGTGGCTACTCACCTCTGCTCCTACTTCTCTCCAAGGATCATTTCACTGTTGTGGATTTGCTGCACGACACGGTTCGGCATCAGCAGCCTCTTACCAACGTCGTCTCCGCCGTTTTTGACACACCATCTTCCACCCTTGTTCTGGAAACCGTCGTGGCTGCTCGCGCGAGCGCCTCGCCCACCAGGCGTCGGCTAGTCTTCAAGATCGAACGCACCATGGCAACGGATCATTTTGTCCGCAAACTGATTCGCCATTCGAGCGAGTAGTTTGGGTTGCGTCGCGTTTCGTTGCGCTCGACCTCGCATTCGTTTCGCAATGCTACTTTTGTTTTTGATAATGAATGAATGCAAGAAAATAAACATTGCGTGTTTGCGCGTCTATTTACATTGGGTACGGAAAAAACAAAACCTTGAAAAGTCAAACATTTAAAACGTCAGATTTACAAAACCCGCTCGGGCTTCTGAATGTGCACCACCAGGTTTGTGGCGCGTGGTCGCTGCTGTTGTTGTTGCTGCTGTTGTTGTTGCTGCTGCTGTGGTTGCTGCTCCTGCTGTTGACTCTTCACGGGCAAGGTCGGGCAGACTTCAATCACATTGTTTTCAATGCCTCGAGGGTCGTGCGCAGTCGGGAGGTAGGAGGAGCACCTCCACTGCCCATCGACCATGAACTTGTACTGGTGAACGCCTTGTGGGAGCTGCAGCACGGTTTGCAGAAATCCTGTGGCGGGGTTGCGCTTTAGCGGCGTCAAGCTCTGCCAGTCGTCGTACGACCCCGACACTTGGACATTTTTGCCTTCGTGCATCCACTGCAAGCGGGTGGCTACCCGACCATCAGGCGAGTACGGCGTGATTTTCGGATCCTGCGGGGTCTGCGGGGTCTGCGGAGTTGCGGTGCTCGGGGTGGTTGGTTGGCTCGTCACAGGAAGCGGCGTGGTTGCCAACGACAGGCGAGTCGTGCTGTCGATGCGCGGAACCTGGTTGATGGGATCGTTGCATGCAATCACCAGATCAGGCGGAAGCAGGTTTTGCTTGTTCGGGTACTTGTTGCGGATTGCAGGCTGGGCATACAAAGCACACAAGCCGGGTCCAGCAACAGTCCGGCGCGGAGTCAAGTCGATGCTTGTCGACGAGCTGGCCGTTTGGGTGGGTTCTGGGGCGGGCATTTTCGATGATCGGATTCAAGCTATTGGCAAATCTAAAAGTTACACCACATGCAACAACCCAATCAAGTGTTAGTTTCGCGGACAAACACGGCAGACAAAAACAGGCGATATTTACAAAAAAAAAAAAAAAAATTCTGGGTGTCGATTTTCGATCGCACCATCTCTGTGCGCTCGCGCGTTGCCCCGCTGTATCAGAAGCTTGGTGACAACCCCAACCCCCCTCAACTAGATCGGTGGGACGTGATCGCTTCCATCGTCACCGCATCGTCACATCGTTCGACAAATTACCCGAGTAGTTGTCCAAATTCGCAATGGTTGAATGTTTTAGGACAAGTGAGCCAAGCCGTGTCTGTCTGTCACTTGCATTCGTGTCCGCCTCACATTCACAGGATGACACATCGAGGTTGCTCCTGCTTGTGCCAGTTGACGTTTTCCATTGTCACACACCAGCGAATGCGGCAATGTCGCGGGACTGTTTGATTTTTGGTCAAAGAGAACGCCCGCTGCACATGGCAAGTCCTGCCAAGTTGAATTGTGCGTCAATGCCGTGTGTGGCGTTTTGTCTGCGCAGCATCCGATGGCAAGGTGGGCACCCTCGGAGCGCACAGAGCATGCGTCGCAACCTTGTGACAACCGCGCGCCAACCGTTGGAAGGGCAAACGAGGCGCACATCGACGTGGCAGAGAGCGACGTTTGAGCGATGGCGTTGATTGTTTGGTTTTTCGCACAAGTGACCCTCGCACTTCAACTCTGTCATTCCCTCATAACGATTGCTTTGCATGTCACTGGTCCGATGTTGACAGCAACAATTTTGACTCAAGGGAAGGGACGATCGGCTGAAAATGGACGTTGCAGAATTTCGTGTTTTTTTTTTCGGTTTTTGTTTTGTTTTTTTCGTTTTTGGAGGTAAAGTTGTCACTACCCACCAAATTGAATTAAACGACTGGCTGCACACGAAATCAAAACAAATCAGGCCATTGGAACAACTACAACAAAAAATGTTTAATGGAAGTTGTGAAGAGCCATGGACCACATGGACCACGAAAGAGGGGGAAATCCAAAGTGGGGAATCAGGTGTTTCAAAACAACAAAAGGGGGTGGGAATCAAAAAAAAAAAAGCAATGCAAGCCATTTAATGCTTGGGGTGAGCCCAAGTGAAGGGATCGCAGCCACGGATGGCTTCGGGAACAGTGTCCTTATACACGTCGGTGTAAGCCTCCTCGACTGGCAACTCGGCGTCCTCCTTGGCAAACTCGACAGCCTCGTCCACCTCCTTGCGGACGGCTTGATCAATCTCCTGTTGTTGTGGATCCGAATGGCAAAAAAAAAAAAAAAAAAAAAAACAGCACAAAGAGTCAGCCCAGTCGCAAGCACTTGAAAAATTCAAAGAAAGAAGGCAAAACCAACGAGCAATCATCGTCTCGAATAACACTTCAAGCATCAAAAATCTCGACAAACCTTGAGCTCCTCGGCAGTCGCGAGGTTGGTCGAGAGAAGTCGGTTTTTGACATTGTTGATGGGGTCGTTGTTGGAGCGCATCTGCTGGATCTCCTCACGCGAACGGTAGCTGGTGCCGGGGTCGCTCATCGAGTGGCCGCCATAGCGGTATGTAATCATCTCGAGCACGAAGGGGCCCTTGCCTGCGCGAGCGTGGTCGACGGCAAACTTGGTGGCCTCGCGGACGGCGAGAACATCCATGCCGTTCACCTTGATGCCGGGAATGTAGTCACCACGAGTGTAGTACTCGGTGGACGCGGCAGCGCGGCCAATCGCGGTGCCCATGCCGTACTGGTTGTTCTCGCAGATGAAGATGGCAGGGAGCTTCCACAATGCGGCCATGTTGTACGCCTCAAAGATTTGGCCCTGGTTGGCAGCACCGTCGCCGTACAGCGAAATGCAGACCTTCTTGTTGCCCTGGTACTGGTGGGCCAGCGCAATGCCGGCGCCCAGCGGCACCTGCGCGCCAACAATGCCGTTGCCGCCGAAAAAGTTGTGGTTGTACATGTGCATCGAACCGCCCTTGCCCTTGGCGCAGCCGCCCTGGCGACCGGTCAGCTCGGCCAAGACGCCCTTGACCGACACGCCACGGACGTAGGTGAATCCGTGCGCGCGATATGCGGTGATGACCGAGTCCTCCTTGGTGATGGCAGCTTCGACGCCAGTGCACACGGCCTCCTGCAAGTCCAAGGGCAAAAGAGGATGGGATGGAATTGGAGAATTTGAGTTTGGGTTTTGGGGTTTGGCAACGACGGGGGTGTTTTGTAGCCTTCTCTTCCTCTCTTCTACGTCAATAAGCAACACACATGCTTGCTGCCGCAGTGACACACATACCTGGCCAGAGTAGAGATGGCAGAAGCCGCGGATGAACTTGGACTTGTACAGATCGCCTGCAGCCGTTTCCATTCGGCGAATGACCTGCATTGTGCGGTAGTAGTCGAGCAGCTCTTCCTTGGTGGCCATGGCGTGATCCGGCAGGCCCGAGCACTTGTGGGTCATGAACGGGACCTAAGCGTCAAACAAAGAACGAGTCGACAAAGAGCGGCATGTGCATGTGGTTGAGTTTTTCCACCAAAACAACAGAACGAAGAGGGGGAGGGGATTGCCAACAATCCATCCATGCCAACGAGACAAGGACGTTCAACTGTGCACTTGTCATTCTTGCTGATGTCCATCTCGCGAAAACGTGCGTTCAACAAACACAAAGTTGATACAAAAAAAAAATTGCTTGAGCTTTTTTTTTTTTTTTTTTTTTTTTTTTTTTTTTTGACGGCAGTGACAGCAATCGACGCACTGAAGCGCCAAACCCCAACAACGAGTGTGGACAGCGGCAACAATGGAAGAGGATGATTTCTGGAGGGTAACAGCCTACGTACGGGAAAGTCGAATCGGACGCCCGCAGCGGAGGACGGGGCGGCGGCGCTGGTGGCGAACGCACGAGTGGCGGCGGCCGTGAGAGCCCGCGACGAAGCAGAGGTCTGCCATCCAAAGTGGAGAGACACGGCAAAGGTGAGTGGAGCAGCGACATGGGGCACAAACAAGCAAGCACGATGCACACTCTACGCAGCAGCGTCGACTGCGCAACGACCAGCGCAGTCAGAAACGCACAAGCAGCATAAAGGACAAGAGGGGAAAGAAGAAGAGGGGAAAAAAAAAAAAAAAAAAGTGGAGCCATGTTTGAAGGGGCGTCTGCAGCAGACAAAGCGGACGTAAGGATGGGCTGGATGTGGTGGGATGAGCAGTGTTGCCGCTGTGGAGGGAGAACGAAGGCGGCATCTGGAAGCGAGAACGAGACGACGATCGCTGTGCACAACCCAAAAAAAAAAAAAAAAAAAAAAAAAAACTCATTTTTTTGTGTACCAGGGCGAACATCGGATTTGGATTGGATGAGATGCGGGCTTTTTCAAAACGGAATAGAACGAAGATACAAAAACAGTGAAAGGATGGGTGATGATCGCCGTCCCACGGTCATGAAGAGATGCTATCGTGAAATGTTCTGCTGGTGGTGAATGACTTGGAGCAGAACAACAACATTGGAAAAAAAGAAGAAGAAACACATAGAAACATATTGGAGACGCCCGAATGTATTGCTCGCAAAACAACAACAAACACAATCATCCATGCACTCACATCCAAATGGAGGCATAACGACCAGATGCGGCGCTGTAGAGGGGCCCGCCACAAACTACCATTCGCAGCTGGGTCGAGTCCAATGCGACGGAGAGCACCGCAAAGTCACTGTCCGAGCGAGTCGCTTCCTGCTTGCGCCAACCGGACGCGACATCGAGAAGGTACTCGTGCTGATCCTCAACGTCGCCATACTGGAGCAGTGTGCAAGGACGCGACAGGTTGAATACGTTCATGATGGCGCGACCATGACGGCGGACGCGCGCAAAGGCCTGCTCGCGAAAGTCGAAATGGCTCGCAAAGCCAGAGCCGCCGCCAATGATGAGCTGATCGCCGCGAAAGACAAGAGAGCGGATGCCCCAGTCGGCGCCGACATCCTCCAGCTCAAAGAGAGGGTTGTCTGCCAAAGGATCAAAGAACATGACCCGAGCGCCCGCCGCGACGGCAAAGGTGTTCGTTTCAAGGTGCACAGCGATGGCCGGTGTGTGCTCGTAGTCGAGCTGGAAGCTAGAAAGGCTCTGAAATACGCCGGCAGTCGAGGCGGTGCTACCGGACTCTGAGGTCGAGAAGAAATGCACGCCGCCTTCCATCGTCAAAACACCCAAATGGTTGGTGGCCGGATTGAATGCCAGTGCCCGCACTTTCTGGTTGGGATCGTCGAACACCACCTCGTGATCCGCAATGATGGGATAGGTGGACGGTTGGTGGCCATCCATCATCATTGAGCCAAAGCGGCAAGGCGACGCGTCGGGCGCAGGAATGGCCCAACGAGCAAGCGAGCCGTCCCGGGAAGCCGAAAGGAGGTTGGTATCGTCCAGCCACTGCAAGTCAAATATCTTGTCAGTGTGTCCCTGGAAAAAGAGTAGGCGATATCAACAGTGAGAACCAAAGTAGTGAGAGATCAGAAATCGAGTATGAAAAAAAGAAAAAAAAGAAAAAAAAAAAAGGCGAGTTCAATCATTCGTTAGACGACGACGACAACCGACTCACTTCAAACACGCAGACCGGGGCAAAGTCGGGCAAGCGATAAACGGCCACATTGCTCGAGTCCGAGGCACCTGTCGCAACCATCCTGCCAGAAGGGCTCAGTGCGATCGCGTGCATCCCAGGCTGGTCGGCTCTGTCCGCGCTGCCGTTGAGCGTCGGGATGGTTTGACAAGCATGGGTGCGAAGGCTGTACAAGATCAACTAGAGCGGTGAAGGCGTCAAGTGAGCACAGGATGGAAAACGCAAAACAAAACAAACTAACGCAAAAAGAAAAAGAAGAAAAAACCACTCGGAAAGACGCTCGCGGTACGTACTTGATTGTCTTTGCTCCCAAACAAAATGTGCATATCGTCAATCCAGCGGCAGACATAGAGCTTGTCTCCAGTTGGGATCTGAGCGAGTGCAGAGGTGAGTCGACAACTTTTTGTTGGTTTTTTGTTTTGTTTTTTTTTTGCTTTCAAAACGACATGGCACAGCGGTACTGTACCTTGAGCATCTGCTCCTGGACAACGTTCGGAAGCTTGCGATTGACAATGGAGCTGAGGGAGGAACTGCGAGTGAAGTGCTGGGACAGCAAAGGACCACGCTGCGGTTGCACCTGCCGCATGCTGACAAACCGCGTGACAGAACCTGAAAACATGCTCCGCGCATCCGACATTCGAGCAACAGCTGGAGCGGACGCGCTGTTGCAGAATTTATCGTCGATGGTGCGCGCGAGAGAGTGGCTGCTCGAGTACACGCAAGCAAAGCGGGCTTCGTCGTCTTCTGCGTGCTCGGCGTTGCCGTCCTCGAAGAGATCGCTGTCAGAGACATCATCATCATCATCATCATCATCATCATCGTCGTCGTCGTCATTCTCATCATCAGGATCGGTCAGAGAGGAATCCGAATCGTGCTCAGCCCGCGGCAACATCGAGGCAGACTGTTCATCCGGAGTTGAGTTTGCACGCAAGATGCTGGGGTGGATGAAGCGGTAGCCCGTGCTCCGAATATCCTCGACAAAGGCATCTCGCGTCAGAGAGTCGTACGAGCTCTGGTCGGAGAGCTCGTCGCGTGCAATCGCGTGCGCGCAGACCGCGGGGGTTGCGGTGCGCGAGAAATCATCTCCAAACGGGAAGACGAATGGAGGAGTCGGGGTCGTGTCAGCGGGTCTGTTCGAATCCAAACCGGTGGGATTGAGATGGGCAATCGGCGGAAAGAGGTAGCCAGTCGCGCGAATGTCTTCGACGAACGAGTCTCGGGCGAGCACCTGGAAGCCGGTTTCGGTGGGAATGTCTTCAATAAACGTGTCGCGTGCCAGAAGTGAAAAGTCGTGGCTGCCACCATTGCGCGAACTGTGGTGGGACGACGGGAGTGGCGGCGAGGAAGTCGAGGCGACCTGCAACAACGGGCTTTGCCAAGCTGCCGGATAGCCTCTCTGGAAGCCCGAGGTGTCGGCGAAAGAGCCCCACTGAACACCTTGAGGAGAAGCAGCGGATGCGGTCTCTGGGGTGGAAACCGCAACGGAGGATGGTTTGAAAGTGGTCGAGACAGGCAGGGTTCGGTGATTCGGATTCAGCGGTTTCTCGTCCGAAACCGCCGCATCTTGATTCAAATGCAGCTGGGCCAGCGCATGATCGGCCTCGAGCCCTGCGACAGCGCCATGCACAGTAGCACGACGCGAGATACGGGCCTGGACCTGGACCTGGTTTGAGCCCAAAGGGGCGGAGGCGGCGGGTGGCGCACGGACTGCTGCGCTGAAACCAGGCGATGCGCGCAACCGTGAATCCGGGGTCAGGGCGGGCGATGGCACGCTTGCCAGCGCTGCAAAGCGAGGGAAGAATCCTTGCTGGGACATGACTGCCTGTGCTGCTGCTGCTGCTGCTGCTGCAGGGTCGGCAGGCAGGGTGGCAGCCTCCATGAGCTGACTGGGGCATAAACCACTTGACGTAACCACTCGAGCGCCCGCAGTGTGGCCCTCTTCCGCTGCGCAACCGGAGGCCGACGGTGTCAGTGGAGTGTCCGCAGTTGTGCCCACGCCATTCGCGCTGCGTGTCTCCGTGGTGGGCATCAAATGCAAAGAGAGAGGGGGTTTGTTGGAGAGGGGGGACTGAGCCGAATTTGGATGAGGTTGTCGGTTTCACAATCCTATGTGTTTGGTGTTTTGTTTTGGTTTTTTTTTTTTTAAACTTGACACTTTGGTTACAAAAAGTCAAGCTTTGCTGAATTTTAAAAGGCGAGTTTAAGCGAGTGCAACGAAGCAACAGCGGCGACGAGAATGGAGGCTTCTTTGCTTTGGCTACGCCTTTTTTTTTTTTTTTTTCTTTTCTTTTCTTTTCTTTTCTTTCTTGTGTTTTGGTTTGTGATTAGGGTTGTTTGGGTGAAAGCTCGTTGCCTCGACAACCACAACTTTATGCCTTCTCATTATGGCTCGCGCCTGGTTCTCAGGTTTGAATGGAAGCCAAAATTTTAAAAGCGCGAAACATTGAATACTTCTCCACTTCCAGCATAAACACTTCTCCAACAACAATCAACGTCTGGACGACGACACTCAACTCTCCTTTTGCTACATGCTCCTGCACACTGCACACCGACTGAAAAAGTTGCAAGACCAAAAATCAAGATAGAAGAGCATTTATATCCGAAACAAATGTCAAGGAAACACAAAGCATGAGACTGGTTTTCAGACAACTGCCATTTTAGAAGATGGGACGGTGGGACGTTTAGACGGAGGCCAGGATAGCGGGCTCAACGAAATCGCCACGCTCAACCTTGGCACCAGTGTCCTCGGACGAAGCGCCAGAGTCGCCGTGGAGCTCAAGAAGCTTGCCCATGTCGAGCTTGGGCTTCCTGAGAACCTTGACCTTGCGGACAAAGACGTTCTGGAGGGGGTAGACACCCTGGCAGGCCTTCTCAATCTCCTTGCCAATAGACTCGGGGAGGAGCTTGGCGACAAACTCCTTAAGGTCGGCAGAGCTGACCTCCTTGGTGATAATGTCGGTCATCTTCTTGCGGATCTGGCGGATCTGAGCGTGCTGGGCGTACGAGGTCTTCTTCACCTGGTTGGGGCGGCGCTTGGTGAAAGCAATGACAAAGACGCGGACAACATAGTTGTCGCTGGTCTTGACGTCGACGATGGCCTCGATGAGGGTGTGCCACTTCTTGACGAGCGAGCGGAGCTTGTCGGTGGTGAAGTCAAGGCCGTGGAAGTTGGTGAGCAGGTTCTTGCCCTGGACCTCATCAGCGCAAAGCTTGATCTTGCGGTGAGCCTCCTCCTCGTTGCCTCCCTGGAGATCGGCGAGGGAAACCTCGAAGACACGGCCCTTAAGACCATCAGCGGCGATCTTGGTACCGGTGGTGCGGGTGACAAGGGTCTTGCCAACCTGGCGGGTGGTGAACATCGAGGGGGCCTTGATGTCGTACCAGTCCTTCTTGGCGTAGGGGTCGGCGCTGTGGTGGTGGAGAAAAAGGGGTGGATGCAATATTAGCAACGTGGTGGGCCAGTGGAATGGAGGTGGGAGGAGCGAGGAAGAAAAAAAGACAAAACATCCTCGTGGATGGGGCTGGCAAAAAAAAAAAAAGCAACGCAATCCATCGCCATTTTTTTTTCCAATTGCACGACGTCCCGGCGTGTGGTCCTGCACCGGCGTACAAATGGATGGCACAGAAGGAGACGTGCGCTGCCAGCGAACGAACGGGATGGCAGCGATTGGGGGAAAAGGCGGGAGGGTCAACAAGAGGGAAAAGGGAGCAAAAAAAAAACTTACATCTTCTTCTTGGAACCCTTCTTGCCGCCCTTGGTCAGGCGCTTGTTCTTGCCAACAGCCATTGTAACCTGGTGTGAGTGGAAGGCGTGCAAGGAGCAAGAGTGTGAGTCGCGGTGTCGAACAGCAGTCTGGAGGGGGTTGGAGCCACGAAAAAAAAAAAACTTTTTCTCTCAAAAAACTTGTCTCAAAGTCAACCCTTTCTGAAGCTCGCTGCGCTCCATCATGAGCAGTATTGCGGTGTCAAACTTGATGCCGCCACACAGCGCTCAATGTACAGCGTCAACGGCTGCCGTCGGGGAACGAGGAGCGCAGGCGAGCCGAACGGAAAAAGCATCCTTTCGCCAACCCCCAAACTCCAACAAAACCGACGGCGTCCTCTTGCTACGGCCGATTCGTCCCCCATCGCATTGCAGCCCTCCCTCCCTTCAACCTAATCCGTTAAAGCGTATCATTCTGTGTCGGATGCAGCAAGGGCGGAGCGCGGGGGTCGAGCAGATTGCATGCTGTACCGAGAGGCAAAAGAAATAGAGAGAGCGAGCAACCAACTCCCAAAAACAAAATTTTCATTGAGATGTTTTTTTTTTCAAGTTTTTTTTTCAAAGTTTTTTTTCTATGTTTTCTGTCGTTTCATCGGTTTTTCTCGTATGCTTCCTACAACCATTTTTCATGAAAGATTAGAAGGTTGGGATGTCCACGCAATGTGCTTTGAGGGTTGGTGGAACGGTAGTGAGCTCGGACCGGCTTGCTCGCGTTGAAAAACCGCTCAAACCCCATTCAGGCGGTCTAAACCTCTCCTCCCCTCACCCATTTCCCGACCTCCTCATCACCTCCCCCTTGCTCCAGTGAGCTCAAATAAACTCTAAGTTTCAGTAGGAATCATCATCGGGGCAGTCATTTTTTGAACGTCACGGTCGGTTTGGGTTGAGCAAAAACGACCAACCCAGACAACAAAAACTCGAGCACCCTCGTTCAACGACGCCACCCTTCCCATTACTCCCCCATATCAACAATCAGATTTGTACACTGCCGGCGGATTCAGCCGAGCCAATCAACGGTCGCTGGCTGATTTTCGTGCGGATGCGAGGGAAGCTGCAAAAGTCCCTGCAGCGAGCATCCCAGAATCACTGAGACTTGTGTCGGGGAGTGGGGCAAACAACAGAGCGTTGCTGGCAAGAGCTAAGACGATGGAGAGTAAGCAGCCGGACAACGCGCTCAAGCAATATCTCGGCAAATGATGTGTGGCATCAAGATGGGAGACTTCCAATCGATAGGACAAGGATAAAACTTGAAAAAGGTGAATCTATTCGATACAAAACTTGAATACAATGACGATCAGGTTACGCAGTTTGCCAAGAATCCTGCTCCGCCTCGCATCGTGCGATGATGGTGGGGACATCCAGATGGTAGAATTCAATGATTCTGAGCATGTCTTTCAGAAGCATCTCGTCTTTCACATGTGCGCGTGCCAGTTTTTCTTGATCTTCCTGCGACATTTCTGACGGTGGACGCGCGGTGGCCACGCCAATCTTCTTCGCTTCCTTGAAGACAGCGTGGAAGTTGCCAAACAAGCGGTCGAGTGCAGACTGAACGGAGTTGGCACGTTGCTGCTCCTTCTCGTTCAGTTGCGACACGTGAGTACTGACCCAGGGATCGGTCAAGGACCTCACCGTGTTCAGACGGAGGCGCCTTTTCTTGTCCTTGTCGTTGGCGAGAACCCAGAGAACGATCTTTTCCTCGAGGTCGTAGACGATCTGTCCAAGTGCGAGAGCGCCTTCCATCGCGTCGAGCCTGGCTAGAACCTTGTCGTACTTGGTTTCAACTTTGTCGAGCCTGGCGAGAATGGTGGCGCGCTCTTCCGCCGCCACACGACGCTCTTCCGCCGCCACACGACGATGCTGCTCCAGTTGCTGCTCGAGAGCAGTGACTCTGTCGTTGAGAGCACGGATTTGCTCAGCATGCTTCTGCTCAAGTCGATCGATATGCTGGCGTCGGGCAGCCTCCATTTCTTGCGCATGTTGGCGTCGGGCGTCCGCCAGCTCTCGCTTCAGGGCGTCACGTTCAGTTTCAAGCTCGCGGACACGTGCTCGGAGCTGTTCGCTGCCGATAAGCTGCGTCACGACCGTGGCCAGAACGTCGTTGCCTGACATCAGAATTTCGCTGTTCACGAGGAGCAGTTTTCCAGAGTCAGTCTTTTGTTTTTGTCCAACAATTGTCATGTCTTTCAGTTCACTCGCATTCATTCAACCCGTACAGACCTGAGGCAAGGAAAGGTAATTAAACGAGGATGGTGTCTGGCGGGGACCGACACAAAGCAGACTGAAGGAGAGAACACAAAAGTGAAAAAAAAAGTGGGAAAAAAAAAAACTGAATTGTCAAATCCATAAGCATTTACTACAAACAGTTGGTCACTGAAGTTGGACAGGACGATTTGGGTCTGAGGTTTGGCAGGCTTTTGAATGAACGCCAGGCCTCTGACTTGACATTGCTGCACCGCTGTCACCGCTGTCACCGTCATCCTCAACACTTGACCGTGGTGCCACATTCATCCATGTCAAGTTTAGCAATTCAACAGAGTGCAGTCTCCAAAGTTACTCTTGGTTTTTGTGCCTCCAATTGGCTGTTTACATGCGACCGTTCCAGCGAAAGCTCCAAGCACTCGACTATGTTCGAGCACCTGCATTCAACGTTGATGGTATGTAGTTAACGCCTGCAGTTTCAGGAGCTTTTTTTGTGATTGTTCATGATGAAGAGACAACGTTGAGAAAATGAGCTCGAAACTCAACAGCTGTGCAAACTTTTTGGGGGGGGGGCTGCGTCAGACGAGCACGAAGTCCGCCAGCTAATCGCATGGCTTGAGGACACACGGATTCGACTGTACAAGTTGGAAGATCGCGCATTGCTGCGGGACGTCAAGAGCGATACATGGCCCGCTGCTGGGCAAAAGGTGAGAGCTGGTCATCGCTCCATCGCCTTCCCTGCTTGCGCTCCTCGCGAATCCCCCCCCCGCTGTTGCAAACAAATGCCAACCAAAGCATGAAGAGACGTTGTTGGACAACTGTACGCATGCAATGGCTGCGGCGTGAGGGAACTGGGATTCGATTGTCGTCGCTGCTTCTTCTTGCGTCATGATTCATTGCACAACACCATCCACCATTTGACAATCACTTGCTGGTTGCCGTCGCTGATGATGAGATCGTGCTGGCATTGTTGTTATTCACTTCCTTGTGCGGCGTTGCTGCTTTGTTTTGATGGCGATTTGCCCGCGCTGCAGTACTTGGACGACATTGGCTGCCCAGGCGAGACCCGAGCCTCCAACCCAACGATGGTCGACTGGTTGCTCAACCACGCAGTGAATCTCGAATACGCAGACCAGCATGAAACCTCTGACAAAGCGAGCGCAGCAACTGCTGGTGCTGATGGTAGCTCGGCAATGGATACAACGCCAGATGCGCCCGCGCTGCAGGCGTACCACGTCCCAGCATCGCTGCTCATGGACACTGCGGTGCGAAAGGTGCTGAACGGCATTGCAGCGGCATTGCAACTCCCTCCGACCGACAATCCGCTCGAGCTACTGCGCGCAGTGAGCGCTCTGGTGGAAGACCGGCTTTCGCCTGCCGCCGTGGCCGAAGCGCAGTCTCCGCCCGAGGCGCGCGCTGCAACCATTCTTGACTCTATCGATCTCAAGCACGTCCCGCTGGGCTTTTCCACCAACGACGCTTTGCTCGACGAGGCTGCCAAAATTCTGCGCCTTCTCCACATCGGCGAATTGCGCAAGCTCCAAACCTCTGTGAACGAGCTGATCGTGTCGGTTCAAGGTTTGACGGCAGATCCCAAGACGGATTCTAGTCTTGGAGCTGTCGGCAAGTAGTACAGTAGCTTGTTTTTGAGTGCAAACACTGGTTTGTTCAATGTGTAATTTTGTTTGTTATTGCGTTTTTTTCGATTTTTCAATAAGCGCGGGGAAAATTCCAACGAGCTTTTTGTGGTGGGGAGGAGTGTCTCTCGAACATTGCCGAAGAGTCGTACGCCCAACCAAAGTAGATTATTGTACGCGGAGCGATGTACAACAAGAAACAGCCAAAACGAAACGGAAAACCACCAAAATCGCATTCTTCTTGCTTGTCCGTGTGCGTTTGGCATTGTTTGACACGTCGTTATTTTGGTCTTCTGACATTAACGCCTCCCAAGTGTGATGTTTTGTCGAATGACTAATGCGTTCCCTTGAAAAATGGGCGTGCTTTCAAAACAATTTACGCCCCTCGAAATGAAAGGTTTAACGCGCATACCATTGAGATTCGCTCGTTTTTCGACCGTTCAGGCCGCGTGTTACGTCCTCCCTCCCTCCCTCCTCGCGCTTTATCACTCGTCGGGCTGTTCCTGCATTTTCTCCATTCAAGCAAGACACCCCTCACATTATCACTCTTTCTTTTTATTTGTTCCGCCCCGCCTCTTTTCAGCGCCTTTCCTTATTTCTGTTTTTTTTTTTTCCGGGGTTTTTTTTTTTTTTTTTTTTTTTTGTTCGTCTTTTTGCGCGAGCAGCGGATTGCTTTGGTATGCTCCTCCATGCAGGCTTCAATCCATCCAGCCCAGTCGACCCACCATCACACACAACCCTTGCAATCGTTGTTGCCCTCTCTTTTCCACCCCCCAGACTCCTTTTAAAAACGCGTCAGACCTGTCAAAGTCATTGTCGGGCTTTATTCATGATTCCCAGACTGAACGATTGCGCCGCGCGCTCTCTGTCTTCCCGAACGCGCGCCCCATCCCTCTCGCCAGAGACCCTGACTCGAGAGATCTGCTGGTTGTCCAGAGGTTGCTTTGAGCATGTTGATGGGGCCAGGAAACGAAAGAGTTGGTGGTTTTTTTTTTTCCCTTTTTATCGATGTTTTTTTCCTGTTTTTTCCTGTTTTTTTGTTTGTTCCACCTGTTGGTATCGGCCGAGCGGCCTGCCACACGGCCAAACGCCCCCCCCCGCCCAGCTCCCCTTGCTCAACGCACTCTCGTCGTTACAACAACCACACTCGCCATCATCCCCAGTGCCAAGCCATGTGATGGCTGTCTATTTTCAGCAAGCGCCAAAACATCGGGGATTTCTCCTTTTTCTTGGATATCACACGAGATTCTTTTTGGAATTTTTTTTTTTTTATTGTGGGTAGTGGGTGAGGTCGTTCCCCTCTTTTGTTTCCCAGGGTCATTCTGTTGGTTCTCCCGTGCTTGCGTCTACCCCCCTCTTCCAACCCAACCGCCTTTCTGCTCTGCGATCTCTCTTCCCTTTCATGTTGACTCTCGGTGGTAGTTGCTCGATTGTTTTGGTGGATTTCGGGCTTTTTTCGCCTTTCTTTTTTTTTCTTTTTCTTTTTTTTTTGCATGATCGATCGTGTTTTTTGTTTGTTTTTTTGTTTTTCTGAATATGCCCCGACAAGGCTCATTCTTTTCTTTTTCCATTTACTTGTTCTATTATTTCATCCTTTTTTTTTTTTTTTTTTTTTTTTTTTTTTTTTTTTTGTTTCCTTCTCACCTTCTTTTTTTTTTTTTTTCTTTTGGACCCTCCCCCCTCCACCCCATTCTGACTGTCGCTGCATCTTCGCCATCAACCACCACCCACCCACCCAAAACACCAACACACAGTTCCCCGCCCCCCACCTCCAAGCCCGCTGCTAGAGCTTTGCCCCGCGCTGCGCAAGATGACGGGCGAGACGATAGCAGGAGGCGGTTCGAACGCTGCTTTTTCATCGAATACCAGCAACTCCTACACACCAGTATCGCCGCCGAATCCCGCGCCCGGCTCGCCAGCACCAGCACAGCGCGCGCCGAAGGTGTCCATTGCGCTCGACTCAATGCCCGGCGGTGGCAGTCGCAAGCAGCTCGTGCCTCTACCGCAGCAGCAGCAGCACCAACACCAGCTGCACCAGCAGCACGACATCGAAATGACAGACTTGAACGCAAAGCATTTAAGCCATTCCGTCGTGCACCCGCCCCCTTCGTCGGCCACCGCCCCTCAGCACGGGCGTGCGGCGCTGCCTTCCACGACAGCAGCATCGAGCAACCAACGCATTGCAGCAGCAGGCTCGATCGTTGCGTCCAATTCCGACCACGAGCACGTCGCGGTCAATCTCGATTCCTCGACGGGCCCCGACTACGAATCGTCGTATCACTCGAGCAAGTCGACCGCGTCCTCGGAGATGTGCTGCCTGTGCATGGGGCCGACCTGTCGCCATCTTCGACGCCGCTTCCGACGAACCCGACGACATGCCGTTCAGGCCCTCCATCGCTGGACACCCGCCTGGGCTTACACGCTCTGGCACTGGTTTGATGTTGCGTTTCTGGTCCCGTTCCCGACAGCCCCGACCGCGCCCACAGAAGTAGTGCGCATTCGGGCAATGTCGATGGCCCTTCTCTCTTATCTGCCCATTCTCATTTACACACTCTCCATTCGAGTAAACGCCGTAAGTAGCGTGACCTTGTTTCGTTGAGCATTGTTGAAACCCCCTTTTTTTATTGTCTCACCTTGGAAGGAACGCCCCTTTTTTTTTCCATGTTTCTTGGCATCTGTAGGCAAACATATCATACTACATGTCGATCGGATACCTTATTGTTGCCATCATCGGCTACTTGGTCGTTCGAAGCGGCTTGCACAGCTGGGGTGCGGCAGGCACGGCTGTGTGCATCTATTGCATGTCCTTGACCGTTTTGATGATCAACAACAACGTCTATGGCACGCCAGGCGTCACGGTCATTGTCTTCCTGCTCGTGTCGGTGACTTGCCCGGTCTGGGTCCTCGGAAGTCTGTTTGCGGTCACAATCATCTTCCTGATCTTTGTGGGCATTTTCGACGGCCGGACGGACTGGATTGAGGTTGCTCGTTCGATTCTGCTGACGCTCGTATACGGCACGATCGTTTTGCTTCAAACCCATGTACATCACTGGGATCTCCGTCAGCTCGACCAGCAGGTGAGCATTTTGTTTTGTTTTTGGTTTGTTTGTTGATGTTGGGGTTTATTTGGCTTCTTGTTCTCTCCCTTCGAGCATCTCACTCATTTCTCCGTGTCCCATTTGGCTGCATTGTTCGTGTTGGCTCCTCTCAGCGCACTGTCGCTTCGAAAAACGAAAAGAAATATCGCAACATCTTTGACAATTCGCACGAAGCAATTGTGCTGATCGACAAGAACGACGAAGTTATCGAGGCCAACCGTACCTTCTTTGAGCAGTACAAGATTCCCCGGAATTATCGCACTGGAAGCACGCTCAATGTTCACCTTCGCCTCGCAGAGCTCTTCCCAAAGCAGGAGCGTCGTGAATTGCGGCGCGTTCTCACTTCAACCGCGGGCACCGCACAAACGCGCTCTTGCGAACTCAACTCTGTCTCGATCGAGGGCCAAATGTACCCCGTGCGGATTGTGGCCAGCAGCTTACGCACGCTGGAGGACGATTTGTCCACGAGCGAGCGCACTCTTGGCTCGTCCATGGGTGTGCCAGCGGGCACTGCGCAGCCCGTCCAGCACGGCGGAGGTCCTGCCCCGCATCCGGACACCCAACAGTCGCCACAGGTCACACATCGCTCACGGAAGCGAGCAGACAGTGGTCCGCAGCCCCCGGTCCCTCTCCAAAGCCAGCCGATCGTCACAGCCGGGACGGAACGCTCGATGCAACCGCTGCTGATGGACAACAACAATCAGTCCACCATCGCGCGCCTGCTTGGAAGCAATGCTGCCCAACACGAGGAGGCCGTGGCCCAGCCCGCAGGCCACGACGAGCCACTAGAGACAGACTTTGACATTTACACGGACGATGAAGACACCGAGCCCATTTCGCCGTCGTACCAATACCAACCCCGCGGCACCCCTGTTCCTTCGGGGTGGTATCGCAAGCCAACGCGACTTGTCTCGATCGTCGATCTCACAGACCAGCGTCGAGTGAATGCTGCCGAGAGCGAGGCATTGAAGGAAAAGCAGGCCAACGAGGCCAAGAGCCGCTTTTTGGCCAACATGGTGTGTTTGATGTGTTTGTGCGCGTATGTTGGCTTTGGTTATTGCGTTTGTTTTTTTGGAAACAGTTGCTCATTGCTTGCTTCGTCTCAACTTGCATCATTTGACAGAGCCACGAAGTCCGCACGCCACTCAACTGCATTCTCGGCATGACCCAGATCATGATGACCACCTCGCTCAACGACGAGCAGAGCGACTACTTGGGCACAATCAAGGTGTCGGCTCAAATCCTGTTGACGGTCATTAACGATATTCTTGACTTTAGCAAGATCGAGGTAACGTTTGTATGGACCGAATGCTTGGGATTGTAGTTTGAAGTCTGGCTCACGTGTGTGTTTGTTTGTCGTACGTACCTGCTTTCCAGGCTGGCCAACTCAGCATCGACGCCATCCCGTTCAACTTTGTGCAAATCACCGAGAACATTGTCGATCTCTTGTTCCCCAGCGCAGCCACCAAAAACCTGCTGCTGTCGTGCTACATTGATCCGAAACTGCCGCGAGTTTTCGTGGGCGATCCCAACCGCTTCCAGCAAATCTTGGTCAACCTCGTTTCGAACGGCATCAAGTTTACAACTACCGGCAGCGTTTCATTGCGTTGCCTGCTGGACGAAGATGTCGATGACCAGAATATGGTGGTGCGTTTCGAAATCATCGACACCGGCATCGGCATTGAGGCCGAAGCGCTCGATCGTCTCTTCCAGCGCTTCTCGCAAGTCGACAGCTCCATCACCCGCAGTTACGGCGGCACTGGTCTTGGCTTGGTCATTTGCAAGTCGCTCGTAAACCTGATGGGTGGGACGATTGGCGTCGACAGTACCTTGGGTCAAGGAAGCCGCTTTTGGTTTACCATCAAGTTCCGCAAGCCCACTGTGGCCGACAGCGAGATGATTGCCCTGTCCAGCACCTCAATGGGCACGACCAAGCGCACTCCATTTGCCTCAGACCCGATTGTGCCGCAACAGCGACACTCGACAGAAAATCGGGCCTCCCTTGCCGATTTGACCATGGGATCCAACCTGCAGCTGTCGGATGCGGCCGGTGCGGCCGCCCCAGCGCAGTCGAACAGCTTGGACGTGCCTGGACAGCCAGCGCAGCCCGAGTCGCAACCTCCAGCCGCTCCCACCACGCTCGTCATCCAAACCGAGACCCGAACGTCCTGCATGGAACACCTTCGTGCCATTGTTGTGAGCCCGCGCCGAAGCTTCCAGGCTGCTCTCGAACTCTTCCTCACGGGATGGAATGTGAACTTCCAAAGTGTCGGGTCGTGGACGGAAGCCCAGCGAATGATTGACACGATTGACGGTACTCCTGGCGCGCGCTCGCATACTGTCGTCGTGGTGGATCATCCCAACATCTTTATCGAGCCGACGGAATCGACTCCCGACCCGGACAAGGAGACGGTGACGAACGTCGATTGGCACGCCTTGTTGCTGCGCGGCGTTCAGCCCATCTTCTGCTTCCCCGACAGGCGCGTGGAAACCCAGGCGACGGTGCTGAAGCGATGGCCGGCGTCCCACATCATGGTTGGTCCCATCCGGCAGTCTCTCTTGTTCTCCCAGCTCAGCGCTCTCCGGTGCCCAGAGTGCTGTGGCGGCGAGCAAAACGCAAACCTTATCGAATCCATGCTCCAGTACCAAACGCTCAATCGTGTGCCCTCCGTGCCTCGCGATTCCGCCTATGCCAATGCTTTGACTGTCATGGCGCTCCCTACTGGTAGGCGGCTGCCAACAGACATGCACGAGCACTTGGCTCCGGTGACGCTCGACAACCTCATCACTCCAGTCACCGGCGTCGTGTCGCCCGACTTTCCCTCGTCGCTGGAGGTCAACTCCGCCCCCTCCACGCTCGGTGCGGCCAAAACCTCGGCGCCAGTGCCCGAGTCAGTCCCAGAATCGAGCGCCGCTCAACGCAGTCGGTTGCGCTCCATCTCGGCCGCGGTCATGCCGACGACCCAAATGTCGCCCGTTACTACTCCCCCGACTGGCCGAGCAGCTTCCATGCCCGACCGTTCATGCAAGCTGTTAGTTGTCGAGGACAATATGATCAACCAGAAGGTCGTCTGCACAATGCTGCGCAAAGCTGGGTACAGGTTTGACGTTGCCGTCAACGGACAGGAAGCTGTGGACATGGTCAAAGCTGCCGTCGAGACCGCCCCCATCATTGAGGAGGACCCCAGCAATCCCGACCTAGAGTCGCAACAACCAAGCACGGATGATGCCGAGCCAACTCAATCCTGGTGTCCCTACGACCTGATCCTGATGGACTGTCAAATGCCCGTTCTGGATGGTTATGAAGCGACCATTCAGCTTCGCAAGCTTGAAGCCAAGTACAAGCCAAAAGGGTGAGTTTGCGGTCGTTTTTTGTGTGTTGTCGATGCCTGTGTTGACTGGTTTTTGACTGGTTTTTGACTGGTTTGTTTGTTGGAATGTTGATCCTCATCTTGGATGATGCTGGGACTTGTTTGAACAGAGCACGACTACTGCCCATCCTTGCTATGACTGCAGAAGCCCTGCCGCAAGATCGCGCCAGGTGCTTTGAGTGTGGAATGACGGGATATATCAGCAAACCCATCAGCTATGCCCAACTGTTGGCGCATTTGAAATCGAGCATCGTCGCCGACTCGGATAGCAGCAAGGGCAGCTCGAGTGACACTGGGCTTCCGGCAGTCGCTGACAAAGCTGGCGATGACTTTGACAAGACTCGCTTGATTGGCGGGCATCACATTGCGGAGGCCAAGCCGGTCGATACTGCCACGCTCCTCGCCAAAACTGCCAACGTCATGCCCTTGGAAAGCTTTGACGAGGTTCCCGATGTGCATCGCCGCACAGTTTCGGACGGAGGTGACACGTTCTCGCTTCGTCTGGACTAGGCCTAGTTTTTTAGTTTGTTTTTTCGGGGGGTTGTGCTTCATTGTTTCTCTTTACTCTCGTGCTCTTTCTTTCACTTTTTCTTTCTCCAGATTATCGTGTGGTTGTCGAAATTTGTTTTTCTTACTCGAATTACTATCACATTTTAACGACAAGTCGCGGGGTCCACATTTCCAGTTCTCAGATCGCTTTTCGTTGCCAAAGTTGTGCGATTTGGAGCTGATTCGCGCTAAGAAAAGAGTGTGTGCTGCAGTCGCAAAGACAAACTGGGACTGAGATTCACATTGACCGATACCGCATGGCTCGCGTTTGAGGTTTTTGTGGGCAGGCTGAACATCTTTTTGTTTTTTTTTTTCGCTTGTTTGTTTGTTTCTGTATTTTGATATTTTTTATTCTTTTTCATTCTTTTTTTTTTTTTTTTTCCAACACACAATGGCCGCGCGTCCTGCCGGTGCCACGCCGCTTCCGCCACCACGGTTTGTGGCTCTCTTCGACTTTGATGGTAGGTGCAACACGATGTGTTTGGCGAGTCTGGCAAGCAAGGCCCGCCTCTTCTTGGCCGCACGCAGAACGCGAGCTGCAGAAACGGGTGGTTGATAAGCGAGCGAGGGCAGGGCTTTTTTTTTTTTTTTTCTTCTTTTCTTTTTGTTGAGATGCCCTTCTCGAGCGCATCGAGCGTTGTTGCCTGGGCGCGCGTTCTGGCCCTGCCTTGGTCGCATGCCTGGCTTGTGTTCTCGACATTGCTGGCAGCCGATCAGTTGGCTCCTTTGCCTGCATCGCCACCATCCGAGATCAACCAAAAACAAAAAAAAAACCTCAAACTCAAACATTACAAAAAAAAAAAAAAAAACGTGCATTGTTGTTCAAGTGGCCTCGGGCTCGACGTTGCACTTGGTCGTCCACTGCGGTGTGTGTGTGTGTGTGGAAGGCTGCAACCTAGTGTTCATCTTGCGGCTTGAGACTGCCCCAAGTCGGTGGTCGCATGCAGTCGCCACAGCCAAAGAGATGCCCCTTTTTTTTCTCTTTTTTTTTTTTTTTTTTTTTTGTTGGTGGTGGATTTTTGTTGTGTGTTTTTTTTTTTTTTTTTTGTTTTTTTCCCTTCCTTTGATCGATTGCCCTCCCCTGCGTGATGCTGGCTGGAGTGGGGCAGTAGGGTAGCGATCGGACGCAGCGAATAGTCCACCCAGAGTGCCAGTGCAAGGCCGGTGCGTTCCCACTGTGTGCTCGAGTCAACAGCACCCTTTTCTCAACATTATTTTTTTATTTTTTGTTTTTATTGTGTATTTTTATTGTATTTTTTATTTTATTTTATCTGGTACTTTTTGAGCCAACTGCTCGGCTAAAAAGTGACGCCGCGTCGACAGCTGCTCTGTGCGTGTTCTGCTGGAGTTCCGTGTGTCTCCTTTGATGCATGGTGGGGGTCCCAGCCGCGAGCCACTCCCCAAGCAAACCACAGCATTTTGCTTTTTTGGCAGTTGCTTTTGATTTTTATTTTTTTTATTATTTTGGTGTTTTTTTGCTTTGGTTTTCTCTGCGCTTTTTCCGCTCTCGCTCTCTGGTCTCTGATCTCTGGTTTGATGCATATCCAGCAATTTGAGGCAGTGTACTATAATGGCAGACACGGGGAGAACAGTTTGGAGCAATCAATGTCTGATTCAAATGGGGTTTTCTTTTTTTCTTTTTTTTTTTTCATCTTTGTGTTTGCTCACTTTGATGACTTTTGTTGTCCAATACAACCAGCAACCACCACGGGCGATCTCGGCTTCAAGAAGGGCGACACGCTGCTGATCATCAACAAGGACGACGCCAACTGGTGGACGGCCAAGGCAAGCGCGACTGGCAAGGTCGGCACCATCCCTGCCAACTATGTCGTCCCCATTCCTGCCGAGAACGAGAAGCCCACCCCTCCCGTCGGCTCCATTCCCACACCAACGGCTGCGACTGCTGCTGCTGCTGCGCCGCCGCCTGCTGCGCCCGTTTCTAAGAGCACGCCGGTGGCCTCGTCGCCTAGCGCTGGCGAGGAAGGCCGCGAGTCCAACAACAAAGTTCGGTGGTTCCACGGCAAGATCACCCGTGAAGAAACTGAAAAGCTGTTCGAGCAGCATGGTAGCAAAGATGGCCTCTTCCTTTTGCGAGAGAGTGTCAACTATCCTGGCGATTACACTCTTTGCGTCTGGTACGGGATTTATCTGGGTTTTTTTTTGGGGGGGGTTGTATCTTTTGACTGCCGCTCCCAAACGTCCGTAAACTCACTGTGGTCCTACATTTGCTTGTATTGCTTCGTGTTGCATGTTGGCTTTGGCAGCTTTGAACGCGGTGTCCAACACTACCGCGTCGAAAAGGTTGCGGAGGGCGGCAAGTTGACAGTCGACCAAGAGTCCTATTTTGACGATATGATCCACTTGGTGGATCACTATCGCATGGAATCAGATGGCCTGTGCACTCGCTTGCGGCAGCCGATCGTCAAACGCGGTCCGCAGCCAAAGATTGATCCCAAGATTTTCAAGAAGGCCGGCTGGGAAATTCAACGCTCAGAAGTCATTCTTGGCAACATTCTTGGCAGCGGTAACTTTGGTGAGGTCTACGAGGCAACTTGGCGCTCTCAGAAGGTTGCCGTCAAGACGCTCAAGGGCGAGAACGCAATGGAAGATTTCTTGGCTGAGGCCTCCGTCATGACGTCAGTATTTTTTTTTTCGTGCTTGATTGTTTGTTGTGGAGTTTGGGGGGGGGTTGTTTTCGTGTATTTCGTGGATTTCGTGGATGTCGCTGTTGTTTGCTCACTTTCCCCTCCCTGCCAACCCTTCCAGACGTCTGCGTCACAAGAATCTTGTACAGCTGCTCGGTGTCTGCCTGGACATCACCCCCATTTATATTATCACCGAGTTCATGTCGAAAGGCAGCTTGCAGGATTATTTGCGCTCGCGAGGGCGCCGAGAAATCCCGATGGCCACCCTGTTCTCCTTTGCCCAGCAAGTGAGCAGTGCGATGGTTTACCTCGAGAGCCGAAACTTTGTTCACCGCGATTTGGCTGCACGCAACGTTCTTGTTGGAGATGATAACACGGCCAAGGTACGTTGCATTGGATTTTGCCCAAAAAAAAAAAAGAAATGGCTCGTTCTCACTCCACCCTCTTTTCTCTTCTTCTAGGTCGCCGATTTCGGTTTGGCCAAGAACGCCAACGAGCAAGATGTGGTTGAGGGTGGCAAGATCCCCATCAAGTGGACTGCTCCCGAGGCGCTGCTTAACAACGTATGTCGAAAGCAACAGTGTCTTGCTGTTTCGAGTTTGTTGTGAGGGTTTTGTCACTCATGCATTGCTCATATGACTGCTTTTTTTATTTTGCTCTGTCTACAGACTTACACCAACAAGTCTGACGTCTGGTCGTTCGGTGTCGTGCTCTGGGAAGTGTACTCGTTCGGTCGCATCCCATACCCCCGCATGTCACACACAGAGGTCGTTCAGGAGATCAAGCGTGGTTACCGAATGGAATCGCCTGAGGGATGCCCCACTGTAAGCGCTCTCCAGAGCAATAGTAGTGTGCAACACTTCGTTTTCTCGGAATATGCATGCTAACTTTCAAGGTTTTCGTTTCATCCTTTTGCCTTGTGCTTGGTCAGGCTATCTACAACATCATGCTCGCATGCTGGCAGATTGAGGTTGACCGACGACCCAGCTTCAGGGAGATTGAGACGCAGCTCGAGAAGGCTGCTGGCACTGCAATGTAAAAAAACAAAAAAAAAAATGGCCCCTCTCCTCTTCCTTGACTGCGTCGTCGTCGTCAAGTCGTTTCGCGCTTTTTGTTGTGTTTTTTGTAGCTGTCTCTTTGTTTCGCTGTGCTGTGCGTGCATGGCTGCACGGCGTTTTCGGGTCTCTCGTGAACGGTGTTTTTGTGTCATATTTGGTAAAACCTATTCATCCTTTCCGTCCTTTCCGTCTTGTCGGACTTGGTTGGCATTTCTGTGTCAATCTCCTGTTGCACGCACCTGAGTGTCTTGCTTTGAGAAGTGTTGTGCAATGCAGTCAAGTCAGTCTTTCTTTGGTCTCTCGCCATGAGCCGTCGAAGGATCCAGAGTAGCGGCTCGACTGGGCCGTCGGCCAAGGAGTACAAGTCCGTTTCTGTCGCTTGGCGCGCGGTTGCCAGCTATGTGGATGAGCCGACGTCAGTGTTAGAAGCAGCCCCGCGACCAGCTCGAACGCGAGTCGCGAGATCGATGCGCCACGAGGAAGAACAACGGATTCACACAAAGTCAGACGAGGAGGACGAGAACTCTGGAAGCGCGTCTGGCGCCAACTTGGATGCTGATTCTGGGTCTAGTGATGGCGACGACGACGACAACGAGAACGATGAGGAACGAGAGCGGCAACTTGAATCCGCTCTGGAGCTCGAAAACCAACTCAGAGCGATGGGATTGCCTGCTCAGTTCAAGTCGGCGCCGTCACGGATGCCGCCGCGGACTGCTGCATCGCAAAAGCGAAGACTCGAAGTCGATACCGAGTCCGACGAGGAGGCTGAAGAATCCAGCCATCCAAGGCGCAAGCGCGCCAAACGGAGGCGGCGGTTGTCATCGAATGGCGCTGTCAAATCCGTCGGTCCGTTGGTCTGGGAGGTATATGCACTCCATACACGGAATGTGCCAATACGATCGGAAGATCCAGATCAAGCAGCGATATGGGATTGAGCGTGCGCACTGTGAACGATCCTCGGCCGACTGTTTCGCACACCGATCAGACTTTTGCCTCCTCAGCATCATCATCATCGTCATCATCAAGAAGCAACAGTGATGTGAGCAGCCAAAGCTCTGACGACGACGACGAAGACGAAGATCAGCTCGTGCCGCTACCCTCCCACAAGCCGCCGGAAATCGCCGATACATGCGCCCAGAGCAGCAATGTCGCCATCATCGACGCAACCAACATGTCTTCGAGCAAAAAGCGAAGGCAGCGACGGAAAGCACAACTTGCGGCGAATGCGGAAAAGCTGCTCCGGGATGAGCAAGCGCTGCAGCTGCCTTCCACCTGCGCCAAACCTCCCCATAGCAAGTACTGGTTCCAAAGATACCGCTTGTTTTCAAAGTTCGATGAAGGCGTGATGATGGACGAAGAAGGCTGGTACTCTGTCACGCCCGAGGTCATCGCAGCCCACATTGCTTGGCGCTGCGCCGCCGGCGTGGTCGTGGACGCCTTTTGTGGAGTTGGCGGGAACACAATCCAGTTTGCCCTCTCCAGCCACTTTGTTATTGCTATCGACATTGATCCTCGCAAGATTGAGTGTGCACGCCACAACGCCCGACTCTACGGCGTCGAGGACCGGATTGAGTTTATTGTCGCCGACTTTTTCGCCGTCGCCCCAAGGCTACGCGCTGATGTCGTGTTTCTCAGCCCTCCCTGGGGAGGACCATCGTACCTCGAGAAGGAAGTATTTGCGTTGGAAGACATGCTTCCGCGACATGGGGCAGAAATCTTCCGCGCAGCGCAGTCCATATCGCCCAATATCGCATACTTTGTTCCAAGAAACACTGGTCTCGAGCAGGTACGTTGTGGCGAGGCTGTTTGCTCGTTGGCCGTCCTCGACTGCATTCCGTCCTGATTGGACTCTTTGTTTTCTTCTGTTGGTGCTTGCTTGTCGTCGCTTCCCCCACCAGTTGGCTGAACTGGCTGGTCCAGAAGGTCACTGCGAACTGGAGCACAACTATCTGCATCACAAGGTCAAAACCATCACCGCGTACTACGGAGCGCTTGTCACAGATCCGGGAATTACAGAGACTGAATCGTACGGCGAAGATACGTGGCAAGCAGGCAACCAGGACGATGCAGCTGCTGAAACGGCCGCGGAATCTTGAATGCAAGTTGTTAGTTTATATTCTCTTACAAGTGCAGAATCATGCCATTCTTATCGTTTCGATCGAGGGGGGTGCAAGGGCGGGGGTTTTTTTGTTAAGAAACACTTTTACTTTGCATGACGAAAACGCAGGAGCACAAAACAACGGCAACGGAACATTGTGAAACGAAGCGATAGGACGACGAACATGTAGAAAATCATGAAAAGAATCAAACTACCCATCCCCGCCTCCAGCAGACTTTTTGCACTTCACTACAAACCTTCGCTCGCCCTGTTGCGTGGGCACTGCACGTTGCATGGGAGGAAGAGTGGGGAGCGAGCCAAAAAGCAGAGGTCGGGAAGGGGGGGAGGAGCAGAATATTTCAATGGATAATCACGCAGATCGATCCTCAGTTGTCGTGCGTGAATGGTGGGGACTCGAGCACAAACTGTGGAACGTTGACGAATAGCTTGGAAGTCTTGTTCGGCTCGATCACGTCGAATTCGTACATTCCCTTCATGTTGCCGTGGCTAGTTGTAGACTCGACGCCCATGGTGTACTCGTAGCTCGAAGAAGAATTCGGCACAAAGACCGGCTCGGCACCGTGCGCGACACCCGATCCACTGACCTCGCGCATGCGGCCGCTCGCATCGGTGATGGTCCAGTGGCGTCGTCGCAGCTGCACTGTGGCGTCCCCAAGATTCTCAATCACAAGGTTGACAGTCCAGACAAACGAGTTGTGTGCAGCAGTAAAGCCAAAGTACCAGGGGACGACAGTCACCCGGATGCTGTCCGTGGTTTGGACATAAACCTTGGAATACTGCCTCACCGTTGCTGTTCGCGCTCGAAGCGGGTTCAGTTTGCCAGTGGGCACATAGCGAACGTAGTCAATCTTCGGGATGGCAGGCTTTCCACTGCTGGAGGATTTGGCTGGCGCCGCAGACTGGACAGGGGCGTCCGATGGCACAACATCCGTGACGATTGTTGGTTCGGCTTCGTTGGGTTGAGATTATTGTCGAGTTTGTGTCGGCTGTTGTTGCTGATGTCGCTGCGGTGGTTGTTGCTGTTGCTGTTGTTGCTGCTGTTGTTGCTGCTGTTGCTGCTGTTGCGACTGCTTGGATTTCGAGAAACGTGACTGCTTGGGCGCACCGGACTGCTGCTGAGAAGCGGGAGGAGGGGAAGCGGGCAGGGCGTGAAACCACTCGTGAAGAATTGGCGAATAGAACGTGTGTGAGGCGATTGGTAGATACGGAATCATATCTTCCGGGGCAACAAACAAGAACGATGCGGTATGCCGCTCGGTGCGATCCTTCAAATCTGGCACGGCAATGTAATAGTCCTTCTTCCGCATCGCCGAGCGAACGAGGTCAATTATGTGCTTGGCACCAGGCTCTGTAATGGAGGTCGTTTCGTCGTGTGGCGAGGATGGCGTTACGGATGGTGCTCGAAAAGAGGCGTCCATGGGAGGCTGCGGCAACCCAGCCGTCAAAGCGGCCAAACTGGGGTGTGCAGTCGCAGTGGCGTTGCTTGTGGACGAGGATGGCTGTGTGACAACAAGATCCGCCTGCCAGTAATCAATGACGACGCATCGATATCCGAACAAACGGTGGATGAAGAGCTGTCAAGCAGAGCGAGCAACGAAATTGGAAACGGAGTGAGTTCTTCACAAGCTATGCAAGAGAGACCACCCCGGCGTCGTGCCAACGTGACTTTTTTGTTTGCAATGTGTTAGATTGTCAGTGGCGCGACTGTTTGAGGCAGGTTCTTACCTGTCCTGGCGAGTAAGTGAATGGTGCAGTGCCCTGCGTTGCGTCCAGCAAGCGACCGATTGCAACAACCGGAGATCTAAGCCAAGGATTTTTTTTTTAGGCAAAACAAGCAACAAACAATCCAGATGTGCAATCAGGAGTTCGGCCAGTGTGAGATATAGGATGTTTGACGCCCACAGAGGCCATAGCGGCAGAATCCAAAGGAAGGGCAGACAACCCAGTTCCAGTTCCCAGTTCCCAGTTGCCAGAGCCAGTTCGCCAGACTCGGCCATCCAATTCACTTTGATGTGCTCTCGTTGATGCTATGCGTAACATAGAGGACGGTGTCGTCGGAGTGGAGGACGACGATGAGAAAGAGGACGACATGGCTCGCGATGAAGGACGAGTCGAGACGATAGGATGAGGAGAGTATGGACGCTGCATTGCGCAGAGGATGGAGCCGATGCCATGGAGCAGCGTGTGTGGCTGGCTCGTAGCAATGCTGATGAAGCGGCGATCGCGGGTCGAGCGGACGTCGAGTAGGACGAAGCCGTGACGAGCGCGACTGATGACCGCAGCAGCGGCAGTCTTCCGCGTCGCAGTGCCGTCGCCGTCCGTGTCGCGGCAGTGGATGCCATTGTCATCGACATCATCACTGTGGTCATTGTCCAATCGCAGGTGAGATGAGGTGAGGTGAGGTGTGTGTGTGACTGAGGGAGCGGGGGTTCCGTTTTTTTCGCAGTTCTCTTTGTGTGTTGTTATTGGTAAAGAAAGAAGGAAGAAGTACAAAGGAAGAATGAGAAGCCAGCTCACGTACAAAGCAGCAATGTGCATGTGTTGTTGTCTTTTGATGATGCAAAAACAAAACTCAACCATCGGTGTTGGATGGATGCAACTGCGAAAACCCCAACGACATGAGTGAAGGGTTAAATCTGGAGCCTTTCATCGTTTCACCCCGATCGCACAGCTTTTCACGGCTTTTCACGGCTTTTCAACGATGAGCACACGCATTTGACGCACCAAACAACAAAATGACCCACAATTTTTTGTTGTTGTGCTTTTTTGTTTGACGAGCAACAAAACGCAGCAAATCAAAAAAAAAAAAAAAAAAAAAAAACAAGCATCAAACTCAATGGAAATTCGCAGTCTCGCTTTTTTTTTTTTTTTTTTTTTTTTTTGGGTTCCGTTCTTTCTTTTTGTTGCCCGATTCGCAGTGTTTTTCTTTCTTTTCTTTTCTTTTCTTTTCATTCTTATTGTTCTCTTTTTTCTGTGTCTGTTTTGTTGTATTTTTTGTGGTGTTGTTTTTTTTTTGCTGCGTTGCTGCGGAGGGGGTGATGAGGAACCAGCGTTCAGTGGCTCGGCTTTTGCTGCTGCTACTTTTGTGGCTCGTGGCAACAACCGCAGTGCTCGCTGCAGACGCACACTCCGACCGCGCTCGGCCACCGGGTCGACGGGCAGGGCCATCAGCCGACCACAGCAGCAACAGCAAGTGGGCGGCGCTGGCAAAAGCGGCGCAGGCGTGGACTGAGCAGGCGACTGCCCCGCCGAGCGAGCGCGCCATTGAGCACGTTCTCGCCTACCTCGAGCTCACGTCCGCGGGTGCTGTGCCAGACAATGAGCACCAGCAACAGCAAGAAGGAGACGCAGTCACACCCGAGGCCCTTGCCCGCGTCGTCGACCGGCGGCGGCGGCGGCAGGAGCGAGGCGAAAGCGACCCGACCGCCCTGTCATCTGCGTGGCTCCGAGCAGTCACAAACCGCGCCGTGCGCAGCGACGAGGAGCTGAGCGGCCGCGAGCAGCTTTTGCAGAGGAAGAAGCTACGTCGGCAGCAGCAGATGGGTGCGGGCCAGCCGCGCACTCGCACTCGCACTCGCAGCAGTCGTCGTAGCAGTGCTGAGCGGCGTGAGGGCGAGGCAGCCGCCTCAGACAGCAGCAGCAGCAGCGCGTACCTTCTGCCACCCGTCCTGCGCGTTCTCTGGCATGATTCGCCCTCGTGCAGCGAGTTTCGCAATCTCGTCGCGGCTTTCGACGCGGACATTGCGGCGGTTGAAATTGATTGTCTGCCGTATTCGACGTGGTAAGCGGCAATCCCCCCCCCTTTTCCAATGCGAAATCTGCGCAGATTGTCAGGGTGACGAAAAAAAAAAGGCATACACGTCAGCCTCTGATGATGTGCCTTCCTCTCTATCTCACGCTCTTTTGGCGCTTCCATGCTGTCTGTTATTGTTGAAATGAGATGGTACGATTTTGCAAATCTCACTTTGTTTTTGTTTTCGTTTTTTTTTTTTTTTTGTTTGTTGCAGGTTTGACATTCTGTATTCGAATCAGTCTGCAAGTGCATCCATCTTAGACTATGATTTGGTCATGTTCAACGAAATGGTAGGGTGGATGGATTCTGCTTTGACGCTGTTCGCTGTCCAATTTTGTCTCACCTTGGTTCATTCACTTTTGTTTTCGTCCTCGCTTGGTATGGCAGTGGCTACCGTATGCGGTCAACAGCAGTCTTGTCACGCGCTGGACCCCTGTGGCCAGCAACCCTTCTTCGGACTGGGTCAATTCTGGCACGACTGCATTCTTTAGTGTGAGTATTTCAAGTCGTCTTTTTTCGCTTTTTTTTTGCTTCGTCTTCTTTTGATTTCTTCTTTTGGAGCCATCCCCCCCCCCTTGTTTGTTCTCCTTCATTCCTTGTTGCTCCTTTTGGTTTCCCGTTCTTGCTTGATTGCTCGTGTTTAACAGTACCCTCAGACTTCTCAAAACGCATATGGCTATCCGCTGGAAGGCGACGTGCAAACAATCATGTTTCGGTTGACGCCAATGATTGAGGGTGCACGCGTCGCCGCCCAACTGAACGACACGAAAACAAACGACCTCTTCTATGTTCAGCAGACCGCTGATGTTTGCCCCGTGGAGCTCGTATATCTCGGCCTGTGCAAGACACACATTTACCGCCCTCCGCTATCGCTGCAGCAGCTGGTGAAGCAAGCCGAGTTTCTGCAACAACACAACATTACTCAGTTTGGCTTTTCAGCCAGCTGGTGTACCCAACACAATGGGGACTCGCTTTCTACCTGCCAAGACCGCTCGTTTTCGCTCTTCTTGACGTATGCGTATCTTGCAAGTGGTGCGCTGTGGAATCCGACCACCTACGAAGTGGAAGGCTACATCAACTCTCCAGTCAACGTGGCCGCTCTTGAGCTCATCAAGCAACTTGTCGCCACTGGGCCAACGGACGACGCGTTTGTTGGGCTCCAATCCCCTCCAGACGCAACCAACGAGATTGAGCGAAATATCGAGCTGTTTTGCTCGGGCAAAGTCGCCTTTTTGCAGCTATGGAGCAGTTCGATCCCTCACGTCAATAGCACCGACTCGTCCATTGTTGGAGGCCCTCAATGGCAAAAGTGCTTCACCAACAACAACGATCTTGGTGTGTTCGCCATCCCGGCCTTTCAGCAATCCACGCTCGCTGGCACAGAGCTCCCTCAGAGACGAAACTTGATGGGTGGTTATGGCATTGCCGTTGTGAATGGATCCCCGTATGTCGCCGAGGCCTCCGCGCTGGTCAACTACATTTCGCGGTGGGAAAACCAAGCCTTTTGGTCGCAGTCTTGTAGCGGTCTCTCGGTCAGTTCTACATTGTTGCAGCTAGGTCAAAACTTGGAGGATGCCATTTCGGTACTGCTTGATCTGTTGTGCGTGAACAATTCGACCTCCTCGTCGTCGTCGTCGTCGTCGTCGTCGGTGCCGACATCTACCGCAGCCTCCTTCGCCTCCCCCGTTTCAGCCACTGCCAGTCCGCCAGATTGCACTGCAGACTTGACTTGGGTTGTGGCGATCATCGTTCTACTTCAGCTCAGCTCCAACGACATGCTCACCAACGTGTATTCGCTCGCGTATCCATTCGCCTCCGGGACGTGGGGCTTGAAAGAAGCACCTGCACTCATCGACATGACCAATCGCTATGTGACTCGTGCTCTTTTCGGCGACATGAGCTCCAAAGCTGCATTGGACAAGCTGGCAACGGCCCAGCAGGCGCTGATTGACGCTGCCTATCCGAACATTCGCAATCCTGCTGCCGGCGAGGAGGACGTTCTGAGTCCTGGCGCGATCGCTGGCCTCATTGTCATGGCGATTGTCATTGTTGCGCTGGTTGGCTTGACCGTGTGGCGCCAGCGGCAGTACAAGCGGCAGAAAGAGCTTGAGGCCCTGCAGCAATGGCAGATAGACTTTAATGCGCTTACCGACATTGAGGTGGTGGACAACGTTCCTCACACGGCTCGGTTTGAGCACAAACTCGTGTACTTGATTCGCTACACGCCGCTCACCATGGCCGTTGTTCGACGAAGTAGCCCCCATACGATCGGCTCTCCCAATGGCGGAAACAATGCGGGCAACGATGGAAGCGCCTCCAACGGAAGCTCTGGTTCTGAGGAGTTTGCCATGGAGGAGCTCTCCTCTGGTGGTGGTGGCGGATCCCAATTCCCTCCAAATGGTAAAAACGCCCTCTTCCGTCGCTCCACGGCTGCGAAAATCAGTAGCGCCATGCAAGCTTCGACGCAGCGCTTGAGACAACGGGCTCGCTGGGTTGCTCAACCTTCAGCCAATCCCGAGGTCGAAGAAGCCAGCCTGCTCAACCGGCTTGCCCCAGACTTTGTCAAGTTGCGAGAGCTGCGACACCCGAACGTGGTTGAGTTTCATGGCTGCACGCGTGTGCCCCCGACGCCTCGCTACCTCGTGTTTGACTACTGCGCAAAAGGCAGTCTCGCCGACGTGCTGCGATTCTCGAGCATTCCGCTGGATATTCATTTTAAATTTTGCATGGCCATGGACGCTGCCCGAGGTCTGGCATTTTTGCATGAGCGTGGCATCGCACACGGACGGCTGCGTTCCAGCAAAATCCTTGTCGACGATCGCTTTGTGTGCAAAATTTCAGGATTTGGGCTCCACTCGATCATGGGCGAGTCGCGTGCCGATATGCTGTTCTCGGGCAACCCTGCCAACCACCAGCCTACCGTCGCAAGTTTGCCTACGGAGCGATCCTCGTCGCCCTCCGGGTCGCTTGCCATCGACTTGATCGGTCCAGACGCGACCAATGGAGCATCTGCCTCCTCGCCAACCACGCCGCGAAGCTCCAATGGAATAGCGGCCGCTCTCGGTCGTGCACACAAGGCACTGAGCGCGCCTGCCATTCCAGTGTCTCACTCTCCGCCAGGCTCGCCGCAACATCAGCAGCAGACCCAGCAGCAGCAGCAGCAGCAGCAGCAAGGCACACCGACGCACCCATCGTCTCTCTTGGCTGTTCCGGCTGGTCCTCCAGTAATGCTGCGCTCGCCTTCACCAAACCCCGCTGCGTTTGCCATGAGCGCGAGCGCGAGCTCCGTGCCGCCGGTCGGGGGGCCATCTCTTCCAAACGGGTACCTCGGCGGCACCGTTCATGGAGCGCCGTTTCTGTGGGTCGCACCAGAAATCCTCGCGCTTGACATGCCGGACGACGATGACGAGGATGACGTGGCTCGGCCATCGGACACGCGTTCGAATGCTTCCGAGCGCAGCTATCTCGAGCTTGACTTGCATACGATTGACTGGTTCAAGGCAGACATGTACTCCTTTGGCATTATTCTGTGGGAGTTGCTGGATGGCCATCACATTCCCTACAGCCACTTGCCCGAGCTGACCTCCGACCAGCTCCGAAGGCGGATTGTTGCTGGTGCAGCGGTGCACCCAACGACGAGCCTTCGAGGCAGCGTTGCTGGAACGTCGTCCTTTGGGCACACCGCTTCGGCCCGTCAGTCCACCGGCTCGGTGTCGGAGCCTCGTCTGCGCTCGCAGTCTGTTCACTTGGATTCCGAGTCTCGCCACCGTGCGCAGTCTGCTCACCAGGATTCCGAGTCTCGCGTTCGTTCGCAGTCCTTCCACTTGGATTCTGAAGACGACAGTGTTGAAGACACTGGCGATGCACCACCGAGGGAGGCTCGCTCGCACATTGCGCACCAGAGCGATTCGAGCCTTCCAGGGCTTGGTCGCGGACCTGATCGCTCGGGTCAGGCTTCTCGCGGTCATTCGCCATCTCATCAGAGCCTGAGTGCCATTGCGGACAATTTCAGCACAACCAGCGGGCGCGGGAACTTTTATGGAACAACCACGACCTTTGGCAGCCAGTTTTCGCTCCGTCACCGCATTCTTGTGCGACCAGATCTGGAGGTTGTCAGTCGCTCGGATGATCCACAGTTGCACAGCATGGCTGCAATTGCGCGGCGTTGCTGGGAGCCCGAGCCCGCAAATCGATTTGACCAGTTCAACGAGGTTGTGCGCGAACTCGAAGCCATGGGTCGGATTGCAGGCCAGTCCCTGTTGGAGCGCATGGCTTTCATGCTCGAAAAGTACAGCACCCATCTCGAGGACATTGTCGAAGAGCGCACGCTCGAGCTCGAGGACGAGAAGCGTCGCGCCGAGTCGCTGCTGTATAATATTCTCCCCATCTCGGTTGCAAAGCGCTTGCAAGAAGACGTCAACTTTATCGGCGATTTGCACCCAGAGGCGACCGTGTTTTTCTCGGATATTGTGGGCTTTAGCGCCATGTCGCATAGCGCGTCGCCTGCTGATGTTGTCAGCATGCTCAACCAGCTCTTTACCATGATGGACAAGCTTGCCGATGAGCACAAGCTGGAAAAGATCAAGACCATCGGTGATGCGTGTAAGTTGTTGGCAGGCGGCGCTTCTGCGTAGATGGGGGGTTTTGTGATTCGGGGAAGGTCAAGTTCAACGTTTTCGAGAGCAGGGGAGTTTTTTTTTTTTTGTTTTGTTTTGTTTTTTTTTTTCCTGAGAGCTGTTTTCTGCGCTGACACTAACAACAAACTTGTGTGACAACTTTGTGTTGCAGATATGGCATGCTGCGGATGCCCCACCTACTACCCGAATCACGTCCAGCGCGTTGCCTTGTTCGCACTCAATGTCCAGCGAATGGAGATCATGGGCATCAATGGCACGCCACTGCAAATGCGTATTGGCATTCACACGGGCCCCGTGATTGCCGGTGTTGTCGGAACGCGCAAGTTTGCCTACGACTTGTGGGGCGATACGGTCAACACTGCCAGCCGCATGGAAAGCAACGGCGAACCGGGCAAGATTTGCGTGAGCGAGGCCACATACCATATTCTCAAGGACTCGTTTGAGTTTCAAGTGCGCGAATCGAGGTACATCAAAGGCATTGGCGACTGCGTCACGTACTTTTTGCTGGGCGTCAAGGGCAAGAAGGTGTTTGGGCCGCGCCCACCCACATCCAAGTGGGCTCAGCTTGCGAGCTCGGACTTGCGGCGCAGACTGATTGCCACTGGAGGAGTGAAGGGAGCGTTGCTTCGAATGCAATCCTTTGGCGGGTCGCACGGCTCTGCCCAACCCCTGCCGAGCGCAGACGGTGGCCACACCAACAACAACAACAACAACAACAACAAGACCCAGTCGCCGCCGTCGTCGTCTCCTGGCTCGCCGAAGGCTTCCGTCAGCTCTGGCGCTGCCGGAGAAGGTGCCTTTGCGCTTCATGCGAGCTCGCCGAGCGCAAAGCCCGACGAGCTTCGTCGGCGAGCTGTTCGTCGCCGCATCATGGCTGCTGTGACTGCGACCGGCCGGCTGCGAGCGCCTCGCCCCTTGTCCCTCTTGGGCTCCCAGAGTTCCCGTGACTTGTTCTCAGAACCGCTCTGCCTCTCCGGCAGTGACGAGTCCGAGGCGTTTGACGAGAATGAGGGCTACGCCGAGCTGCCACCGCGTCGCAAAACAGTGGGTGACGTTGCTGCTGGCCATGTCTCTTTCGGGTCTCGACTTGCTGTGCACGAGGCCAGCCCGGTAGCAGATGCATCAGTTGCCGAGCATGGCAGCGCTGCTGACCACGTTCAGCTTTCTTTCCCGGATGTCGTGATTCAGGTAATGGAGAGCAACCGTCGTCAAGGCGGCGATCCGTCAAACCTCAGTGCCTTTACGGAAATCAGTGGCTTTGGCCGCCGCAAGTCTCTTCAAATGCTTCAGGCCGAGCAAGAGCAGCTGCGGCATGCCCCACTGCTCGTCCATGTTCCCGAGGGTGGAGATTCGGAAAGCGCCGTTTAATTGGACAAAAAATGTCGGAAAAGGGAAAAAACAAAAAAAAAAAAAAAAAAAAAAACCTCCGGATCAACACACCACCATCTTTCCCTTAGAACTGTATTATACTTTTGACTTTCTCAGTTTACTTTTTCAATACATGCTTAGTGAAGAGCTGGTAGCGATAATTTCTAGAACTGACAGCGTAATCTTTACAACATGAAATGAGCTTTAGCGCAATTTTCGTCACAAAATCATACTGTTCTGGACATCTCTCGTGGGAAACATGAGGACGTGCGAATGCATATAAGAATAATCGGGCAATCCACTTAGCAAACGTTTGGCTTGATCGCTGAGAGGCGGAGCAGCCGCGCTTGATGGAATTGTTGCACCCAGGAACGACGCTGGCAAGCTGGCTAGAACCGACGCCTTGGCAGGATCGACTAGGGTTCCTGCGCTCGGGTGAGCAGGCGGAACAGAGGCCGAAGAAAAACCTAGGAATTCGTCATCCAGCAACGCGAGCGACGATGGTTGCGGCGCGCTGGAAGGAGGCCGGTGAAGTGATCGTCCGGCCGTCGCACTAACGCTTGGAGCTGCTGGTTCGTCGAACAAGGAAAAGTCCAACAGTCCACCAGACGGAACACTGGGTCGAGCGTTGGACTGGGGAGCATCGGCAGCTGTTTGGGGAAGGTGGAGGGGGGAGGAAAGCACAAAAAATGAGCGAAGGCAGACATTGCACAAGTTCTCAAGTTCTCAAGTTGGTTTTTTGTTGTTCTTACCAGCAGAACCCCCAAAGAATCCAAAATCATCTTGAAGATCGAACGTCTGGCAAGATTAGAAGGGGAAAAAAAACAGAATTGAGTGAGCGTGGCGACTTTTGGTCACAAATGATTTGGCAACCGCTGCTGTTGTCACTCACTGCTGAGGCTGCTGCGGCAGCAGTGGCAGTAGAACCGGTCTTGGAGTGATGCTTTTGGTGCTGTAGTCGAAAGGAGGTGTTGAAATGTGAGACGTGCGATTTCGATGGCGCTCGAAACCGGACACAAAAATGTCAAACAACTCACCGTTCCCATGTCAATCTTCTGCACAACTGGTAATGGAACCTGCCGCATGCCGGAAGTAACTTGGGTCGATGAGTCACAATCGCTTCCAGCTTTTTCCCCCAAATGCTCTCAGCTTGTTCTTGCAGCAAACGTTTTACCGTGTTCGGATCCATCTTCAACGCCAAAAAGAGCGCTCGTTCGCCGGGTGCGCCCCGCCATTGCTTTGCTCGCTTGATTTCGCCTGACGTGACGACGTCCCACAGGCGCTTCTTGGATGAATTTGTATCGTCCAACGCAGCAGCTGTTTGGGTGGTCGTCGGAGCAGCACCAGCAGCAGCCGCAGCAGCAGCGACAACGTCTTGCACTGGCTCGTCGGAAAGCAGATCGTCGCCCCTGCCATTCCACCACAAGCACAAACAACAAAACAGGACCAATCGCACACATCATAGCAACAACAAACGTCGTCGTCGTCGTGAGTTGACTGCCTTTCCATTGAAAACTGATGGTTGATCAGAGCATTACGCTTTGGTTGGCAGCAGCGGACCGTTCATCATCATCATCATCCGCAGCGCGTTCGCCGAGCTACTGCTGCTGTTGCCACTACTGTTGTTGCTGGTAGCACTACTAATGTTGGCTGAGTGAGCGGTCGTCGTCGTCGTCGTCGTCGTCGCTGGTTGTTGCTGTGCTGGGCATCGCACTGCCGCTGGTCGAGCGGTCGAGCTGAGCACGTCCCAGAGCTTCTCCTGCGCCGTGACTGATGCTGATGCTGATGAGGATGATGGTTGGGTTGCGCTCAGGAGCAGCGGCTGAAGCGCAGTCGCAACAAGCCGTCCAACCACATCAACGGCGGCCATTGCAAACAAAAAGTCAAAAGGCAAGGAAAAGGTAGGGAAAGTGATGAAAAAGAGTAGGAAGAGAGTAAGAAAAGCGTGTTAAAATGCAAAATAACAGTAATAAAAAAGAAAGGTTTGGAAAAACCGGAAAAACAAAACTGAGATTGTTCAGCATTTTTCAATATTCTCAGACAGACAAAAAAATCACTCTTTTTCAATTTGGTCATTCTCATCACCATCATTCATTGTTTGTTGGCTCGAAGATGCCGCCAAAGAGCAGCAGCAGCAGCAGCAAGAAGAAGAAGGGCTCCGCGAGCGCAGTGACGCCGACCGAGCTGCTGCGACTGAGGCAGCATCAGACACGCATGGTGCAATTGCGCATTGTGCGCGAACGCAAGGAAGCACTGCGCCAGAAGCACCGCGAGGCGACCATGCAGCAGGACGAGAGCGAGGACGAGGACGAGGACGAGGATCAACGCAGCAAGACCAAGCCAGGCAAGGCACCGACACACAACACGGCAACCAGCTCGTCGGATGCAGACGCAGAGGGCCTCGAGGGCACCGGCGGGGCAGCGGAGGAGGAGCAGGAAGTGGCTGCGGCGTCGAAGCGGATGACGCCCACCATGCTGCACCATGAGGTCGTCCACCTGCAGCGCGAGATCAAGCGCGCCAAGACGGCCGTGCTCCAGCGACTCACACGGGCTCAGTCGCAGCCGCCGCCTCAAGCCAAGCAAGCTGCGCCGCAGAAGCAGGAGCAACAGCAGCAGCAGCGCGATCTGGAGCTCATCCACGCTGCCAAGGCAGTCAAGCCGGATGCGCTTGCTGCTCGCGTCAACACCGTGCTGCTAACGGCCGTCCCAAGACAGCAACCGGAAGACGGCAGTGGCATCTTGCCGCACTCAAAGCTGGTCAAGCTGGTGGGCGAAGGAGCCGGCACGCCGACCGCCGCTAAGGCAGAGTCTCAGATTCTCGGCTACAAGAGCGTTGTCGCCTTCTTGGGCAAATTCCGTGGCGAGAAGCCTCCAGCCCCAGCACCCAAGCCACAGGACGCCAAGGCAGCTGCCAAGACGGCGGCCAAGGACAAGAAGAAGAACCAGAAGAAGCCAGCGGGCGGAGCAGCGCCCACTCCCGGCAGCTCATTCTTTGTTTCCTCGCTGCGTGCGAGCGCTGACGGCGAAGAGTCTGACGAAGACGGTGACGACCATGAGGATGATGATGAGGATGACGAGGATGACGAGGTGGATGACCGCCACGACCATATGATTGCTGGCAGCAGCGACGACGACGACGACGACGTCGAAGATATGGATATTGACGACGACGATGACGACAATAGCCAGGAATCGAAACGGCGCGCCGAGCGCTACTTGGCCATGCGCAAAGCCATCAAAGCGGAGACTGCGCCAAAGCGTGATAAGGAGAAGGAGAAGGAAAAGAAGGAAAAGCAAGAGTTTTTCAAGCAAAAGCGACGAGAACAGGCGGAATTCCGTCGGACGGGAGAGCGTCCAGCCACCAAGGCTGCACCTCCCAAATCGATGGGCAAGACCAAGTTCAGCGGGAAGGGCACCACTCCAAAGTCGGCAAACCGACGATCGGAGCGCCGTGCAGGCCTCGCACCCGGCGGCAAAGGTGCGTCTGGCAAAGCTGCGCCACCAGCCAAGGCTGCTGCCCACTCGGCACAGCAGGATGCCGTCGCGTCCCATCCATCGTGGGAGGCCAGTCGCAAGCGCAAAGAGCAAGAGCAAGCCGCCTTTGGTGCCTTCCAAGGCACCAAGATTACCTTTGACGATTGATGAGGTTTGTTGTTGCTGTTGCTGTTGTAGTGTTAACGTTTCAGTGCGGTTGATCCAGTACTGTCATCGAAAGCAGTTTATCCACATTTCTAAAGGAGGTTGTCCACAAAAGTTCTCGTCATTCTTTGGAGATGGAAACAAATCCAGTTGCTTTTTTTCAATTCGTTTTTGCGTTTATTGTTATTCTATCGAATCACTCCTCGTAACTTACAAAGATGACGGAACGCAGACGCCGCGCTGGTGACTTGGACGAGTCGACTGAGCGGCTGCTGCAGAATGACGATGACAGCAACCACGGCCACAGCCACAGCCACGGCCACGGCCACTCCCATGCCAACCCAGTCTCACTCCGCGGTATGGAAGCCAGATTGAGTGTCAGGGAAGTGGAGTTGCTGGAGACCGGGGGGTTGACCAACTCTCAATGCTAATCTCACTCAATACACAAAAGGGAGACTCCAGCCTTCGCTCTGACTCACTATCGCCGTTGGATGCGACTCATTGGAAAATGTGATGCGTGTGCAATGTGATATTCGTGCAAATGTTTGGTTGGTAGAGCCGTCGCATCGCCGACACGACCCGCTTGGTGCGCTGCCGCCTGCGTCGCCCGGTCATCCCACCATTGAAGGCGTCGTCTGGTTTGGCCTCGCGTTGCTCATCTACCGGTTTACAAACTTTCCTGAAGTCATCATGTTTGACTCGCGCATTCGCAGGTATTGTTGTTGTTGTTGTTGTTTTTGACTGGATTCGCATTGCCAAGCGAAAAATCCTGTCGTATGGGTCATCGCTCACTTTGGTTTTTGTACGATGGTGATGGTGGTGATTGTTTGTGTGTGTAGATCTTACCTGCATTTCGGACTCGCGTTGATGGGTGTCAATGTGCTGATTTCTCTCTACCTCGTCGTGTACCTGCGATGGATTCGAAAAAGCCAAGCTGCGTGGGAGGTGGAAGCGCCGTACGCCATTCCTATCATCACTGCGTGTGGCGTTCTTGCTGCAGTTCTGTGAGGACAAAGAGACGGTTGAGTTGCTGGTGGAGTTGCTGGTCCGTGTCCATTGGCTCATTTTTTTTGCGTTTCACTTCTGCGTTTGTGAATCTGCTGCTTTGTTCGTTCTTGCAGACTATCGATTGCGATCTGGCCTGTCTGGGGCATTTTGTCGCCGTTCTTCCTGTTTGTTTTACTAATGGGACTTGTGGTTGTGCTGCGGCTTCTGCCGTTTTAGAATAAATTCGTCTCTCTTGAAAACCCAAAAATCGCCTCAAGAAGTTTGTCGACATCATTGATGCTGCACTTTTTTTTCTGTCTACTATAGCACCTTAGCTTCAGAACTCAACGAGAGCAACGAGAACGGTACATTCAACGAGACAGAAAAAAAAAAGCAAACTCAACTACACATTTCGAGCAACAGTACATGTCATTCTCATTCATGGCGCACAGCGTTGACTGCGGACTATTGTTGACAACCCTCAAGCTGAACTCGCCTCTACACATCAGAGGCTCTCGAATCGTTGACTTCCAAGTGCAAGGAAGGGACGGGAGCCTCAATCGTGCCGGCCTGAATTAACGTGGACGGCGTGACCTTGTCGACGAGCGATCGTGGTAGTTGGTGGGTTGCCATCATATCGCAGACGAGCGGTGTCACATCGCACATGAGCGCAAGGATGTAGTCATTCGCGAACGCGGCGACTTGCGAATCGGCCATGCGCTTCCGGATGGAGTGGGAAATGCCTCGCTTTCGTCCACGCAGTACTGCCGTGTCAGACGCGGAAGGAGCGCAGCTTGACGAAGGAGCAGAGACAGCGTTGCCGTTCGCCAACGACGATTGGGCTGGAGCGGTGGTGGTGGCCGAAAAGCGCGCCAGAATCGCCCGCCCTTGCGGCGAGGGTGACAAGTACTGCGTCCCGCCAATAATGTCGTCCAGCATGGAGCGAACATATGCATTCGCGAACGCGTCAATGACTGGCGCAGGAAGAGCGTCGGCGTCGTCGTCAAGATCGTCGTCGTACTCTGCTGCTGCCTCCTCTGCGGCGTCTGCAATGACATCGTCAATCAAGTCGTTGATGCAGCCGCTGCAGTAGCGCTCGAGCTCGTGGTCGCGCGTCTCGGGCTGCGTGAAGGCGGCTGTGCTGCTGAGGAAGGCCGCGCAGCGCTCGTCAACAACCTCGTCGACCAGCGAGTCCAGCAGCGACCCCGCCAGCTTGTCCAGGTGCTCTGCGCGCTGCTCTTGCGAGCTGAACTGCACTGCCAGCAGCGACGGCTCGACCGCGGCGGCTGCGGCGTGTCCGGACGCAGCGACCACCGCTGCAATGAGCCCGCCGACCATTGCGCCGAGCACCGCGTCAGAGCTCCCGGCCACCGCATCTCCAGCACCAGCACTCGTAGTAGTAGTAGTAGAAGTAGTCGTGATGGACGCGCGCTCGGCAGTGATGCGACCAATGTCAGTCTGCAGCGTCGCAGCAATCAGATTGGCAACCAGTCCAGCAGCAAAGGCCTCCATTCAAACAATCCTAAAAGAACGACTGGATTTCGACTCGATTGGTTTGTACCAGTGATGAATCTGGTACAAAGCAACGACTGATATAAATGAGAGAGAGAGAGAGAATGTTGCTTGAGAAGAGGAGGAGGAACAGGAGGCAGGCGGATGAGGAGAAGCAATGGAAATCTCAGAGCGAATCTTCTCCATTCAACCTGGCCCGTTTGTTTCCTTTGTGATTCTATTCATTGCAGTACTTTTGTGCTGTGATTGACTGTAGTATTGAATTCAAATCTCACTCTTTTTATTTTACCTATTTGTCTTCAATCACAAAAACACAATGTCGCAGGTTCGCTTTGATGGACGTGTCGCGCTGGTCACTGGCGCAGGCGGCGGTAAAGCGCTTCAATCCCACCTTCGCTCTTCCAACTCTTTTCCCCCCCCCTGTTCTTGCATTGATGCTGTTGATGGACTGAGTGTGTGTGTGTGTGTGTACTCTTGTGTGAGTGAGGTGTGCTTTGTGACCTTTGTGTGTGTGTGCATTTTGGTGACAAACGTCAACAACCGGCGGCTAATCTGAAATCAGCCGATTCCGTAAAATCCCGTGTTTTTTTGCTTTTTGTCTCTTCCATCAGCCTCGCTCTCTCTGTCTCTCTGTCTCAGTGCTCCTCCTTCAACTCACTCAACTCACTCACTCTCACTCTCTCTTCTTCTCTCCCTCTCTCCCTCTCACTCTCGCTGAGCTTTTGCTTTTGTCGACAAAACACGCGCTTTGGTCATTTTTCTCCTTTCTTTTTTTCTTTTTTTTTTTCCTTTTGTTGGCTTTCATTGCCCCCCCAACAAGTGCACATTCACTTGCGACATTGACATTCAGACTGGAGATGCACTCATGTCCATCGAAGTGGAAGAGAGAGAGAGAGAGAGGAGGTTGCCCGCAGTGAATCGTTGTTGAGCTGTGATGAGCTGTTCGTTTCTCTCTGTTTCCGACTTTGCAGTTCCGTTCCGATCCTGACTCAAGCAAGTCATCATTCAAGCTTTCCCCCCAACACATCACTCATCCACCCCCCAACTCGACATTTTACTATGCGCTTTTATATTGTATTGTATTGTATTTGATGGCCTGACGTTTGTTTTCGTGGTCGTTGCTTGAATGGGTTAGGCCTTGGTCGCGCGTACGCACTCTTGCTTGCAGAACGCGGAGCGGCTGTCGTGGTCAACGATCTGGGTGGCACGGCACGCGGCGAGGGCCAGAGCTCAAGCGCTGCCGACGCTGTCGTCGCAGAGATCAAAGCCAAAGGTGGCAAGGTAACACCCACAGCGAGCAGAGAGGGGCTTTGCGAAATCAGAAGGTTCAAAGTGCTCACTTTGGTGGATTGCTGCTACTACTCTTGAACACAGGCTGTTGCAAACTACAACTCGGTCGAGGACGGCGAGAAGGTCGTGCAAACTGCCATTGATGCGTTTGGTCGCCTGGACATTGTGATCAATAATGCCGGTATTCTGCGTGACAAGACCTTCACCCGCATCAGCGATCAAGATTGGGGTGCGCAGAGCTGCTACGATGATGCGTGTATATGTGTGGTGTGGGTGGTATTGCATTGCTTCCTCACATTCCTGCTTTTTTTTTTTTTTTTCACTCGCAGACCTCATCCATCGCGTGCACCTTCGTGGCTCGTTCATGGTCACCCGCGCTGCTTGGCCTCACCTGCGCAAGTCTGGCTTTGGCCGCATCATCATGACTGCCTCGGCTGCCGGCATCTATGGCAACTTTGGCCAGGCCAACTACTCTGCGGCCAAGCTTGGTCTGCTTGGTCTGAGCAACACGCTTGCCATTGAAGGCGCCAAGTACAACATTTACTGCAACACGATTGCTCCCGTCGCGGGCTCCCGCCTCACTGAGACTGTCTTCCCCGAGGAGCTCGTCAAAGCTCTCACCCCCGAGTTTGTTGCCCCCGTCGTTGCCTATCTCTGCCACGACTCTTGCGTCGACAACGGTGGCCTGTTTGAGCTTGGCGCCGGCTGGGTTTCTAAGCGTACGTAGTCGTTCAAAGTTTGTCGAAAAATGTCGATTGCAACGTCCTCACATTCACCCTTTCTTTTTTTTTTCTCTCTCTCTCTCTCTCTCTCTCTCTCTCTCTCTCTCTCTCTCTCTCTCTCTCTCTCTCTCTCTCTCTCTCTCTCTCTCTCTCTCTCTCTCTCTCTCTCTCTCTCTCTCTCTCTCTCTCTCTCTCTCTCTCTCTCTCTCTCTCTCTTGTACAGTGAGGTGGCAGCGCACTCGCGGTGCCGTCATCGAGGGCAGCATGACCATCGAGAACATCCGCGACAAGTGGGGCCAGATTACTGACTTTAACCAGTTTGACTACCCGACCAGCATCACCGAGTCGATGAACACAATCATGTCGCACCTTGAGAAGCGCAAGCTCGGCTCTGACGCTGCGAGCTCGTCGGGTGCCGTGGACGTCAACGCTGCCAAGGCCCACAAGTTCACGCAAGATACGTTTGCGTACACTGATCGCGACGTCATCCTGTACGCTCTTGGTATTGGTGCCGAACGCACCGACTCGGACCTCAAGTTCCTCTACGAGAGCGCGGACGGCTTTGCAGTCCTCCCCACGTTCGGCGTCATCCCCGCTCAGGCGGCGCTTGGCCAGGTTCTTGCAGGCATTCCCGGCTTTGAGTTCAACCTGACTCAGCTCCTCCACGGTGAGCAGTATCTTGAGGTCAAGGCCCCCATCCCGACCTCTGGCACGCTCATCTCCAATGCTCGTGTCTCGGAGATCCTGGACAAGGGCAAGGGAGCCCTTCTGTTGATTGATGGTGAGCGAGAGAGTTTCTTTGGTGGTTTTGGCTGCAAAGTATGTTTGGCGACATGCTAGCTCACCTGTTTGTTTTGTGTGTGCGTGTGTGTGTGTGACTTGCTCCAACTTCAGTCGACACGACCGATCAATCGGGTCAGCCCATTCTCTTCAACCAGTTCTCGCTCTTCATCCGCGGGCTCGGCGGCTTTGGCGGCGCCAAGACCTCTGCGGCGATCAAGGGCGACGCACAGGCTGCCGTGCCATCGCGCAAGCCGGACGCCATTGAGCGCGAGGCCACTTTGCCCAAGCAGGCTGCGCTCTACCGCCTGAGCGGAGACCTCAACCCCATCCACATCGACCCTCAGATGGCCGGCATGGCCGGATTTGAGGTGCCGATTCTGCACGGCCTCTGCTCCTTTGGCTACGCTGCGCGCCATGTTCTCAAGCACTTTGCCCAGAACGACCCCAAGTACTTTAAGAACATTCGTGTGCGTTTCGCCAAGCCCGTGTACCCGGGCGAGACCATCCAGACGGAGATGTGGCGCGAGGGCAACCGTGTGCTGTTCCAGTGCAAGGCTGTCGAGCGAAATGAGCTTGTTCTTTCCAACTCGTACATTGAGCTGTGCCCGAACGCATTTGCTCATCGTGGCGCCGCAAACGCCTGCCCTCGCAGCCTGTCCGCTGCCCCGACCGCTTCGGGTCTGCTCTCGGAGGTGCTCATGAACGAGCTTGCGCGCCGCATCCCCGAAAACCCCGACGTCGTCAAGAAGGTCAACTCGATCTTCCAGTTCAACATTACCAAGGACGGCAAGGAGGTCGCCCAGTGGACGGTCGATCTCAAGACGGGCGCTGGCTCCGTGTCGAAGGGTGCTGCAACTGCGCCCAACTGCACCGTGACGCTGTCCGACGACGACTTTGTTGCGCTCGGCTCGGGCAAGCTCCAGGCTCAGAAGGCCTTCATGAGTGGCAAGCTCAAGGTCAAGGGCAACATTATGCTCGCCACCAAGCTCGAGGGCATCTTCAAGCAGTACGCCAAGGAAGCCGCTGCTGCGATTGCCGCTGCCCAGTCTGGCGCTGCTCCTGCTGCTCCTGCTGCATCTGCTGGATCCTCGTCCGCCGGCTTGGTCTCCGACGCCCTCTTTGCCGAAATTGGTCGCCGTGTCGCCGCCACGCCCGCACTCGTCCAGCAAGTCAACGTTGTGTACCAGTTCAACATCACCAAGGGTGGCAAGGACGCTGCGCAATGGACGATCGACCTCAAGAACGGCGCCGGTTCCGTCACCAAGGCCGCCGCCGCCGCGCCCGGCTGCACCATTACCGTCTCCGACGAAGACTTTGCGGCCCTTGTTGCTGGCACGATCAATCCTCAAAAGGTGCGTATCTGGGGAGGCGGCGAGTTTTGATGATGGCTCATTGCCGGTTTGTTGGCTTTTTTTAATCAATTTGTCGCGGATTTTGCACTCACATGCGCTGCTTGTGTGCTATTGTGCAGGCATTCATGTCTGGAAAGCTCAAGGTCAAGGGCAACGTCACTCTTGCCACCAAGCTCGACAAGGTTCTCCAGGGTGCCAAGGCCAAGCTTTAGAACACCCTTTTTTGCTTATTCTTTGACATTTGTTCCGTGTTTGACTTTATCGCAATGCATGAAATTGTAAAAAAAAAAAACTTTACACATCCAAGTGCAAGTGCAGGGTCAGTGAAGAGAAGTGAAAGTTGTGTTGACAGAAAATCCCGCATCTGATGTGCCGTCACAGGCTCTCCGATTGCCCGCGTTCTTGTAGATTCACTCAATGAACAATGTTGTCCGCCATTCCAACGCAGTTGCACTGGTGCACGAACGTTGTTTCAGGCCGATCGGGGGCGCGATCTGGCGTGGCTTGCGCACCCTCGCGATCGTGGCAGTCTCTGTGATTTTATCGTGCTGACCGTAAAGGCAAGCTCTGGAGCGGTCGAGTCCCAAGTCAGCGGGTCGTGATCGTCCAACAGCAAAAGCACTCCCGTGATACTTGCTTCATGGTCTGGAATGCCCACGCAAGATGATGCGTACTCAAGTGGTTACGAGGTCAGCCTGCTAAGTTGATGCCCGCAAGGGCGCACGAGTTCGAGTCTCGTCGCAGTCGTTTCTTTTTTTGGTTTTTTTTACTTTTTTTTGCTGTTTTTTGCTTTTTTTTTTTTTGCTCGATTTTTGCTTCAACCCACCCTTCATCATCAAACCATGCAACACGCCTCGTTCGCTGTATACTGCAATCATGGTTTTTTGTTTGTTTTTTTTTTTTTGGGAGGGGTGCGCCATGGTGTGACGAAGAGAAAGAGAGCAAAGACGTTCGTTTTGCGAAACTGAAAATTTCCCGTCAAACACTGCTTTTTGCATCATCGCACAGCTAGAACATTCCCGAATAAATCTCTCTCCTTCATTTGTGATTAATCGTAAATATAATTCTGAACTTGTACATGTTACTTTGGGAGGATAGGGGAGGAACACAACGCGTAAAATGCAGTGGTTGCCGGAAGAGCGCCAGCTACGACAGCACAGCCGTTCTCGTGGCTCTGTTCCTTGACTAAAATAAAGCACAGTGATAAAGCACAGTGATAATTGTATCGCATATCTGCTTGTGTTGGTCGTTTTAGTGATGTTGATTCGTTCAACGAGTTGCCTGTTCAGCCAAAGCACCAGGTAACAGCCGACTTTAGCCCACCATGGAAAAATGTTTGTTGACAATCGAAAACCAGCTGAATACCCCTACTTTCGCCTTTCCAACACCATTGACCAACAACACACAACACTACCATGGACATAAAACACAAAATCAACGATCAAACACAGTGTATTCGAGGCACAATACACGATGTTTTCAAAACTTTCACTGTTTGGGCTCGCTCGGCGCGCTGGACGCAGCCGGAGTCGCCGCGCTGGTATTAGCAGTGTCCGCCTTAGTTGCAGCCGCAGCGGTGCTACGTGCAGCTCGAGGCTTGGGTTGATTGCCTGGCGCGGTATCGGGATGGTTGGGTGTCCAAGGACCGAGTGCATCGCGCGCATAGAAATCCATGGGATAGACCTCTTGCCATGCAACCTTTTGCAGAGCGACATTGGTTTCATACGGTGTCAACAATGGTCGGGAGAAGGCAGAGCCCCAATCGATGGATAGGCGTGGACAAGCGATTTGGACCCACCTGAATGCCAAAAGGTCAAGCAGATTGAGCACACAGCCATCCCTCACATCGAAGCACTGCAACAACGGGCCGAAAGGAGGCACTCACGCATCAATATCTTCAAACATGGCCAGTTTGCTTGGGAAAATTTCAGACAACAAAACCGTGGTGGTTTCGATTTTCGCCTCTTCTAATCGCTGCTGCAGGTTCTACAAACCAGAACAGAACCCGCAAAAAAGCAAAAACGACAGGAGGGCGGGGGGGGGGAGGCGCGACGGATCACGACCAGTCAGGTCAAACGAACAAGACCAAGCCACACAAAACACGGCGCCTAATTTACCTCCATGACTTTGGTATTGCCCTGACGCCCAAGGGTGCCGAGAATCAAACCAAATTTCTGCGCTTTGGTGGCAGACGCAATGGCTGCTTTCCGGGCCCGATGTGTGGCTTCAATGTCGTAGTACTCGCGCGAGAAAACTTTCGAGTATGGATCGTAACTTTTTTTTTCAGCGTGACAATCACCAATGAGCAAACAAAGGAACGATGCCATCCCAAACCAAAAGGAAGCAGCAGAGCACATACCGATAGGCTGGAACGGTGGGATTGGAGATCATGGCAGACTCAAGATGGAACCGACCATCGCCAATATACCTACAATACGTCAATAACAAGCTCAGGATACACAAAACCCCCCTTTGACAAGCTCGACAACATGCTTCGACAACATGATTCCAACAATAGTCAACTCACACTAGAGCGTCCTTATCGACAAGCTTGGGCGAAGTGCAGCCAAGAATTTCGCCTGGAGACAGCGGCTTTGCTTGGGGAATCTCAACCTTGAAATGGTCGGTCAACCCAGCTTGAGCAGCCTGAATACAGAGAACGTAAAGCGCATGAGACCATTGTTCCTCAAACCAAAAAGAAAAAAAAAACGAAAAAAAAAGAAGAAAACAACAACCCTGATTGGTTCCGGACCACGCAAAAACTCCCCCTTACCTGCAGGGCCGTCGCAAACTGAATGGTGCTGACGAACGCAAGACGAGATCCAGCTTCAAAGTTAAACTTGAGCGTCTCAATGAGATGTTGAGTGTCAATCTTGATGTCGACAAAGACGTAGAGCATTTTCAATTTTGTCGAGTCGATGGGCACTGTAAAATCAGGTGTCAAGGGATCAGAAACACAGATAATGAGCAACAGCAAACTCCCAAAGAGGATGACACGATCCGCTACGAAAGCAACAACGACACAAAGCGACAAACAGTCAAACCTTACCAAGACAGCTATGACCGTAATGAACCAGAAAGTCTGCTCCGAGCGCTGTAGCGGTATAATCATCAACACAGCATGCTCCGTACGTGACATCACCCATAATCAACGTCTCAACGTTGGCAAACCTGCAAGAAACAAGGGGGTTCAGCCACAAAGTTAGTTAGTTGCACAACGAACAACAAGTTTTCGCTGGTCGGCCATGGTCTCGTTCGTACTTTTCCAAAATGTCAGAAATCGCGCAAGCAAACATCAGCAAGCCTTCTGGGAACTGCAGAGCAACTGCACAACGGAAGCAGCTCGCAAAATTGAGAACAACAAAAGCACATCATCGCAAAACCAGCGTGTGAATCAAAGTACGAACAAACCTCGTTTGCACCCGGCTGTCTGAACACGCCACACTGTCTTGTGCAGCTCGAAATTGTAATTTGATGGCAACTGTTCAGGTCGTGTCGATCAAATCCAGAATCGGATACGCACATGTGCGTGTGTGAGATTGCTGGCGTTGGTTCCGTCTCACAAAACAGCACACGATCAACAAGCAGTCCTCACCATTCGAATTGCCGCATTGAGTGCCTCGTTGTTCAAAATCTCGTCTGGGACTTGGTTGGCAAAGCGCGCACCTCGAGCAGCTACAACGAGCACAAAGCAGTGCGAAAGTGAGCCAAACTCGGTTTCTCTCTCGCTTCTCTCGCTCTATCTCGCTCTCCCGCTAGGCTGATCCCAACAAGTGAGACTCGTTGATGCACATATGACTCATTCATTCCGTTCTCCAAACCCCATTGGCAACAAATGGGCGCCGAGCCGACGCGTTCTCGACCCTCACGCAGCCAACGCGTCCTCGTGTGTGATGAGAGAGACCAACCTGAAGCTCGTCCAGCAGCACCACTACCACTGCTACCACTACCACTACCACCAGCAGCAGCAGTAGCAGCAGCAGCAGCAGCAGCAGTAGCAGCAGCAGTGGTCGTGGTGGTGGCAGCACCGGCGACCGGAACAACGGCAAACTGCTCCGACGCTGCTGCTGGAGCCATGCTGCCCACATCGTCAATGCCAAAGTCAGCCGCCGCCGCAGGATCAGACACGGCAGCAGGACCAGGCGCGGATTTGCCAGACGCGGTGAACCGTTTGCGGTTTGGATCGGCGACCACGCGTTGAGGTTCCGTCATTTTTGCAAGAAAGTGAAGTGAAGCAGAATAGAGTGACCTGCGAACGTAACGAGTACTGTAGAACAAGTCGAATGGTTATGTGCATGTATTAAAAGATTAAAACCAAAAGATAAAGAAAATGTATAAATGAGAGGAGGGAAAAACGGAGGTCGAGGGATGGCTGGCTCACTTGCGTCGCACGCTCACTCGAGAAGTCAGCGTTTGCAGTCGACCCCGGACATCGCTCAGCGGAGCTCGAGCAACACTATGGAGAGGGGCACGATAAACAACAAGTCCCAATGAGATGGTGCGCTTGTTGCATTGCAATCACACAAAATCACCAATTCACAACGTTACCTTTGCATTTGTTTGATGTGCTCATCAAAGATTGAGTCTGCACCGTCAATCTGCGACAGCCGCTTCTCAAAGACACCTGAAATCACGAGAGACAAGCAGAGATATCCAAGAGGGAAAGAGGAAATACGTTTAGCATCGAAACGCTAAATGTCCAACAATACGACGAGAAGAACCGTACCGTCAGAAAGAGCCAACGCCGAAATTGTGTCCTCGCGCTCGGCAATAAACACGTCGAACATTTGCGACTCGAGGAAGCGGGTCAAGAACTGTTCAGCGCAACATTCAGCACAACATTCAGCGCAACATTCAGCACAACGATGAGGAACCGGCAAGAATAAAATCAATCCGCTTTTGAACCTGTTCCCACTCACAGGAACGTCGGTGCGGGGAGCAGTCGATAGAAAAGTGCGCTTATCAAAAATGAAGGTGTCGGCCTTCTTGCGCAGACATCGACGGTAGGAGCGCAGCACGTCAACGAAAAAGCGAAGGAAGGCACTGCCAATCATCTGATCGCGTTCCTGGGCATTTGAAGGTGACCCCTTGATGCCCGTTGAAAGAGCACTGACGAGATGCCGTTTCAAGAGCACCAGCTGGTTGGCCGGCAAGAGTTGGGTTTCATCGCCCACTTGGGCTAAAAACTTGCCAGAGTCCAGGTCGACAATCAACACTTCCGACTCCATGGGCATTGTTTGCAGCAGCGGCTTGCACGACGACAAAATGCCAATCACAAACGGCATGGGCGAGCAGACAAAGTCCAACAGTGCGTGCGGCAGCACAGGAATGTAGACGTTCTGCCAACTGAACGGATAGAGAAGAGCCGTCGCAGCATGCACGCAGGCCGAAAGCGTGGTCAAGCTGGATGCGCAGAATAGCACGCGACGCTCAAGAGTGAGGGCGGCAAACACTTGCAGCACACCCGTGATTCCAAGAGCGTCAAACAAGGGAGTGTAGTGGACCTAGCAACGTCAAAGTGCGGGTGGGTTAGTCGAATATGCCGCGCAGTAGAAACAAAGGCAAAACACGGTCTAACAGCAACGCAAATGCGCGTTTTTTTTTTGCTGTTCATACTTGCTCCAGCCTGGCCAAGTCACCCGGTGGACACAAGGTAAACTCTTCTTCGCCGTCACCAGTGACATTATCCGTCGTAATGACAAGCGCCTGTCCTGGCTGCGGAAACGCAGCAGTAGAGACGACGCGCAGGAATGCATCAACCGCACTAGAACGACGTGACAAATCAAACAATGAGTTTAGTTGTTCTCTCCTGCGACGCAAGCAACAAAAAGAAACAAACGCAACAAACAAGCGCAACAAACAAAATGCAAACCAAGCAAAACTACTCACTGGAGTGAAACACGTCGGCGCTCGTCCACTACATTCAAAATAGCCTCAAAGAGGGAGAAGCAGCCTATTGGCGAAATGAGACAGTAGACTTCAGCCAACCTCGGTCCGTTTCCAGGCGGCAACAGTCGCCGGCAATAGGCAAACCGCTTGTGCCCTTCGCCATCCGTCAGGACAAACGAAAAGGTCTCGCTAAAGTAGGGAATGCAAACCAGAAAGGCAAAAAAAAGAATGCTGAGCAAAGACGACCGAAAATCCCTCAAACAGACACCACTCGCACAACAATCTTGGTCTGTACCTCGCATATGAGGATCGATAATCCCACTCTTCAACGTCAGGGAAGCAGAATTGCGGAACCGCGCCAATTTGTGACCGAGTCAATTCGTCAAGGTCATCCGGAATATGGCGCGCAATCTTGGCTACCAAGCCGCAGCGATTGGACGAGGAAGAGTCTGATCCAGAAGCTGCCAACATCAAAAGATAAAACAAACAGAGACAGAGACATGCAACGCGCGTGAGTGATGAAAGAATCCTCGAAGCAGCAGACGGAAAAAGCAATCTCAAACAAATAACACCATATTGTTACCTGGCTGGAGCGCCACCACGACCGCAAAATCAAACAATTGGTCTCCAGCATACTGCTGCACACGCGAGCGCGGGGCGTGAAGCCCGTTTGTCGACGGCGGTGAAGATGGATGAGAGGATGGGTGGAAGGTTGCCTGAGCTGGTGGATTCGCCAAAGGTTGGTGTGCAGCCGACACTGGCTGAGGAAGATTGGAAGGAGCGGCAGTAGGGGCTGGAGGAAGAGGGTGCGAAGGAGGCGCAGTGCCTGGCACGGGCAACGGGCGCTTGGGTCTGGACGGCAACATGGCTGGTGGGGGACGACGAGGGGCTGGCTGCGGTTTTGCGACGGGGAGTTGGGAAGTGCGCAAATTCTGGGGCAGCGAAATGCCATGGGATGAATCCTGTGGTGGAGGCGCAGGCGGTCGATTCAGCGAGGCGCCGGGAGGCAAACTGCGGAAGGAAGCAGAGCGAGACGATGCCTGAGACTGCGAGTCAGCTTTCGCGCGCCGAAGAGCCGCTGCTTGTTGATCGAGCGAGAAGCCAGAAGTGGAAACCTTGGTGGGACTGGCCTCAGCCGAGTCGTCCGACACTGACAACAAGTCCTCCGCGGCCGCGGAGGCTGAGCGCTGCATTATCTTGGGTTTTGGAGGCAGTGCGGGTGGCACAACTGGCGCCGACTGCGGCACCACACTGAAAGATTTGGCCAGTGGTCGCGGGGGAGCTGAGGGATTGGTCGACGGAACGGCGAAGGCAACTTTGCGAGAGCTGGGAGAATCATGCCCTTTGAGATCCTCATCAAACACAGACTCTGCCGAGTTGGCCGAATTCATCACCCAAGCAGGCGGCGCGGGTGCAGATTCAGCGGTCATTGCGCGCTGCCGATAGCTACGCGGAGGTGGAGCTATGACAGTTTCAGAATCACCGTGTGAGGAACTTTCTTGCTTGTTATCGGAAGCGCTGAAAGTGCGCGTTCTTGGACGGTAAATGTTGTCCGTCTCGACTCGGGAGAGCCCCGAGCTCACAATAGCGTCGTTTGCCGCCGCAGCTGCAGGCTTGACCGAAGCGCCATTCGCGCTGGACGGCTCTGTCGAAAATGCAACATGAGGCCGCCGTGTGCTGGGGTCACCTCCTGAAATGAGACCCGGGAGCGGCTTGGATGGTGCGGCTCCTTTGGAGGCGACCGATGTTTGCACTGGCGCGGAAGGCACTCTTCGAGCTGGTGGATGAATTGCCTCGGCGTTGATTGCCGACGCAGACTGCGGAGATGAGATAGCTGTCTGCGTCGGAAGTTGCGCCTGTGGAGAACTCAGAGCGGCCGTGAATATCTGCGTGGCGGATGGCGCGTTGTTGGCCCAGCTTGGCGTTGTGACTGGCGATTCGGCAGGTGTTGTATTGCTGTAAGGAGTTCCGTTGACGGGTGTTCCATTGGCAGAAGTTCCGTTGACGGGAGTGCTGTTGCTAACTGGTGAGCTTGTCGAGGATGGTGTGGGAGTCGAGTCGATCGTTTTGGAGCGCGGTTTGAAGCTCGTATTGCCGCCAGAGATGAGCTGCTTGCGTGAGCCACCATGGCCCGCTGGATCGGCGTCATTGATGTGGTCTACAGCCGAGGTGAATCTGCGGCCAGTCGTGCGGGAAGGCGGCAGCGCTGGCAGAACCGTCGGCTGGCTCATAGGTTTGGCCGTCAGCCGGGCGGCGACGGAGGTTGTCTGCGATCGTGGCACACCAGAGATTGCTGCTGCAGGTGTGGTGGTTTTCACCCCTGCACCCCGATGTGCTGTCAGCAGTCGTGCTGCCTGGTGCTCCTCCCGACGTGAGTGTTGGCAACGTTCTTGTCGGAGCCACTGAAGCACGAACATTGGAGGATGCGGCCAGCTTGCTTCCAACACCCGCTGGTGCCGAGCTCGGTGCTTGAACCGGCGTTCCTGACCTTGGGATTGCCCCAGAGGCAGCAGCAGCAGCAGTAGCACCAGCAGCACCAGTTGTGGTAGCGCGTCGGTTTGGCTCAACCGCAGTGGTTCTTGAGGACGGGCTGAGCACTCCAGCTCCAGCGCCCGACGACGACGACGATGATGATGATGATGATGATGGTGGTAGTACCATCGTCGCGGCTGGCAATCCGGTGTTGTTGGATCGCTGGGTCGGAGCGGCTGTCGCTGTGATGTGACTCTGCCGAACGACGATTGATTCGTGATTTGAACTTGTCCTGGTTGCGGTTGAATTGGCACGACTCTGCGCAGGACCCGCGCCCGGAACCACAGAAGACGACGACGACGATGATGATGACGACGACGACGATACTGACGAATTCATGATGGCAGAGTTTGCGTTGGCACTGGAGGAGGAGGAAGCGAGCGTCGTTGGAATGGGAAGCGGCTTGCGGGGACTGTCGGTGGCTGCAGTCGGGCTTGCAACAGCGATGGCGCCGTCCGACAGCGACAACTGCGACAGACTAGCTGCGACGGATGCGGTGGAAGTGGAAGTGGACGTGGACGTGGACGTCGAGTCGGTTGTTTGCGGCAGCATCATCATTCGGCCGCGCGGAACTTGTGAAGCACGCGCCATACTATTCGCATTGCTACTGCTGATACTGCCATCACCGTGGCTAATACTACTGCTACCATTACTACTACTACCACTATTTCTACTAGTGCGACTACCAGTGCTGCTGCTGGTGGTGGAGGCGTGCGATGGGCCGCCAGAGACGAGTCGGCTGGGCATCGCAGCTGCAGCAGTCGCACCGCCGCGACCGCCTCCCCCGCCGCTGTTGCTGGCCTGCGGTCGTCGCCCCGACATTCACACAAGCACAGAAAACGAACAAAAAAGACCGAGCTTTTGTTTGTCTTGTGGATGGATGTGTGAAAGTTGGTCGAAAATTGCGTTTGTTGGAGAACAATCTGAATACCAGATTTGTTCAAACAGAAAGAGAACCAAGAAGAAAAAACAAAGAGTGGAAGGCGAAAAGCGCAGTGTGTGTGTGAGTGAGTGCGTGTGTAATGTGGAAGAGAGTGAGGAAGTGTCGATTACTCGCTTCAGTGGCTTGCTGGGAATTTGCGAAAACTGAGTGATCGTGCACAACTGTCTAGAGGCAAAAGGCTGACTTGGGGCCCCCTTTTCAAACCCAAAGTGTCAGCAAATTGGATCCAAATTGGATCCAAGTTCATTGTTGCACAAGGACAGCTCGGGAGGTCGGGTGAACGGCAAAACTCGCACGATGAACAACAAAACAGTCTTTTCGTTGTCAGTTTGGACTGTAACTCGCCCCCAGAAAGGAGATGAGCTTGGACTTGGGTACGGCTGCTCTCGCTTGTAATCATGACGAATGAGGAGCGCCACACAGACCGAAAATCGAAATGCGGGAGAGCGAGAGAGCGAGTGAGAGAATTCAAACACGAACGAGACCACGCGCGAGCACAACAAAGCCGATTGTTCCCGTTCATAACGCAGAGAATAGATGGCAATCCAAAGCGTATTAGTGACTGAACCACTGCGCATGATTGCAGCACCCATTTCGGGAAAAGTAAAAAGCGAGCAATCAAGCACAATCCAAGCGAGTCAGTGAGAAATGCGTGAGTGTGGGTGAACGAGCCAGAGTGTGAACGAATGAATGAACGAGTCAGACTGCAAGGGACTGGGCTGAGTGAGCTCGTGAGCAAAGACGAGAGCGAGAGAACGAAAGAGAGACGTAAGTAAGGAAAGTGATTCTGGTTGGTTCCTTGGCTCGTGTTTATGCACAAATCAAATAATCGAAAAATCCACTCTTTTTTTTTTTTTTTTTTTTTTCGGGCTGTGCTGTTTCTCCATTCCGCAGCCGAGCACACGACACGACCGTTTGCTCAGTTTCAAAGCCACTCAACGTCGTCTCTCGAGTCTGACAAGCACGACGCTTCTGACCACCAATCCTGGTAGATCACTGCAGCGAAGGGAGCAGCGGAGGTTTTATAAATTATCTCTTCCCTATAAATTGGTCCCCCCCAACAATCGCACGGCAGCCTCAAACTGCACAAGGCCAAACAACGGGGGACAAAGAGGAACATGAGTGTGGCACCACCAAAGTCAGCGCTGGCAGGGAAACGCCTGATGGTGCTGGTGAATCCGATCGGCGGAGCGCGGCAGGGGCGAGTCATTTGCAACACGCGCGTCCTACCGTTCCTGGTGGCTGCGGGCGTCGAGGTCGAGGTCGTTGAAACGCAGTACCGTGGCCACGCGCTCGAGCTGGCACGAGAGACAGACTGGACCAGGTACGACGCTGGGCTGCTGTGCATTGGTGGCGACGGGCTCATCCATGAGGTTATCAACGGGATTGTGCAGCAGTACGATGACGACCAAGCGACAAATTCGCATGGCCCCAATCAACAACACACACCACAGACCGACAACGCCGCTCAGCAGCCGTCCAACGCAAGTCCACTGACAATTCCGATCGGCGTTATTCCTGCTGGCTCTGGCAATGGGCTTTGTGCAAGTCTCGGAATCACCACTCCAGAGCAAGTGGTGGATGCAATGCTTGCCGGGTTTACCGCACCGCTCGATTTGTTCAGGACATCGTTGCAAATCCCTCCCCACCACCACCACCACCCTCACCACCACTCGTCGAATGATACGGACGAAGAGTACTCCACGAGCAACACGGCTGCTAAACCGTTCTGCCCGAGCCCGCTGGACGAAACCGCGCATGATGATTTGTCCACTTTGGGCAACGTCGGATTCTTGAGCGTCGCTTGGGGATTTTTGGCCGAGTTCGACCATCTTGGCGAAGGCAAGCTGCGCTGGATGGGCCCGCTGCGGCGGACACTGCTCCCGCTGTACTTGCTTGGCATGAAACGAATCCAACACGGTCGAATCGTGTTTGAAGGGGTGGTTTCGCCCGACCCTTGCGCCATTCCAGAGCAGCCCGACTACCTCAAGACACCTGCCGACCGTCTCAAAGTGCACCAGAGTACGCTCAACCAAGACAACCAGAGTCAAGACCCCGGCTATGTGCAAAGCGGCGTTCTGACGGCTCGCTACTCGAACAATGGAACCCGTGTTGAGCTAGAAGGCCCGTTTGTCAACGTGATGGTGTGCAACACGCCATGCATTGCTGACGAGGCTCTGGCGGCCCCGTTTTCTCGCTGCCACAATGGTCTGCTCGATGCCGTGGTCTTTGAGGACGAAAACCGCTTTCAAATTGCAATGGCCTTGGATGGCATGACCAATGGGTCGGTGGTGATGCACCGCCACATGCGGTACTACCAATGCCGCTCGTTCACCATTCTCCCATCCACTCCAGGGTACATGGCGATTGACGGCGAAGTGATTCCCGCGCAGCCCATCACCGTTTCTGTCTGGCCGCGCGCCGTTCGCGTGTACTCTCCCAAGCATATTCCATAGTTTGCCCCACCCCCCACCCACCTCAATGTATTCCATTTTCCACAGCTGATGATTGTTGTTTGCAGAGTGTAGAAACAAGGTGTTTGCTCCATGAAGGTCTGCGAATGCACGGTTTCGGCTTTTTTTTTTGCTTTTGCTTTTTGGCGCCAAAAAGCTGCAGCAATACACGACCATACTCGAAACCAGCGCTTTCGGATGTTCTTCCACCCACAGTATCTATCACTATTGTTTTTCAGTCGTTTTTTCCCCACCTCACACATCTCACTTACTTTGCTCGTTTGGCTTCATTGGCCAAACGCAACAGACGCAACAGATGGCGAGCGCCAGAGCAGCAGCGTCCGTTGGGGCGGATTCCGCTGGCGAGACGCCGTCGATTGCTCAGGTCAGAGCTGATCCTGGGTGTTATGCTTGTCACCTCTCTGCCAGATCCGTGGTCGTGTGTGGCTGTGGTGGTGGTGGTGCTGGTTGAGGGCAGTGCAGCAGCCCAATGCAGCTCCAGCCAAAACTCTCACACTTCCATCGCTCGTGCTTCACTGCTGGACTCCCCGTTGATCGTCATTCATTGATGCTCAGCTGTCTCACTCTCGTCCTTGGTTGTTGCAATATTGCAGGGCGTCAAGAACTTTCTCTACGTTCTGGTCCATCGGATTGAGAATGGCCAGATTACAATTCCACCACAACCACCCGTTGGTGCTGATGCGACAAGCAGTGGATCTAGTGCTACTACTACTGCTACTACTGCTACTACTGCTGCTGCGACTGGTGCCTCAGCCATGGCAAGAGGTCCGATCGCAGACGCATCGGTCGACAGCAAACAAGAGCTTGTTCGCCGATTTGTGGCCGCGCAGCAGCTCTTTCTGCAGTTGGTCAACTCACTGAATCCCGAACATCCAACTGCAAAGCAAGACGCATTGATAGAGATGAATGCTGGACGAGCGGGAACCCCCGCCGAGTTTCACAGATACTGCGAGCGAGTGCGCGTGTTCCGCGCTGCTCAGAAAGCTTCAGCAGCTCAACGTGAAATGCAACCGGCGACAGACCCTGGGCCTCCACCCGAGCTGATCTCGAAGCCGTGTGACGTGTTTGGCATTGCTTATTTGCGGTTTATTTTTCCAACAATCGCCAAACAAGTGCAAAGCACGCTCGTTCACAAACCTGCCCTCATTCGTACGTTCACGCCAGCACTGCAGCTTTGAAACGCTGACTTGATTGTGCTGCAGCTCTGAAACGCTGACCTGATGGTGCTCGGAACAAACTGACACCTTCCTCCACCTTGCTTGTTAGGCTATTTCCCGATTTTTATTGCCCAGCTTCAAGCCGAACTGACCAACAAGCAGTCTATTTGTTGGCATGCTAGATTCCCCGAACATCTCCAAGCGTTGAAACTGCAGCAATCGAGTCAGCCCCGCTCTCTTCAAGCCACAGAGTCAAAGGCATTGGGGGTGAAAGGCTTTTCGACTCCGTCACTTCTTCAGCCCATGGTGCCAGCAGCTCATCCACAAGCAAGCCATGCAGATTCGACCGATCCAACTGCGCCAATAGGCACAAAGCACCGTAAACGCGCAGCCGAAACACCGGTTGACGGTTCTCCAAAACGAGAGCGACTGGCCTCGCGAGACTTCGAACCGACACTTTTGCCTCCAGCCACCCCGCAATTTACGACAGATGCCAGTCAAATGCTGGGCCCTGTGGCTGTTGCCTCAACATCGAGTGGCGGAGCTGCCAGTGCACCGGCGTTTTCCCGCGACCAACGAGCGCGTCAAGAAGAAAATGACGGTAAGCCGATCGAAAGACGCTTCGCGTCCCAAAACTCACTGCAAATCTGTCGGTGATTGTGCAATCTGATCTTTGCCTTTTCCCGCATTGTTTGGTTTCTTTGGTACCATTGCTCGAATGGCAGGCATCATCTCGTTTCACCTCGTCTCAAACTCTAGCGCGCTCTCAAGTCAGCATGCGTTGTGGCTGACTGGCGTGAAGAACGTGTTTGCACGGCAGCTAAAGGAAATGCCCAAAGAGTACATCACCCGGTTGGTCTTTGATCGGAAGCATTGCAATCTGCTCCTCATCAAGGCGAACAAGGTGGCAGGCGGGATATGCTACCGCCCGTTTGAGCTTCAAGGCTTTGCCGAAGTCGTTTTCTGCGCAGTAGCCTCGAACGAGCAGGTGAAGGGCTATGGAATGCACATGATGAACCACCTGAAGGACTTGCTGCTACGGCAGCGGAAGGAATTACAAAATCAAGTCGCTCGAGTTCTTCAGCGCGACCCTTCAGGCTCGTCTGAGCAACCGTCTACCACCAATCAACGCAAACCGTCTAGGACAAAGCTGCTGCTGAATGCGTTTTCTGGGACTGCCACACGTATTCGGACACCTTCTTCCAGCTCATCGCGATCGTTCAACAGCAGCACAACTGCCACAACTCAAGCTGAACCGCAAGCCTTGCCATCAACCGCCGGCACGACTCCCATGGCCGTCGCTCCCAACCACAACATTGGCATTCGTTTTTTGCTGACGTATGCAGACACGTTCGCAGTGGGGTACTTTGAGAAGCAGGGGTTTTCTCGCTCCATCACCATCGACCGTTCAAAGTATGTCGGTTACATCAAAGACTACCAAGGGGCGCACCTGATGGAATGCAGGCTTTACCCTGCTGTGTCCTACCTCGACTGCAGTGGGATGGTTGAACGTCAACGCCAACGCCTACTTTCGATTGTGCAAGCAGCCACATGCTCGGAAGTGGTTCATCCAGGGCTGAAATTTGTTGCTTCGGGCGCGTTTGCCCCAGTTACCGAGTCAGAGATCACCTTGTCACCCGGAAAGGCCAAACGCGAGCGCCGCTACCATCCAGGCGTCGGCCATGTGGCAATGCTGACAGAAACGCGCCAGGTCGGGTCTGCTACAGCTGCTGCGGCTTCTCCTCTTGCCGTTCCTGCTATTGTGCGCGCAGGCTTTCGACCATCAGATGCGCTTGCAGCTTCCGCAGCAGCGTCCCATGTCAAAAATCTTCTTCACAATCTGCAGCTGGCTTTGCGGGATATCAAAACGCACCACACTGCCGAGCCCTTTCTCAATCCGGTGGACCCTCGCGAAGCACCCAACTACTTTAGCATTATCAGCAAACCGATGGATCTCAGCACCATGGAGAAAAGACTTTCCGAGCGTTTCTCCCACTACAAGACCAAGCAATCATTCGTGGACGACATCAAGTTGATAGCAAGTAACTGTCGCAAGTACAATCAGGCCGATTCAGCGATTGTTAAGGTATAGAAACAACGCAACTAGCGATTTTGACTACCGGTTTTTGACTGAAAAGTTGATGATGTTCACCCGTCACATTCTGTTCATCGTGCCGCCATACAGTACGCAAACGATCTGGAAAAATTCGCAATAGCGCGCGTTTCCGAGTTTTAAATCAAGATGGCATTGTCGGTAACAAGGCCAATAAAGCACAATCAAACAAAAAAAAAACCGCAAATGCTAGAAAACAACCAAACAAAACAAACAAACAAAACAGAAGTCTTAGTTGTCGGATGCTTTAACCTCTTTTGCGGAAGACGCCATTGCACCGAGATCTCTGACGGGGTCTTCAGCACCGACCATTGCACGAAGACTTGAAGACAGAGATTCGAAAGATGCACGTGCGGCTGGCTCCCAACACCAGCATGTCTGGACAAGCTCCCAACTAAAAATCACCAACGAATACAATTGAGAACAAATGTCATCAAAGGATGCATCCCCCTTGTCCACCTGCAAAGCGCACTGACGTACATTTCTGAAGGGCATGTTTCGGGCCGAGTCAAGCGATTTCCCGCCTCGACGTAAGCGGGAACATCCTTGCCTGGCATATTTCCGTACGGGCTGCTGCCACTTGTAGCAACCTCCCAGCACACAACACCTGTAGCACAAGTCAGTCGTCACGTTTTTGCAAACACAGCATGGAGCATATCGCCCGTGCACCTACCAAACGACCAAACATCGCTCGCGGTGGAGAATTTACGGTACATCAGGGATTCTGGCGCCATCCACTACCAGAAATGAAACGTCCCAGATGCAAGCAAACAATTAACGACAACAACAAAAAAATCTCCCCCGCACCACCAGCATTGAGACATTGGCCGCAACAAGCCACAGACTTCAAACAGCGGGTTTGAACTCCCCTTCTCACCTTAACCGGCAGCTTGCTCTTGTTCTGGACCCTGTAGTAGTCCTTCTCTTCGGAAAGAGAGCGAGACAGGCCAAAGTCTGCAATTTTGACAACAAGGTCTCCAGCGACCAAGCAATTTCGGGCTGCCAGATCACGGTGAACGAATCGAATTCGAGCAAGATAGGCCATGCCAGAGGCGACCTGAGCACAGATGTGCGCAATCTCCGTGGAGGTTGGCAGTACGGGCGGATCGAGCATAGCGCAGCGTTGCAAGAGTCCTCGCAGGTCGCCATACGGCAAAAGCTCCAAGACCAGCAAATGGGGGTGCACATCCGTAAATGAAGCGAGGACGCGCACCACGCTAATGTGATTGAATTGCTTCATCATGTCACCCTCAGCGTCAAAGTCGGCTATTTGCTTGTCGGAGGCTCCCTGTTTCACGCTCTTCACGGCCACCGTAATCCTGTCGTTGGGGGACTTGCCGCTAGCGTTTTGCAAGCCCAGCCACCAAGCGGGAGCAGACGCTTGCACAACGCGGCCAAACTCGCCTTGGCCAAGAACCGAGCCAAACTCCATGTCGGCGCGATTCATGCTGCTGGTGGAGGTCGTGTAGGGAGATTCGTGCGCAACGGCATAAACTTGCTGCACAGCTGCAGCGTAGGCATAGTGACTTTCGGCCGACTTTGCGGATTTTGCGCCCGATTTTCCATGGCCTTCGTTAAAGTAGACGCCCGGAGCAGCATAGTCGGAGAAGGTTTGTTGGGAGTTTGGCACCATGTTCACGGCAGCATAGAGCGGATCAGAGCCAATGTAGGTGTAGGTCAAGTCATTTCGGTTCATCTCCATTGTCGAACTAACCAAATTGTTCCGCATATACCCCAACAGCAGGGAATCGAAAAAGAGGTGTGAGGTCAGAGACGCGCAAAAGTAAAAGCACCCCCCTCCCATTTTGTTTTTTGGTTCTCAAAGCATAGTCGAATGGGTTGATTAGCAGCAACACACCTTTCGTCGTCAACGGACCCCTTCTTGCCTTTGCGTCGAGCGAGATTCGGCGAAGACTTGTTGCGACGACGACGAACAAGGAAGATGATGAGCAGAACGAGCAACAACACTCCAAGTACACTACCCACAACAGCGGCAATGGCTCCGGTTGCGGGGCCGGACGCTGAGTCATTGGCTGGCGCCGTGACGGCGGCAGTGACAGGATCGGAGGTGAATGTTTGACCTTGAGCGGCCGAGAAGCATACCACCGTCACCTGGTAAGTGCGCCCTTTGACCAGCGTCACGTCGGGCGAATACTCGGTTTCCGTCGCATCCAGAAGCACAAGCGGGTGATTGTCAAAAGTCACGCCGTACCCCGTGACTTGGCCGTTTGAATCTCGATCGGACGGTACGCTCCACGAAATTTTCACTGTCTTGCCGCTCGGGAAGAAGATATGCAAAGGGGCTGAGAAGCGCGCTGGTGCGGGGAGTGTTTGGTATGTGATTACGAGCGCTTCTCCAACAGGCGTTGATGAAACAGCCGTGTGCGCGATGGCCGTGAAGGTGTAGGGCCGATTTGGCAACAGCGCGGTTGCCCAAGTGCGAATAATGTACGAGGAAGGACCGGAAGTGGTTGGGATGAGCTCAAAGGTTGCTGGAGACACGGGATCGAGGAAATGGTTGTCGCTCACACTAATTGTGTATGACGTGACAGCGTGAGACGGGGATGTGGCGATGGGAAGAGTCAGTGCAAGTCCCGTTGAAGTAACTTCGCTCACAACGAAAGCGGAGCCAACGGCAAATCGGGGAAACGTCGGAGAAGTGATCGTGAGCGACTGGCTCTTGACATAACCAACTGAGTTGTAGCATGTAACCTGGGCAATCCATTGGACCGACTCGAGAAGGTTTAGCAGAATGCAAGGTCCAGCTGTCAGGTTGGAGAAGGACACTGTCATCGATGGGAAGATCGAGGAGAAACTGACGGCATAGCTGATTGAAGCTGGGTTGTCGTTCAGAAACTCGGGCGGCGTCCATGCCAATGCAATACCAAGGCCTGGGGCGATGGAAATCGAAATGTTTGCGTTGCCCCAAGCGGCGATCGCCGAGCTGGCGCGCACAAAGTACGACGGGAGGGGTGACGACGTCTGCTGTGGGTTTGCCGAATCGCCGATCGCAATCACAGTAAAGTTGTACAGCCCGTACGGCACAATTGTTCCTGAGGGCGTTACAGCTACTTGATTCGACGGTTGCACAGTTGCGGTCTGAGCCGCAGGGGCCGGTTGGACGTCAATCCGTTGATAGATGACCAAGTACGTGAGCAAGTCAGGGTCACACTGAGGGTACTGAGGAGGACTTGACCATGTGACTGCGATGGATCCGAGCGTTGACGACGAAGAGAGTGAAATGCCAGACCCCCAGATGGGACTTCCTGGCATTGTCCGCGCCACAAGTGTGGCTGGAGCCGAGCAGGTGAACGAGGAGCCCGCGCCAGAACAGGCGGCCAGACTGAATGTGTACTCCGCGCCTGCCGACAGGTTTTGCGCAGTCCAGATAGACACTCCCGAGGAGACTTGGAAAAATTCGCTGGTGCCAACCATGATGGGATTGGGCTCTGTCACCAAGTACGACACGCGATGAAAGGGACTGGAGTTGGCATTCCACTTGAATGTCACGGAAGTTCGGGTGACTTGATCTACGAGAAGACTTGTCGGGATTGGCGGTGGCGAAGGTGGGGTCGTGAAGGGCACGTCGACTGTGGCATTCAAGCCAGCCGAATCGGTGACAACCAGGGAGAATACGTAATTTGTGGCAAAGCTCAAGCCCACCAGGTCCCTCGAACGCACGGTCGCGGGCAATGATTGCACTGTTGGGTTGGTGATGCTTTGGCTCGTTACGGGCAACGAGCCCAGAATCAGCGCGTTCGCCCAGTCCACACGCACGGTGACACACTGAGAGGCACCGCCACAGTTAGCACTGGATGGCGTAGACAGCACGGCAACGAGGGAGGGATTGAATGCTGGGGGCGCGGGTTTCGTGGAGAAGGACCGTGTGACAGAGGTCGACAAGCCCGCCCCGTTGACGACGGTCAATACCAGGCTGTATGAGGTGTATGGCAGCAGGTCGGTCACATTGAACGACGTCGGAATGGTGACGTTGTAAAGTGGGCGAGTGAATGTGCCGTCTGGATTGGAGACATTCAAAAAGAACTGGGCGGGAGGAGGACCGTTCAAGTACTTGAGGACGTTTGTCCATTTCGCCGTGAGCCATGTGAGGCCTTGGTCGTCAGACTTGAATCTGGTCGTGTCCAAGTCGGGGGTTTGTGGAGGGGTCTTGAAACCCTGATTTTGAACTCCAGTTTGGTTTCCGGTGCCACCATTGTTGGAAAAGCGACAAGCCAGCGTGTAATCCGTGTACGGGGCCCAATTCACCCCGGTTACTGTGAGCGTGGGGCTATTATTGGAAGTTGCGTCCACGACAATAACGCCGCCATTCAGAACGGTGCAACGGCTCACGAGGGGCGCGGGTCCGTTCAGCACAACCGTTGGCCACTGCGCAGACATGACGCCCGACTGGAAGGAAATGGTGCCAGGCGCCACAGCTGGAGCATCGGCAAAGGTGCTCCTCAGGGCGGTGCTTTGCTCCGCTTGGTCTCCATTAACCGTACGTGCGGTGACAGTCCAGGTATAGGCGGTGAAGGGTGCAAGCTCACTGACAATCACAGACAAACCATTGATGCTTCCACCAGGTAGAGCTGAGCGACGTCCGATTTCGCCTTCGCCGCCGCCTCCGCTAGTAGTCCACAGACCCGCACCTGAGAGGAAGTACGAGAGGCTCCCGGACGACGAGAAGGAGCCAATCCAGCTCACATTCACGGAATACGGCGTCAGCGGCACAGCGACTGGCGGTGAACTCAGGTTGACAGCGACCGAACCGCCACCAGGACCAGGCGCTTTTTTTTGTCAATGCGCAGATGCCACGACAGGTGCCACCCCCACCCCCAAAACCAAAAAAACAAAGACAACAACAAGGTTAGAAGTGCACCCAACAACAAAAAGATGAACGCAATCTCACTCCCAGCTGGTTGATCTTTTGGGTTTGCTCCCTTTTCCGAGCAAGCAAGCCGCTTCAGTGTTGATGTTTTTGAAGGGGGGGGGTGCTCGATACCGCTCAACTACAACGCAAATCACCAGTTGCTCGATGCGCGCGACCACCGACAAGAAATAGCATTGCCAAGCACAAAAATAAAGATCAAAAGAAAAAAAAAAAAAAAAAACAAACAAAAAAAAAAAAAACGTACGATCAATGGAAAATAATCCCCCTCTCTCTTTCTGTCGCTCTCCCTCTCTCGCTTTGGATGGACTGGGATGGACACTTTCTCTCTCATGCTCTATTGCTGAGTTATTGCGGTTTGGGTGGCGCGGGCAGAGTGCAACTCAACGTGGCCGCTGGTTGTTTCGGCGACCAATCGTATCGTTGAGCAGCAGCGCCCGCGAACGCAACGGGGCCCGGCAGGGGACAGGTTAGAGGCGGATGGTGATGAGACAAGCACAGAAGGAGGTGGGTACCTGCATGGGCGCTGCTGAAGACGCAGCTGAGGACGGCGAAGCACAGAAGCGCGAAAACCGCTGCACCGCAGCGACTACCGCTCGCAATGCAAATAGCGGCACCACTTGCTCGCATGTCGCCTCTGCTGCTGCTGCTGCTGCTGCTACTGCTGCTGGAGGAAGAAGGTGGAAAAAAGAAAACGACTTGTTGCTCCGGTTGAATGCGGGGCAAAAGATGAGGGAAACAATCGAAAAAATAAAATAAAATAAAAAAAAGAAAAATGGAAAAGCCAAGTTTAGAACACAAAACTGCCCAACACAAGCTGCTATTTTCGCTCGAAGAAAGAAACCCACTACTACAGCAGCAGAACGAACGTGCACGAGAACGAGATGGTCGGAGGAAACGGGGAGCGGCCAAAAAATACTGCATCTATTGGCCTTTCGAGCGACTTGTCTTCCAACTTTTGCGCAAAGACAAAACGTTCAACGAACTCGACGAAGGAGTTGTGTGGCATCCCCAACTTTTCCAAAGATTGTCACTAGATACATGTATATCCGACATATAGCAACTCGAATCGCATATCTTGGACAGACTTGCTGCGTCGGACTTGAACTTGCCAACCCTCGCGCATTCGTCGGATGATGGGATGGCCCGGTGGCTGGAGTGTCACAAGCGCAACGGTCGAATCGACGAGCGTTGGCGAGGAAGCACATTCGTATTGAACAGCCCCTTGCTCATCTCGGACAATCCAATCAAAAACAATGTCACCGGTGGTGCGGGGCTGTTTGTTCCAGTCACGAAGCACTTGAATTGCTTTCACACGGATCGAATTTCCGTCGATGGTTCGAGGCACTGTGACTTTGAGAATAGAATCGGGGGTATCGTCCGCAAACCACTCTCGTTTGGTATGTTGCACGCCTTGCCAGTAACACGCTTCGTCCACAATGCGCTCGGCCAGCTCGTCCGGGAGTGCCGGTAGAGATGCTAATTGATCCTCCAACTCCAGTCCGCTCGTTAGCAAGCAAAAAACGGTCTGAATTTCTTCAGCAGTTGCGAATCGTGGAAGTGTGGAAAAGACGAGAGGGCTAATCTGGCCGTCAATGCTGAGCAACGAACAAGCAAGATGAATGACCAGTCAGCAGGGCATAAATGACTATCATCGGCAAGGACAACGTACCGAATGGCATGCGTGTTGTTGCCTTTGTGGGCCTTGTCAATCGCTCGAACACCAACACTGCCAATGCAATTCTGGGATAGACTGTCGCTCGACGGGTGAGCAGGATGACAGCAGTGCCAGGCCTGTCGATCCAGAACTCAATGCCCAAAACAAGCAGAGCGCACATCAACGTCAACGTACTTTAAATATCTTAGCGTCGTGTTCACTTTGAGTGCGTCAGCAATCGCTTGCGCTCCAGCATTGCCAATGTGATTTTCACGCAGACTGTCCATCCCTCACTCAGTGAGCACTACACAACCACTGCTAGATCACCCACTCACAGGCATCAGTCAAAAGTGAGATGCTTTACCCGATCTCAGTCACCATCGCGTTCATTTTGAGTGCCTCAGCAATTGCCTGCGCACCAGCATCGCCAATCTGATTCGTGCTCAGACTGTCCACCACCTCTATCAGTGAGCACTGAGTTCAATCTTGAATCATTCACTCATACACATCAGTTCAAGCGAGATGCCTTACTGGAGCTCAGTCAACGTCGTATTTTTTGTGAGTGCTTCAGCAATCGCCTGTGCTCCTGCATTCCCAATCTGATTCTGACGCAGACTGTCCAATCTCCTCCATGAATGAGCACGCTAAACTGCCCTCTGATGAAGCCACCCACTCACAGGTATCAGTCCACTTACAAGAGCGAATTCAGCGTCGTGCTCACGATGAGTGCTTCAGCAATCGCTTGTGCTCCAGCATCGCTAATGTGATTCTGGTCCAAACTGCTCGTCTCCCCCCCCCTCCGTCAATGAGCTATGCTGAAAATCACCCACTTGCATGCATCAGTGAAAGTACAACGCCATACCTGAGCTCGGTCAGCGACGTGTTCACTTTGAGTGCGTCAGCAACTGCCTGCGCTCCAGCATCCCCAATCTGATTTTCACTCAGCCTGTCCACATCTCCCCCATCAGTGAGTCACTCTTACTGTCCCTTTACTGAAATCACTCACTGACATGCATCAGTCACTCTGACTTACAGGAGCTCGGTCAGCGTCCTGTTCACTTTGAGTGCCTCACCAATAGCTTGAGCTCCAGCATCGCCAATCTGATTCTCACCAAGTCTATCCCTTTCATCAGTGAGCCCTCGAAATGTCCTCGGCTGGAATACCCACTTGTATACATCAGTCAAAGTGAGATGCCTTACACGAGCGTAGTCACCCCCGTGTTCACTTTGAGCGCCTCAGCAATCGCCTGCGCTCCGGCATCGCCAAGCCGATACTCCCTCATCCTGTTCCTCCAGTTCGTCAGCACTTGCGTTGTGACACTTTCCAAGAAACCCGGCTTTCTCTTACAAGGTATATCCACTCGCATTCATGACTTTGTCATACACCTCGCGCTGTCTGTCAGTCATACACTGATATGCCAACATTGTGACAAGAACGACTGTTCTGACTTCCCTTCGCTCAAGACATTTTTGTCTTGGTTCTTTCCAATGCGTGCTCAATATTCAAATCCACAGTCACTGAGCACGGTGTCTTTCACTTTGAAATGCAGTAAAACTTCTTCTTGCACGACCCTGTGACAAATTTTCCATGTTGCTACGAAAAGTGACTCATCCCATAAATTTCAACATTCTGTATATCCAATATAAAGAGACTCATACAACACATCATAGGGAAACTCGCTGGGCCGAACTTGAACCTCCCAGCCTTCGCGCATTTGTCGAATGATGAGATGACTCGCTGGCCAGATTGTCGCAAGCTCAATGGTTGAATCAACGAACGTCGGTTTCGCAGAGCATTCGTATCGAGCAGCACCCTGCTCATCCCGGACAATCACATGGAAGAGGTCGCCATTTGTGGCGTCGGCGCTGTCACGTAGCACTTGAATTGCTTTCACGCGAATCGAACTTCCATTGATGCTCCGAGGCACGGTGGCTTTCAGAAAATGGTCGGGGTGATTGCTTGAAAACAGATCTCGCTTCGTGAACTGCACACCTTGCCAGTAATACGCCTCGTCCATGATGCGCTCGGCAATCTCAGCTGGTAATGTCGGTAGAGATGCAAACTCATTTTCCAGCTCCTGTCCGCTCATCAGCAGGTTGAACACGGTCTGAGTGTCCTCAGCAGTTGCGCATTGTGGAAAAGTGGAAAATGCAAGTGGGTTGATCTGGTTGTCGAGGCTGTACAGCGCGAGAAACAAGCAGTGGACAAGGGCCGCTTCATTCAGTGTTGGGAAGTGGGGGTGGAGGAGCATTGCATGAGTGGAAATGGCTCACATTGGCCAAAACAACTTACTGAACCTCACTCGTGCAGTTGACTTTGCGTGCCTCCTCAATAGCTTGAACACCAACACTGCCAATGCAATTCGACTGGAGACTATCGCGAAACGCAACAAAATGAGCAGGCTGATCACGTAGCTGGGTCTAGTTGGCTCAAACCTCCAAGACGAGCAATGCACCACACAGCAACTTACTTGAGATAAGTCAGCGTCGTGTTCATTTGAAGTGCCTCAGCAATCGCCTGAACTCCATCGTTACCAATCTGATTCTGAGTCAGACTGTCCAATCCCTCCGTTAGGGAGCACTGTTAGTGCCATCGGCTGAAATCAACCACTCGCATGCATCAGTCACATTCGATTTGATGCCTTACTGGAGCACAACCAGCGTCCTATTTACTTTGAGGGCCTCAGCAATCGCCCGTGCTCCCGCATTGCCAATCTGATTTCCACCCAGACTGTCCGTCCTCCTCCCACATCATTGAGCACACCGAATGCTCCACGCTGGATCACCCTCGTCTTTTAAATAAATGAAATGCCTTACAGGAGCTCCTTCACCGTCGAGCTCACTTTGAGTGCGTCAGCTAGTGCCTGCGCCCCGACATCGCCAATCTGATTCTGGTACAAACTGCCCATCCCCGCTTCAGCAGTGAGCTATGATGAGAATCACCCAGCTGCTTACATCAGTCAAACTTAGATGACTTACAAGACCTTCGTCACCGTCGTGCTCACCCTGAGTGCTTCTGCAATCGCTCGTGCTCCAGCATCGCCAATCTGATTCTGGTACAAACTGCCCGTCCCCTGCGTCAGTGAGCACTCTTCTGAATCACCCACTTGCATGCATCAGTGAAAGTGAAACATGCCAGACCTGAGCCCAGTCAGCGACGTGTTCACCTCCTTGAGTGCCTCAGCAATCACCTCTGCTCCGGCATCGCCAATCTGCTTCATGCCCATTCTATCCCCCCTTTCGTCAGTGCATGCGCTGCCAACCACACTGTTACAATACACTCTGCTTTCTCTTACAAGAGCCACTCGGTCGCATTCTGGACGTCGCGATACAATTCGCGCTCTTTCGCATTCATCCTCTGTTAGGAATTGCAGACTGATCTACGTCAAACGATTTTGGCGCACAGTGACCCTCGATTCACAGCGAGTTCGCTTCACATCATGATGCGCATCATCCACTGGTTGTTTTGTTCTAATCTGATCCATCCAGTCTATTTGTCAACAGCTTTTCCTCCAATGCTGCGGTCATCATTCTCTGCCCTGGTGCGCCTGCGACTAGCCGTAGCCGCTGCTCCAAGATCCCAAGCATCACTCCGCCAAGCTCTTGCCAGCCATGCGCCATTGAGCACGGATGCGCGGTCTGCTGGGTTTGGGCTTCCTTCTTCTTCTGCTGCTGCTGCTGTTGCTGGTCATCGCCGGTCCATTTCATTGGCTGCCGTCTCGAAGGCGGCACAGCATCCAGCTGCTCCTTCCTCGTCGTCCCGCCTCAATGCTGCCGAGGCCGCGCCGTCGACGTCCAAGACTGCGCCATCCAGCGGCGAAGGCACGGCCTCGACGTTCATGGCGCCCAAGTCGACGCGTGGCGACGAGTCCGCCGCTTCAGCGCTCACGGCGCACGAGTACCATCGTCTGGCAGACAGCACCCTTCACGACGTGCGAGCAAGCCTGGAGGAGACCATTGACAATGCTGGCGATGAAGTTCTCGACTATGATATTATCGAACAGGTACTGTTGACAGTCAACGTTTCAAGTGGCAAACTGAGGAGCAGCCAACTCCTTTGTGCTTCTCTCAGGAGTTTTGGATGATTGGGCTGCGGGCTGGGCGCCGCTGGATGAGATGGGTATGCGTATGTCTCTCACCCGTTGTTATTTCGTTTGGTTGATCTTGTCAGAGTGGTGTGATGACGATGGCGTTCGGATCTAAAGGAACCTATGTGCTCAACAAGCAAGCACCAAATCAGCAAATGTGGCTCTCGTCACCCGCCAGGTGAGTTTGGGGAGTGTCGAGTTCCGCTTGAGACCAAAATCGGATGATTCAGCTCACTTGTCACAACGCTCCAAACTCTCTCCAGCGGGCCTCATCGCTTTGACTGGTCAAGCACACAACAGGCTTGGATTTCAACGCAAAACCCAAAGCTGAATCTGCTTGAATTGCTAGAGACCGAGTTTGCATCCCGGATTGGATTGCGCGTCTCGTTGCGATAGAATGTTTGTCAGAGAGATTGTTTTCCAACGATATAACGTAATGCTGTTCCGTTTTTCCCAAGCCCATCAATCACTCACTGACTCGCAAAGCAAAAAAAAGGGGTTGAAAACGCTTCAGACGAATGTCTTGTGTTCTGCAGAAGGTTGAAACAAGATTCAGACAAATACTGTATCATGTGTATTACAGAACAGTACAATCGGGAGGTATCAAACCGTCCCACAAACAATGTACAAAGCCTCAAATGAGGGGGGGGGGAGGATTAAAACTGATAATCACACACTCAATGGATTGGTGAGGGTGGTGGTGGTGGTGGGGGGATTAAAAATGAGACCAAGACACAGTCACACGAGCCATGCTGTAGGCCACGGGTTACGGGCGCGGAATCATGGCGGCTTGCGCGTTGGCATGGTCGAAGCTGTGGCTGGCAACAAGGGCAGCAGCGGCGGCGTGCATGGCAGCAGTCTTGGGGCCGCGCGTCTTCTTGGAAGGCTCCTTCATGTGGCGGCGAATGTGAGCAATCAGGTGGTCTGAGCGCGAGAAGCAGCGCGAGCACAGCTGGCAAGCGTGAGGCTTGGCGCCCGAGTGCTTCTGCTTGTGACGCGTGAGCTCGTCGGAGCGCATGAAATGTCTGCTCGCAGCCGGGCCACTTGCACGAGAAGGGCTTCTCGCCAGTATGCAGACGGAGGTGAGCCTTGAGATGCGAGTTCTTGCCGTAGCGTTTGCCGCACCCGTCGAACGGGCAGACGAACAGCTTCTCCTCGTCCAGCAGCACAGTCTTGGGGCGGTGCTTGAAGCCAAGAGCAGTGAGCAGGGCTGACTGCGAGGCGTCGTTGACAGGGCTTCGGGGGCTACGGGGGCTGCGGGGGCTGCGAGGGCTTGTGAGGGCATCAGCCGCAACAGCAGGGGTTTGGCCAACGCCCAGCCACATCCCTGCTTCCGGAACGCTCAGCATGGCCTGAGGCTGGAGCGGCTGCGGTCGCTGCTGCTGCAGCAGCTGGAACTGCTGTAGTTGCTGTTGTGGTTGGTGGTGGTGCTGCGAAAAGTCAAAGCCGAAGAAGTGCTGATCCGGAGCAGCGAAAGGCAGAACACTACTGATGGCAGGTGCCAGCTGTTGCTGTTGTTGTTGTTGTTGTTGCTGTGCATGTTGATGGTCGCAATGCTCGTGCTCGTCGTGATCCGTGTCGCTCGAGCCGTAGTGTGACGAGTAGTCGCTCGAGACAGTGCTGAAGCTGTCTTCGTCGGTGTCTTGTCGGAGGGAGAGCTCCAACATGGCCAGCTGCTGCGAATCTTGCTGCTGCGAAAGTTGGTGTTGCTGCTGCTGTTGTTGAGCGGCAGTCGAAGCGTTCAACAGAACGCTTTGCTGCTGGTACGACCGTTGCTGTTGCTGTTGCTGTTGTTGAGGCAGCGAGGCGTGTTGCAGGTACTGCTGCGGATACAGTTGCTGCTGCGTGACCTCTTGCAACTGCAGAATTTGTTGTTGGATGAGCATCTGGTGTCGCTGATACTGTTGCTGCTCAACAGATGCTTCCGAAGACGACATCGAAACACTAGACGCTGCTGGGCTGCTTGCGTGCAACGCGATAAAAGGCTGCTGTTGCTGTTGCTGTTGCTGCTCGAGCTGTTGGTTTCGGATTTCGCATTCATTCAGCAACGAATCGACGCTGACATCCATGCCGACAATGGAGCCGAGCGATGCGGTGCGCGATGCTGTGACTGGGTACGATTGTCCCAGCAGTGCTTGAAGAAGCATGCCCGTGGAGGATGGGGTGTTCATTCTGTCTTTGACCGAAATGACGAAGTTTTTCGTTGGCGGAAAAAAAAAAAAAAAAACCAGGAGAGTCGGGGAACGAAACAGTGTTGCTGCGCGCTTGAGAGCCGGATGTTTGAGATGGCAAGCACCAAGGATCACAAAGAGTCAATATAAAAATTTCAGAGATTGCAAGCGGGGGGAAGAAGCAGAAGCAGAAGCGAAAGAAGAGCGCCGAAAAGCAAAGCCGGAAAAAAATGGAGAGTGAACTGAAACCAACGAAACCGAGCTCGAGCTTTAAATCCCACTCCGTCAATTCAACTCAAACGCGCAGTTTCAAGACGATCGCGCCGACTCTGCACGACATGCCGCATACCGATCGACTCGCAAAATTATTGCCGACTTTTCAGTGTAGCATATGCACACGGAGCTGGGATGTCATCTGGCGTGCTCCGGAGGTGACAACTAATTGAAGCTACCGTTGAGATTTTGGCCTTGTCAGTTCCGTAAAAAGCAACTTTGCGTGCGCTCGAGCTCCCGCGCCCGGACCAGCACCGTTCGGTGTGTCTTGAATTGTCGATTACATCGGCGCCAGCACCGGGATGTGTCCAGTTCGGGTGGATGCGGCTGTTTGAAGGCCGGGAGTCGCCGCTTTAGGAACTGCCTCATCGGGTCACACATTTCCGCGTTTGGTCACCCAAATCGCAGCGCTGGCGCTCCACGCCGCGCCACTCCGCGCCCCACCCTCCCCTCCATTCTACACGTTATTTCTACCTCACCGCCACCGTCTGGGAGGGGCAGGATCGCCCGGGCAACGCAAGTGCATGGCGAGCGGTCAGCCTGGAAATCACCAAAACGGGCGAGATCTGGCCTTTTTTGGGCAACGATCAGGGTCCGAACACTTTATTTGGACATCCGCGCCTTTTTGGGCTGCTTGCGCGCCCCCGCATTCCCCTTCACATCCACGACCGCCGCACCACCTGCAGCCTCCTCGTGGGCGCTATCGGCATTGTCAGCATCAGACTCGGCGTCGGATTCGGCCGTCTTGCGCGCAGCGGCCGTCCGCTTCGGGCCGCGAACCGCAGCCGTCGTTGCGGTTTGCGGTTTGGCCGCCTTTTCGCTCTTGCTCTTGCCTGCTTGCTCCTTGGTGCTTCGCAGCTGCTTCCAGATGTCTTCCTCCTGCTCCTCGTCCTCCTTGGCAGCCGCGGCGGCCTTGGCGGCGGGGGTCGCGGCAGCACCCTTGGCTGCGCCCTTCTTTGCCTGTTCGCGTTGCTGGCGCGCCTTGGCACCAAAATCATCCAGCTCTGCGCCTACGCTCCGTTTCAAGTTACAAAAAGAAGAAGGGGAAGGGCATGTCAAAAAAGGGGCACACGAATGCGATGGTGAGGTGACGATGTGAGTTACAAAAAAAAAAAAAACAACCCCAAATCCGAAAATAATCGCAAGAGCGAGCGCAAGCGCATGCTCGCTCACGTTGTGTACGCTTTTGTACGTACCGTTTGCGCGAATTTGCGCATCCTCATCGTCATCCTCGACATCGTCCTCGTTATCGCTGCGTTCATCGCTGTCGCTGTCCGCGTTGGGCTTGTTCACCTTGATGCGGCCCTCCGACGAGAAGAGCAGCGCCGAGAGTTGCTGCTTGACATAAAACTGCCAATCCAAACAAGCAAAAAGCAAAAAAAGAACCACAAGCAACAGTTAGCAACGGGTGGTTAAAATGGGGGCAACAGGTGGTTAAAATGGGGGCAACGGTGAGCGTGCAGGCAATCGGGATCTGGAGATCTACTCAAACCACGCCCTTTTACGCTGCCTTTTTTTCTTTTTTTTCCACAGGGAGCGCGCGCGCCGTTCGCAAACATGCCCAAAATAAGCTTGTGGGCAGCGAACATGATCCCAAAAGGGAACAGAAAAACCCAAATGATCGAACGCTGCTAATCGCCACTCCCGTAGATCTCAACCACGAAAGCCTAAAACAGTTAAAACAGTGCGGACCAAGCCTTGTCCCGGAACACGCCTGGGCGCGAGAATTGGGTATTGTGTTTTTTGGGTTTTTGGGTTTGTGTGCTTTTTTGACCATACCTTGTGAGCCAGAACGCGAGTGGAAACGTCGTACACTCGAACAAACCGGTCAACGCTGGCAACGGCCAACAAAGGCAGCGTGGCATGCTGCTGCATTCCGCGGATTGCACCGGCACAGCCTTTGTAACGACCCATCGCGTTTCCTGCGGGGGTGTTGGCGACAAGGAGACGAAAATTGCCAAGAAAGGCGCAAGCAGCGTGAGACATCAACCAAGCCTTTTCGATGGTCGCCACGCGCCATCTCCTTCCGTTTGAACCAAGATCGCACAAGCCAAAGATGGACAAGCTCACCATTGCGCAGATCCCAGGCGGAAATGTGCCCGGCCTTGTCGCCAACAAAAACAGATCTGTCCAAAAAAAAAAAAAAAATAACGCAAGACCAGCCCAAAACAAGACTTAGATCTCGCACCGCATCTGGACAAGCCTCCGTCGCTCCCCTTCACACATCCCAAAAACAGACATCCAAGGTTGCGATGCAACACGGCAAAGCCCTCAACAACAACAACAATCACAACACCAAGAAACAAATTTAGACAAGCAGGAAGATTGCGTACCGGCCATCGTTGCTGCAAGTCAGGCTGTTTACTCCATACTCGCCAACTGTAATCATCAGGGTTGGTCGCCTCTTGACACGCGCATCATAAAGGCGAATCTGACACGAGGGATTGATCAAACACAGCCAGCCATCAGTACCTATCAACAGGCGTTCGTTTGTGTGTGCTTCTCCCCCTCTTTTGCTCCTTTTACCTCTTTGTAAGCAGTGCCCACGACAACCTGCTGCGCACTCGTGTTGGGAATAAAGTTGAGGTCTGTGATCCAGACCGGCACGCGCAACTCTGTGTTATCATGCGGAAGCTGGAAATCGAACGTACCCGCACAAAAGCACAAATCACACACAAGTGAGCGCATTCTTTCGAGTCGCTCTCAAACACACAAGAAAACTCTTAAAAACCAAACTCCCCGAGGTCTTACGTTCTTTGCTTGGAATACAGGCGCCGCGGTGTTTGTCACGTCCCAAACTCGAAGATCTGACTCGTTGCCACCAGTGGCGATAAATCGGCCTTCTGAGGCCGGTGCAAGGCGCATCTTTTCGCAATGGGGTGCGGCTTTGAAATGCAACACTGGCGCATCGGTGGTCTCTCCGTCGAGCTTTCGGAATGCTGCCCATCCCTCCTTGGTGCAAGTAATGAGAGATCTGCATCACAATCATCATCATTATCGTCACAACAGTACGACAATCAGGGGTGAGAGTGTGGTGGTGGCGTTGGTGAGACTGAGAGTTCGCGCCTCTGTCAAAAAACGTTTTGGCGTACCTGTTAAACACCTCGACACCGGCCAACGCGGTGCTTTCAGAGAATGCAGAATTCACGTAGTGGCGCGGGCGAGGTGCACGCGTGCCGGGAGCGGTGTAGGCACCAGCAGGCTCGTCCTTGTTTGCCGGCGATGGCTCGATGCCGTCCATGACGGGTGCGGGCACCGGCAGAAACTCGCGCAAGATGGGCGTCTCTGCGGCTTGGAGTTGGCTGAGGATGCCCACGGTTCCATTCGCGAGGCCAACGGCAATCTGATGACAATAAGGCCAGGGAAGGAGGTTGGTTTTCGTTGCTTTGAATCCAACGGGCTTTTGACCGTGCTTGCAACCCCGGCAGCAACCACCGGACTCTTGCATCCTGCAACAAGAGCAAGCACGCTGGATTCAATCTAGTCTGGATGGAGGTGACGATGGATGCTTGATGCTTGATGGTGATGATGATGATGGAGAGCTCCACATGCAGTCCATGTGTCTCACTCAGTCCACTCTCCTCTCACTCTGTCAGGATTTCGCACACGAGCCACTCAGAGGGGCCCCCTCTCATACAAATCCTTGTTCAAACACAACGCCCTTGCCCCTTCCCCCGACAGGACAGGACAGGACAGCACGGGCAGATGCAAAAAGGCCACACAAACCTCGTCCTCGCGCTCAGTGCCGTCGACGCCAGCGAACGACATGTGTGTAATCCCGCGCTGGCGATCGCGCTCCAGATAGCGGTTGACGACAGATCGTTCAATATTGAGTCCTATTGCAAATTCGAAGGTGATCGCGGATGAGTGGTGCGCGAGTGGGCCATTGAAACGTTTTGGCTTTGTTACCTTTGAGAAGGCCCGTTTCGTCGCCAACCCAGATGCGCATTGTTGCTGCGTAGGTGAAAATGAAAGAGTGGTACGTTGAAAAATATTCAGTATGGGTTTGTTGTTTTTAATGCTGTGGCGAACAATGCATCAGCAAACACAATACAAAAAGCAAAAAAAAAAAAAAAACATCCAAAGCATCGTTTTCCATTCAGATCAGTTATTGTGCTCGCAAAGGAGGCGAAACCAGAATAACACCATCTCCTCGGACAAACAGCATGGGGACCTCTCGCTTGGTTGTCTGCAGGGTGAGCAACAGAGCGGTTTAACAAAACGCAAACGAAGCAAAGCACGGACGGTGAGTTGACATTCACGGTTGATCAGAGAACAATCCGACACAAGCAACAACAACAACAACAAAGGGTTGCTTCGATAAAATGCCAACAAAATCGCGCATTCACCACGGTTATCTAAATCGTAAGGAAAAGCTTGTGAGTATAGGAGAGCTGTACCTTGACCATTTCCTCGAACGTTTCCTCGTCAATTTCGACGGTTGTGACGGTCTCTTCGACATCGCTGAGGATCATGTTAAGATGCTGGTCATAAGCCTGTATACAAAGTGGCGCATCACAAGCAACAGCAGGAGCAACGAGTGAGTGCAGTCGTTGTTGGCTGGAGCGACCATTGCGCGAGACTAGGAGTGTGCTCCTCCCTCCGCTCCTCTTCCTCCTCCGCCACCGGCCACCCTCCACTAATCGAATGAGAGAGCCCCTTCGTCGTGACAATGCCAAGTGCAGTGGTGCGATGGCTCTCTCTCTCTCTCTCCCTCCCCAAAGCAGACGAACGCTGTTCGCGCGTTTGGCTTTCGTGCTGCACACTCACATGAAGGCGTCCTCGGAGCTCGCGGTCGCCGCGCATCTTGACGAGGATGCGCTCGTCCAACGACAGCTTGATCAGATCGAGCGGGACGTCGACCTTGGTGGAGACGGCCTCGGCGTGTCCGGGTGCAGCTGCAACGTCCGCCATATGTGAAAGGAGGTGAAGACAAAGAGGAGTGTGCGTCTGAGAAGATTCGAAAAAAGCAAGACAGTGAGAATATGCCAAAACGATACCGTCAATCGTCGTTACCGGTTGCTTTTTCGTCTGAAACGCTGAGGTTGAACGAAACGGGGAAAGTTCAGGTCGTCTTGACTCTATTCTGTGAGATCAAGGTTTGGCGCATAACAATCTGTGAGTACAGTACTCGATGAGTTACACCTCAGTTGAGGTCCGCGTACGGATGCGTAGTCAACGCTGTCTTGGATTTCTTGGGCTTTTGGACTTTTTGGCTTTGTCTGCAGGCTTTGAACCAATGCACACTGCCAAAAAAGAGCGCTTTTGTTGCATGATGTAGTCTTCAATTTTCTAGTATCAGATTAATTTCCCCAACCAAATCAAATCACACATGAGCCAAGACGAGGAGGCAGCCGACGAACTGAAGCACTATTCTCGCTTTGTGCTGCCGACGCGTGAAGTGTTTGCCCTGCACGACCGAGGTGAGCCAGGCTTTCGAGCGGAAGACTTTTGTTAAAGCTGTTCTTGTGACTTTAACAAGGCGCTGCGATCGACGTAAACTGACTGACTGACTGACTGACTGGACGGCGGCGGTTCCCATGCTGCGCGCTTGTCAGTCTACATTAAGCCACCAAGCGCAGGTGGACACGAGGGCCCGTTCATTGCACAGATTGTTGACATTTTCAGTGCCTCAGAGCCAGGCAGCGAGATCTGGATCCGCGTCAAGTGGTACTACCAGGCAGCAGTAAGTCGAGACGTCGCAGCATAGTCGCGCTCCTCCTCGGATTACTGCAACGTCTCGACCTTGACATTGAAGGTGAGCTTGCTCAAATACACTCACTGTTATTCCTACTTTTTCTTCTTGCTGTTCTCTGTTAGGATACAAAGGCACGCGACTTGCCCTGGATTGGCGAGAGCGAGCTGTTTGTAACAGACCATTTTGACGTTTGCCCCGCATATCGTGTCATCGGCCAAGTGATTGTGATTGATGGCGTCGATCAGTTCCAAAACTACCAAGTCAACTGTGTGCGTCACCGTCTGCGAAAGAGCTTGCCAGAGGAAGAACTTTTCGCGCCAGTCGACATTTCCAACGTCTACTATTGCCGCACCACGTACGACCATCGCAAGGGCACAGTTGATGTAAGACCTCTTGGTATTGTATCAGCCGTCAGTGTTGGTGTTTATTCTGTGCAGGGGGGTTCAGATGGTGGGTTTTGGGCTCGGGTCTCATTCCTGCACGTTTTTTCCCCCCCCCCTCCAAGACATCTGCTCTGAGCTTGCTCTGTTGCGACGAGCCCCATAATCCCGACTTGCTATATATTGAATGCGACGAGTGCAGGTTTTGGTATCACGCCAAGTGCGTTGGAATAGATTCGAATGAGCCGCTCCCTGTAAGTCGTTGATGATTCTAGCTTGTGTTCAGCTGGGACACTTTCGATGTGAAAATGCTTTCAACTCACAGCTTGTGATCGAACGACGACTGTTGGTAGGACTCTTATACCTGCCCCAACTGCTCAAGCAAGAGCAGTACGATAATGATACAATGATGTGTTGAAACATGGCCTATTCCATATTTCAAACAAAAATAAATACGACTACTTTTGACGAATCCTACTGGGCATCAATCACAACTATGGTTGCTAAACCACATAGCGCTACTCTATCGTTCGTTTCCAGGTTGTTGCTGTCCCTCGATGCTGTTGCATGGCTCTGCAAGAGTTGGTGGCTCAGCTCCAGCTGGCATAGCCGCTGGTACAGGCTCAAGAGTTGCGGAAGCAGGCTGCATTTCCTGCTTTGGGAGCGATTCGTTAGAATTGGTGCTGGTGGGAGGAGCCTGCACACTCGCTCGATCTTCCGAATTGACTTCGGGCTGGCTGACCTGCTGCTGCTGCTGCTGCTGCTGGGGTGGTGGTGGTTGCTGTTGTGGTTGCTGTTGTGGCTGCTGTTGCTGTGATTGGCCCTGATAGAGCTGATGTGGCTGCGGCACGAGCTGAGGTTGTTGATGCGATTGTTGTTGTAGATGTTGCACCTGCTGTGGCGGATGCTGGTATACGAGTTGGTACTGCGGCTGTGGCTGCTGCTGCTGCTGTGGTGGCTGATATTGGTGCTGATACTGGAGCTGAGGATGTGCCACTTGATGGGGCTGTTGAGGTTGAGACCAGGGGCCATAGCCCATTGGCTGCAGTTGCGGTTGGATGGGCTGCATCTGCATCATGGATTGCTGTGGGTGCATCGCGTACTGGACTTCTTGAACAGGAGGTTGTTGCGGCGTCGAGTACTGAACTGGCTGAAACCCGAAGGTGGGGGCAGGCTGCTGTCCAAGGAATGCTGGCTGCATGGCAGGTTGGTGATGAAACGAGCTCATGCCGATCGACTGACGCATCGGCGGCGGCGGCGGATTGTACTGTGGAGCAGGGAAGGGTGATCCAAATACGGGTGCCTCTGCCGGGTAGCCTTGGGGATTCTGAGCACGAGGCATCTGCATGTACAGTTGCTGCGCAGGAGCCTGATTGACAAGCACCTGCTGCCCGTTGGGGAGCATCATGACATGCATGGAGGGCGTGGGTGCGGGCATGCTACTACTCGGGTACATCTGGGGCTGAAGCTGATGCTGATGGTGCAGAGTTCCAAAGTACTGCGGTTCAAACTGCGGAGGTTGCTGCGAAGAGTACACTGAAAATCCCATGCTCGTTGGTGATGGTTGCTTGTACATCGGGACTTGCTGCGACGTTGGTTGCGACACGCCGAGCTGCAGTTGCGGGGACTGAATTTGTGGTGGTCCAAGGACTGGCATCCGTGGGGATACATCGATGATTGGTTGCTGGCTGGGAGCTGCGGGATCAACTTTGGCAATGTCTCGAATCGCATCTAGCTCAGACGAGGATGATGACGCGCTGGTCGAGATAGGTGGGGTTGCTGCTGCTGTTGCTGCTGTTGCTGTTGCTGTTACCGCTGCTGATACTGGTGGTGGTGGTGGTGGTGGCGGCGGCGGCGGTTGGCGATCAGATGCTTCAGCCACACGAGTGGCCAAAGACACACTGCTGGCTCCGAGCGAGGTTTCTGCAGCTGCCGGGTGTCCATTCGTTCGCTGAGGTTCCGGATGGGAAGATAAGGCCGTGGAAACCATGTGCCGCAGCGCAGCGCGGGGCAGCGGGGAACGAACGGGGGACAATCGCATGCCACTTGGCAAGTACGAATTTGAGCTATCAACAATGGTGAAGGTGTTGCGACTGCGTCGCCTTCGTTTGAGCACCATTGTCACCTCCTCGTCCTCTTCGTTTTCAAAAGTGCCCTTAACTGCATCTCCAAGGCTGGCTGCTGCGCCAGTGCTGTTGGAGCTGCTGGCAGGATCCGGATTCAAGTCGCTCGTGCTTCGCGCCCGGACACGCCGCCCATCTGCGGTTGCGGGATCAGCACCTTCAGCTTCACCAGCGCGCCTGCGAGTCCCTCCTGCAGCGCTTCCGCTGACCAGATTGAGATTCAGCGGTGGGTACAGCTCGTTTGGGCCCACAATTTTCGGCCGGCTTGCGCTCTGAACCAGCTGGTCGTAGCTTGATTCGAGCAGAGGAAAGTAATCACGGCCCGCAAGCGTCTCGAGAAGCAGCTCATCGGCATCCGGCATCCGTGCGGTGTGGTTTGGGGTCCGTTGAAACGGAGACCGCAGCATCGCGCCGTCCAGCACGTCCGCGTTGATTCGCAAGGGACCAATCGAATGGAGCGCTCTATGTTCGAACAATTAACGAGAGCAAGTGAATCGGGCGATTCGAACCACAAACCACAAAGCGATCTTTGAGTGATTGGAGAAGCAGCACTTACAACTCGGTGTAGTACGAGACAATCCGGAGCGCCGAGGCCGTATCCGCAATGGTCTTCTTGCACAGGCCGTTGACGACCCGTGATTGTTTGCCTTCGCTGTCGGTCGTCAACTGGCGGTAAATCTGCCCGCAGCCACACACACACACACGCAGAAAAAAAAAAAAAAAAAAAAAAAAAACAGGTTTGGGGAAATTATTGAATGCTGATGAGGTGCGGAATGTTTTTTTTTTTTTTGGGTGGGTTTTTAAATTGTTTTGGGCTTGCTGATGCACCGGGCCTGTCCTCTTTGTTTCACGAGTCTCGAGAGATCTCAATCGTTCGAATTTCGCCTCCTCTCAGCGGCCTGTGCAGGCGCAGCGACAAGCTAATTGCCACAGCGTTCGTTATCTGTTTTTGTTATTTTTCTTGTCTTTTTTTTCAAACCGGATTTCACGCGTGTCAGACGACCAATGCTATGAGTCCTCCTCCCAGATCAAACCACCCTCCCCCTCTTGATGCCGCTGCCGGACAAAAGGGGGGGGGGCTTCACTTGCAATTCCTTTCACTGCTCACTCACTAGAGTTGCCATGAGACTACGCATCAAGAGTCTCCTGGCGCCGTTCGCCAAATCGCTCGCGAGCAAGGCTGCGGTTTTAAAGAAAAAGGCACGTTCACCTTGCTTTTTTTTTTTTTTTTTTTTGAAGTGAAGTGTGATTGTTAAATTGCTCGTTACCATTACGCGTTCGCCATCGTGGAGCGCGTCGCCCCAGTGGAGCCTGTCTGTCCAGCGGTGGATGAGCGACTCGTTCTCGTCGTAGACAAACCCGATTCCTGCGTCGTGTTGCAAACCGAAAAAAAAAAAGCAAAAAAAAAAAAAAAAAAACGAGCGCAGCCTGCAAGTGAGAAAGAACAACGTGAACATCCCACGCGTACTGGTGCTCCACATGCCCACCGCTATCCCAGCGTTTCCACAATGTGTCATCTTGCAGATAAGCAATCTCTGGCCATCTTCCTGGATCGCGACTTGCAGAGCAAGCGAGTCCCAAACCACCACACTCAAGCAAAAAAACAAATCGACAAAAACAACAACAAAAAACAAAAAAACAAATCGTCTTTTTTTTTTTTTTTTTTTTTTTTTTTTGTTTTTGTTGTTGGAACATGACATGTGGAAAATCAGATCGCGTTTGCAAAGTCCTCCAGCTTTTTGCCCCGCTCGAGAACAGCACCACGCATGAAATAAATAAAGGCAGCATTCGCCAATCGATCGTCAATGGAGCGAGCAGCAACCCCGGGGGTCGCACCAAAACCACGGCAAACAAAGCCGATGGGAAAGGGGGAGAGCCCATCAAAGATGCCGAAGCAGCGTCCTCACTCACCGGAAACAATGTCCTGCTTTGCAAAGCTCACGCGCCGTGCGAGCCGAGGGCAGACGCCGCGCGCTGCAAGCCGAAAAATCTGCTCAGCATCCAGCACGTCAATGATGGCGCCAAAGAACGAGTTCAGCCCCACAGGTGGCTGCTTCGGCTCAGCCGAAGTCGTCATTCAAAAGCTGTCAGCACAAAAAGACTTTTTTTTTTTTTGTGTGTGTGTGTGTTGAGCGGCACTCGCGCGCGTCAGAGGCAAGAAGACTGCTGCTGGCCACGCGAGCGATGGAACGCAGCACGCCCTTCGTGAGTGGCGAGGTCGAACCAGATCCCCACGAAACAGAGAAGGGGAGGGGGGAAAGAAAGGCGAAACGGAAGAGAAAAAAAAATCAGGGGGCGTCACAAAGAATTTCAAAAAAAAAAAAAAACTGGTTGCATCGGACGTTTTGAGAGTCACGACGAAAACGGAAGATTGGAGACGAGCTCGGGAATGGAAAAAGCAGCGACACAATCAAGGACGACAAGTCTGAGCCTTTTCTCGAATGAGGGGAGCGCACATGCTGGAGCGGAACGAGGACAAGTGCGACGACAACTGGCAACCAAAACACAATTGGTCATGCGCCCATGCACTGAGATTTTGGACCTCCTTGACTGCACACAGCTTCCTCCGTCCTACCTCAACTACGCCGGGTTGGCGATGCTGACAGCCATCACCAGACAGCCCATCGAACGCAAGCGGATATCAGCAGCAGCGACGGGTTTTTCGCGCAAGATTGCATGGAACAGATTTCTTTGAAAAAAAAGAAAAGAAAAAAAAACCGTTGTTGGGTACTGATAGCACTCGTGTCCACATAAAAGCAAACACAGGCACGGAGAGAGTTGGGGCCCCTCGAAATCAACGGCTACGGCGAGCGCTCGGGGGAGGAAGAGGAGGAGGAGGAGGAGGAGGAGGATGTGGGCGGTAGAACGAACATGCACGCGCGAAATCCATAAGCGCGCGTAATCAAAGGGTGGCGCGGAGCTCCAAACCCCCGCAACCCCCGAAACCGCAGCGGCCTCGGCATCTGCACTGGCACACCGATTGGAGGCGAGTCGCACGGTTTCACGTGTCCGTCGAGCCAGAGAGGTCGACCACGGTGCTGGAGAAGGTTGGCTGCAGCTCGAGCAAGATGTGTTCGTGGTTTTTTGTTGCGCAGCATTTTCAATCCATTCATCGGACAGCACCAGCACAAGCAATACACAGCCAACAACAGCCACAGCAACACTATCGACAACAAAATCAACAACAACAACAACAACGCAACAACACAACCAGAATTCCAACGCATGCTCTCCCGCACTTTACAAAACAAACGGAATCAGCCGCTTTGTTCGCTGCTGGTAGGCGACATACGCCGCCCCCAGCTCAGACACAAGCATGCGCTCTTCAAGATCGATGCGCACCGACCAGACAACTGCCATGGCGCAAAAGACAATCGCAAAGACGCCATAGTTTTGGGAAACCAACACGGCATGGGCGAAAAATGCGAGCAGATTCGCCAAGTAGCCCGGATGGCGAATGTACGCGTACGGGCCCGATTGAATCACGCGCTGACCTTCCTGGACCTTGAGGGAGCGTGTAAAGTAGATGCCCAGACTGTGACCAGCATGGGGTCAGGTGAGTTGCGTTCATCCTCTTGGAAAAACAAAATCATGATTTCGGATTGGGTGGTCCGGCACATCAAGCAGCAATGCCCTCCATCCCTCACTGCAACGCAAGTCAAGGACAACAGGAGTGGATACGTACATGTGCATAGAATGGTAACGAAGCCAGATGGCAAAGAGTTCGACTGCAAATAAAAATGCCACGACGACAGTTGGAAGCGGCGGCATTGCCAGTGGGTCGAATAGGCTCAGAGCCCCTGCAAACGGGAAAATGGTGGCTGATCATCCCCCCGCAATCAAGTTAGCATTATTATCATCTTCAAACTGTGACAACCGAGATGCATGAGAAAGAAGTCTGAGCACGCTCTCGTTGTTTTTTGTTTTGTAAACTCGGGCAACTCCCCCGCGCTTGCCGCTCGTTTGTCTCGTTCGAGATCGACAACACAACATATGCCTTACCCGAGACGATTGTAATCACAGTGGAGCGCGATGAATTGTCAGACACCGCTCGAGCGGTCTTGCTGCCATGGCGAGCATACCGCTCCGTCCCGAAGGTGTAGCCGAGCACCAGAAGCAGCGAGAGCACTTGCACCGACACCGGCGAGCCCCTTGATGAGGTCGCGCTTGCATGCGTAGGATCTTGCGCCTGGTTGGCGGCGAGAGTACGGGTGGCTAGCGTGAACAGGAGCAGTGCGAGAGACGACATCCAGACATGATTCGTGGTCTTGAGCATTGTCCGATTGCTGAGCAAAGACTGAAATGACAGGACGGAATTTCAGTTTTGGCAGTGCAGATCAACACGATAGTCAGAATGAGAGCCGATAGCAAAACAACGCACGCGCGCAATGGAAGAACGATTGTAGTGATGAGCTGAAGCGTTGCCGGAAGCCGAAACGGAAAAGGTGAAGGAATGGATACTTCCGCATCCATCTCGGATGTTCCGATTAGAGAAATAACAAAACACAGATGTGCAAACCTTGGCACACTTGGGTTTCAAGTTTTTTGCGTTGCTTTTCGCGTTTGCCTTGTTTGTTCCTGTTCACGGGACTGAATGATGCAGAGCGAAATGGTACCAATCATCCACCAGATACTGCCTGCCTTGTCAGATCAGATTGGTTGGAAACGGGGCTTGCATCCCGCATTCGTGTCTGGTTTTTGCTCTTTTTGTTTTTTCGCATCTGACAAAACCTCACTCTTTTTCGGATTTGACTCATTTCTTACCATCTCTCTTTCTTCTCTCTTTCCGGTGCTTTCCGTGCTGCACTCTGTCTCCTGTCTTTGTTCTCGTTGTGTGTGGAGCTTTCTCGTCGACCCGTCTTGTCCCCATCCAGCCATGATCGCGACCCGGCTCTTGCTGCTTTTTGTGGTTGCGACTTTTCCATGTCTCGTTGCGGGTAAGCGCGTTTTTGTTCTCCTTTGCCTCCTTCTCCCGGTAACCGTCCCCGCCACCCACTCGTTTGCCCGCTGTGCCATGCACTTCTACTTCACGTCTCGACGAAGCCATCAAAAGCGAAAGACCAAGGGGATGGAGGAGGGGGGGGGAGAAAGCGAGAGACTGACACAAACCCGCGATCGTGATAGAGCATGTGTTGCGGTTTTTTCCATTAGATGCTTTGGGTTCTTGACCAACCCCACGCCGATGCCCTCTTTTCTCTGGCGTTTTGTCGTTCTGGAGGGGTCGCTGCTTTCAGACTACGTTCACCACATGCTGTACAACTCTGACACTGCGGATTCCATCGTGGAACTTGGTCCTCAGGGCCGCGTTGGTTGATGTAAAATACAACTCAAAAACAGCGACAAAATGCAAGCCCCTCCCAAAAATAACACGTCAAAAACATGTCCCATTCCGTCATTGTGCCGAATCCTCGGCCATGCTCCATTGCCGCAGACAGAGTTGGGCAACATCAGCATTGACACGTTGAAGGGTTGGACTGGGAGCAGTCCACCACACAACTCATGATGGTTGAAATCGACGGATCTGGAAAATTCTTTTGTTTTGGCAAAAAGTGCTACATTTGTTCGTTTTTTTTTGTTTTTGTTTTTGTTTTGGTGTTTTTATCGCAGCATCTTGCGGTGAAGGCATCGACTTTTGCACAAAATGTGCAAGCTCAACAGAGTGCTCTGCCTGTAGCACCACAAGCGGGTTTCTGCCGATGAAGCCACCTGGAGCTGGAACATTTTTGGAAGGGTGCTTCGACTCGGACGAATTTGCCGGCGATGGTTTCTATGTTGGCCAAGCAAAACTTCAATGTAAGTCTGCCCATGCACATGGCACACCTCCTGAAAAAAAAACTCATCTGTTTTTGTTCTGCTGGCGACGTTATTTTTTTTCTGCTTGTGACGGTCAGCTTGCCCGGCAAACTGCAAAGAATGCTCCTCTAGTCGCTGCACAAAGTGTTATCCAAATTTCAGGCTCGGGTCCAACGGATGTACCCCAATGAGTATGTGCTTTTGCAAGAGATGCCCATCGTAGTGGTACATCTTCTGTGCTAACATCCGACTTTTTTTTTTTTTTTTTTTTTTGTTTTTTGTTTCTCTTTTTCGTGTTGCAGTGCGAACAGACATGCCAGACGGATGTCGCAAAATGAATCAAGGTCGGTGCACGGATTGCACACCCAAATTCACCCTGGTCACCACATGGGCGGGTCAGACACAGTGCTTGCCTTCCGCTGGTACGAACGGGTTTGGACCGGATGCCGACGGTGGTCTGGTGCCTTGCCGCTCCGGCTCGTGCACGGCATGCAGCAAGGATTATGCCACGTGCACTCAATGCACAAACAAGCTGGTGGCCGAGTCTGGTGTTTGCAAGAGCGCGTGCTCTTTCGGCTCGTATGCCGGTGATGGAGTCTGCTTTTGTAAGTCGCGTTTCCTGTGTTTCGGCTGTGTCGTTGTGCACTCCATGTCCTTACTTTGCGATTGACCAACTGCAATGTACAGCCTGTCCTCAAAACTGCGCAGCCTGCACCAGCGGTTCGCAGTGCACTGTGTGCACCGTCGGGATGGATCTGTTTACAAACATTGACGGGGCGACTTTATGTGTGCCAGCGACTGCTTCTGCGACATCTGTCGCTTCCGTGTCCTCGGTTTCCGCAGTGTCCGCGTCTTCTGCTTCTGCAGCATCAGCCTCTGCAGTTGCAGCTTCCTCATCCGCCGCTGCTTTTGCCGCGTCCGTTTCCTCTGTCATGTCTGCGCTAGATGCTTCCGTTCGTCTTGCTTCCATCGCGTCCGTTGCATCTGAATCGTCCTCGTCTGCTGCTGCTGCTGTCTCTGCCGAATCAGTTGCATCGGTGTCGTCTGCCGCTGCGGCCTCTGTTTCATCTGCTTCCGCTGCCTCTGTTTCATCTGATTCCGCTGCCTCCGTTTCATCTGCATCTGCGGCATTGGCAGTCGCTGAATCGTCGGCTTCCGCTGCCTCGGTCGCATCGGCCGCTTTGGCGTCCTCCACAAGGCTGTCGGAATCGGCGACTCCCACCAGTCTCGCGCCTTCTAGCAAGCGCGCTGGCAACGATAGCAACGCGCAATCAAACGCTGCATCCGGGAGCCCCATTGCCGCCGTTGCTGGCGGTCTGGGAGGCGCGTGTTTCCTGCTTCTAGTTCTGGTAGCCGTAGTGCTCCTGCGTCGCCGTCGAACCCGTCCGCCCATGCGCAAGCATCACCCGGGAGTCGTCACTCTTGTTGCCCTCAATCGCTCTCACGGCTCGAGGACATCAGCCAACGCGATATCCATGCAAGCTGGATTGAGCACTTACGACAATTATGTTGTTCCTGGCGAAGGCGACTTGTACCAATCTGTCGGTGATGGGCATATGCAGCGACCACTCCCTGACAAGGGAGAGGACAACTACGTTCAACCAAGTGACACATACGCAGCGCATTACCAATCGCTGGATACGTACTACGATCCGCAGCCAGCGCCCAAGCGTGCCTACGCTGCGTACGACACTGTGCCTGGAGTCGAAAGCGAGGCCATCTATGCAGAGTACACCGCCGCAAAGAAACCAGACCAGGATCAGGCAATCTACAACGAGCCCATGCGGCAACCGGCGGAACCGACGAGCATGAACCTGGCTGTGAACGCGCTTTCTGTCGATCAAAAGGACACGTATGCTCTCCCAGATAATAGCGAGATGGCTGGTGGTGAGGATGTGTATCACATGCCGGACGACGCCCAGCCCAGCACATTTTCTCCTGTCTGAGCACGACGCGAGCAAAGCATAACTGGCTGGAGCATTATTTTGGACTTGCTCGATGGTGAACCTGTGCGAGCTTCATGTAGATGTACATTGGTAATGATTGCGTTCTAAGTTGAGAATGACATGCTTGAATACAACACTTTGTGTGGACAAGTTCATCAACGAAACGAAAATACGACCGCTCCGTGCTTTGTTTTTGTTGTTGTTTATTCAGGCTGTCTTGGCTTTACGCTTGGCAACGGAGTGCGCAATCAGGAATTGTGCTGCATAGTAGGTGACCATCACAACGAGATGTGCCTGGACAAAGGGGTAGCGGAATTTGTTCAAGCCAAGCAGAGAGTCCGAGACGCCGAAAAGCAGGGCGCCATATGCGGCCAAGCTGGGGCTAGTTCCGTCGGCATGAGGAACAGACTTGCGAGCAAGCGCACGCCAAATCATGCTGGCAATCAGCAAGTGGTAGATGCCGACAGGAATGACGAGCTTTTCGGGCAAGGTGCCAAGCATCAAGTTGTACTGGCTGGCAATGCCAAGCGAGAACGGAATGACGGCCAGGCCGAGGCGGAGCGGACGGAAGCCGAGCGCAAGCACATACAAGAGATGGGCCAGGCCAAACGAGGCCATGCCATAGACAAAGTACATCTTATCAACGTTCTGGTAGACCAGGAAGTAGTCGCCAAACGAGGATGCGATCAGTCCGAAAAAGACGAGCAAATTGTAGCGCTGGCCGAGACCAGAGGTGTACACAACCACGAGCAAGAAGAACATGGGCAGGAGCTTGAACACGGCATAGACGTCGCTGGAGGAGATTTTGTTTGGCTCTCCAGTGATGAGCGGAGCAATTCCCAGCGGCATGTTAAAGTCGCGCTCGCAGAGGATGCCCGTGAAGAGGGCCGCCGAGGCCAGGCACAGAATGGATGCCAAAGTTTTCTGGGAAATGTCCGGAGTCGAACAAGAGGCGAAAAGCAAAACAAAGAGCGTTAGAATTTTGACCGTCTGAATCTGAGAGGTCCAGAGTGCGCAAAAAACCCCCCCAAAAAACCGCAACTTGAACTGCATCACAGTGCAATCGACGCACGCTCCCTTCGTTTGCTTTTTGTGAATTTCTCATTCTCAAACATTTGTACCCGCATGGTGTGTGGCGAGTCGAGTAGCGGCGGACGATGAGCCCGCATGCCCGCTGCTTGAATTGGGCATCACACTTCTTCATTGATTCTTCTTTTCAACTTCACTCTGACGCCATTGCGCTGCTTCTCAATGCGGATTGCAACAGTCTGATGCTATCTTCAGGCCTTTTGCTTGCTTGCTTGCTGGTGGTGGTGATTGTTGGGGGAAGTTGTGCGTTCGCCCCAACGGAGGCAGGTGGGACTCATTAGGAAACCACGAGCACACAGCTGGCTAGACAGGATCAAACCACCTGCCAGCACACTCACCACCAAACCCAATGAAAAGGCAGACAAACAGCAAAGCAAGCAAGCAAGCAATAGAAAGGAGGGACAAGTGACAAGGAGCTGCGGGGGGAGGGGAAAATCACGAAACAAACCTCACCTTCATTTGATGACAGATTCAGTGACTGCTGGTGCTGCTGGTGCTGGTGATGTCGGAGCTGCGCACGATGCTCAACAAGAGACACAATACGGGCAACGGCGTTCAGATGGATGGCGTGGGAATGCTGGCGGAGAAGACTGCCAGGCGGAAGGAGCGGATCGGGCTGCGACGTGATTGAAAAGAGCAGAAAAGGGAAAAAAATGAGGAATGAAGCGGTGATCGATCAAATTCTCAGAGCAGAGCACAGTAAACTCTACAATCACGCTTGCAAGGGAATAATGGAACAATGCACAATGGCAAGCAAGAATTTCTGCAATGTCGAGCGCAGCACGACGAGATCGTTGAAGGGAAACGGACACGCGTAACGGGTTTCTCTGTGGGTCGTACAGTCACCTAGGTTATCAGTAGCAAAGGAAGAGTATTCGATCTGCAATGACAGGTAAGAATTTCTGCAATGTCGAGCGCAGCACGACGAGATCGTTGAAGGGAAACAGACACGCGTAATGGTTTTTCTGTGCAGCGTTTTTTGCTTTTTCCCCTTCTTGGAATAATCTCGACGTTTCAGCCTGATGCAAATCGACACAGTGCAATGTATCACTTGATGTTGTCTGCGTTGAATCAATGAAGTCAGACTTTTTTTTGTTTTTGTTTTCATTTTGATGGATTTTGCCGCGAGCTCAGTCTTTTTGAAACAAAAACAAAAACCAACTTGAACGCATACAATGCTTGCCGTCTCGACACCAACGCCTGTGCCAGAGTTTACCCAAAAGCCGTCTGTGCGCACGACCCTCATGAACGAGCACCAGCACATGCTGAGCAAGACCATGCGGGCCCGCGATTCGACCAGCATCGCGACCGAAATGATGCAGCTGCTGAAGGATTCGCAGTTCTCGCCGTACATTGGCGAAGCAAGTGAGTCGAGTTCTTGTTCTTGTTCTTGCTTTGGTTGTCGGTTTTGTTTTTTTGAATTCTGTGGTCTTGCTGCAACTGGTCTGTGCTTTGACGAGGTGACTGCTCGTGGTTGAACGAGGAGAAGGACCAGGAGGGAGGAGAGGGAGAAGGAAGGAAGGAGAAGGAAGTGATGACCAAACCGCGAGAAGACGGGTTTTTTGTTTTTGGGTGGCACAATTGCAGCACATGTGAGGTTTCAGTTCAGCGGTTCGTCCACAGTGATGCTTGAAAATGGAGGCTGAGTCAAATTGTATCAACGAGTGTCAAGCAGACGAACAAACAAACAAAAAGCAACCTTGCGATCGAGAGTTTTGTCTCGCAGAGAGAGCGAAACAACAACGCAAGACGACAGCAGAGAAGGGAAGATGTCAGAACGAACGAGGAAAACCGGCTTTTTTTTTTTTTTTTTTTTTTTTTTTTTTTTGGTTTTTTGGTTTTTTGGTTTTTTAACTCTTGTTCTGCTTCTCTCTCGCTGCAGTCTCGCAACAGGAGCACATGCTGCAGGCTGCGTATCACGCCAAGCTCGACGGATGCCGCAACGAGGTAAGAAGAGCATTTAATGAAGCACTCTCCAGCAAGAAAGAAAGAAAGAAAAAAAAAAAAACAGAAAAGAAAATCAAGAAAAACGAACGAAGAACGGAAATTAGGGCACAAAAATCTGCTCTGGTGAGCATGGAAGCGGGTTTGAAGCGCGAACTGGCGGGAGGGCCAGTGCGGCGATGGATGCTCCTGTGAGCAAAACCAACAACTAGCACATGTCAACGGCGGAAGCCAACCATTGGCCAAAATCCAGTCACCAAAAACGAACAGCGAACAACATCACCTGTTTTGTTCGTTTGCATTGGGTTTGCATTGAGTTTGCATTGAGAGAAGGAAGGGACTCATTTCACGATAGCAAAAAACGAACAAAAGAGGGAAAAAGTGGGAAACAAAATCAACCGCAAGCAACAGCCAAAAACACAAACACAAACACAAACCACAAACAACATCATGGTAGGACAGGACACAAGGAAGGGGAGAGGGAAGGTGTGGGAAGAGGGAAGGGAGCAAGAAAACACCCTGGCAACACGATCCTCCATCAAAGAACAACACAATCGTCAGAGAACAACACGATCGTCATTCAGAAGTACAACATGACAGAGACGAGAGAAGAAAAAGAAGAGGGAACGCCGTTGCTCAGACCCCAAATCCGTTCGCGGTCGCTCAGACCTCGCCAACACCAAACTCACGATTTCTCCCCCCCCCTCCCCCGCTTTTATCCACAACAGGTCGTTCTCGCAGCGTTGCTACACGACTTTGGCCACATTTGCGCAGAGCAGGACGCAGAGCAGATGGGCGACCCGACGCACGGCACCGCGCACCACGAATTCATTGGCGCAACGTACTTGCGCGTCCGCGGATTCTCGGAGGAGATTATCAGCATGGTGGCTGCGCACGTTGATGCAAAGCGCTACCTGACGTGGAAGCGAGGGCAAGAGTACTACTCAAAGCTGTCGCCTGCGTCGAGCTTTACGCTCATGTGCCAGGGCGGACCCATGAACGAGGCTGAGGCGACTGCGTTTGAGCACGATCCTCTCTTTGCCGAGAAGCTGGCCATCCGCTATTGCGACGAGAAGGCCAAGATTGCTCCCCACCCCGAGCACATCCCGACTGCCGACTCGTACATTCCTCTGCTTGCCGCACACATTGACGAGCAGCGCCGACTCCGACAATCGCAGGCGGTTGTCGCATGAGAAACATGAAAAAGAGATGGCCGCTCCAACTCTGTTTTCGCTGCTGCGTGTGTATGATAGTTTGCGTGCTTTGTGTGATTTTGATATTTGTAACTCAGACCCTCCCCCCTTCTTCCTCTCTCTCTCCCCAAAGAAACCTCACCCGGCTGATGTTTCGCTAAGACATGACTTGATTGTGAGTGTACTGGTGCCTCAACCAAAAAATATACATCAATGAACAAACCTCGACTTGATTGAGAAATGAAACAAAGAATTCAGGAACGTGCTTTGACATAAACGTTGCTTCATCCGGTACAGATCGCACTTTGCACACCACAAGGGAAGAGAAGAGGAAAGAAAGACGACAAATAACACAATCTGCAAAGTGCGCGCGCAAAGATCAACGAGTCGACAAAGTCAAACCTTGGCCAAAAAAATCAATCGTGGCCGGCGTAGAAGCGGTCCAAGAAGCCGGTCTTCTTCTCTGCGGGCGGCTGCGATCCGAGCTCGGGGAAGAAGCGCATGATGTGAGTCTTTTGCATCCACACGTTGTGTGCCTCGTCGAGGTTTTGCTTGCCCTTGAAGACAAGCAGGTCTATTATCTTGATGTCGGTGATGCCGGCGTTGGCGCGGAAGAGCTCGCGCACCTTGGCCTTTGCCTGCGACACGGGCAGGTCCAGCGCGTACTTTTCGACCGATGCTGGTGCCTGTTGTGACGATGGCAGTTCATGGAAGTGAGGTGAGTGAGTGAGTGAGTGAGTGAGTGAGTGAGTGAGTGAAGAGTTGTGTGGTCTTTGAAATCCCAAGCCAGCACGGCTCACGCTTTCCCCTCCCCCCACCTCTATCATCATTCTCATCATCATCATCATCATCATCAGCATCACAACATCATCATGGATTGACAGCGGAGGTGGACCGCAACTGGCTCCAATGGAACTGCTGCAAAAAACGAGATCTTTCAATCCTTTTCATTGAGTTTTGTCCAACGTCGATCACCCCCACCACCACCGAGCATGCACTGGCTCGGTTTGAGTAGTGCGTGTGTGCATTGATGATGATGACGATGATGGAGGGGAGAGACTGGCGGACAACTTGCCTCGCGCATCCACGCCCGGTAGAGCGACAGGACGCGAGCGCGAGCCTCGTTTGCGCTTGCTGAAGAGACAGTGCGCGCGACTGCAGGGACGACTTGGTACGTCATATGGGCACAAAAAGAAACAAGGAGTGGAGTTGGAGTGATGTGAATAATAATGCGAGTAATAATAAAATGTAAAAGGGTTAGAACACAGAAGCGCTTGAAGCAGTTTCGTTCAACCAGCAACATCAACATGAAGTTACTGTATGCTCAGCGGGTCTAAGTCTCTATTATAGTCAACACAAAGATGTAGCAACCCAACAATCAACCAACATGGTACAATTCCAATGACGGTCATCACTCGAAATCTAGGACTCTTTTTCCCTCCAGCGCCGCCGTGACTTGTTTGTGTTTGCCGTTTTTCCCCTGTTGATGAAACCCTCGTTCCCCCTGCACCCGTCAAGGAGGCGAAGACATGTCGGAAGCCTGGGAGGAAGTGGGCGAACCCATAATAGACGTGCTAGTGGACGCAGCCGCCGAGTTAAAGGCAGAGTAGCTGTGACTTTGTCCGAGAAGCCGCGATCCATGACCGCCGGATGGGTATGGACTGTTGAGCGTCGAGGACGAGGCCGAGGAGGAAGACTGGTGGTACCCGTGCCCAGGGGCGCGGTGGCCACGCATCTGCATGTGCGTTTTCAACCCAGAGCTATTTGTGTATTGTTTTCCGCATCCCGGGTGGGCGCAGGTGAATTGCCGCTTGGTGGATTTCATCTGTAGCTTGTGTCCATGCAATGCGTGGTACTTGATGCCGTTGAGGTTCTTGTAGCGCTTGCCGCAGTCCGCCACAAGACACACGTACTTTTTCTCGGCGCCGTCGACGACGCGAACGTGGTTGAGAATAAATTCGTTGGCGAGCCGATGCGCTTCCTTGCTGAGCGGGCCAGCTGCGCCGCCAGACCCACCACCCAAGTCATCACTGTGCTTGCTACTGCGTCCGGCTTGACGACCCGATCTTGTTCGCACCAGCTGTCCCACAGCAGGCGTTGTCGGAAGCTCCGAGTCGTCGGAATCGTTGCCGTCCTCGTCCTCCTCCTCTTCGCCGAGATCAAAGTCCTCTGGATCGCCGAGCTCGTCGTCGTCTGAAGGAGCGTCGTCGACGACAAGGTGCTCGTTTTCGAGCTCCGGGTCGAACGTATTAACACTGCTTTTGCTCGCCGTGCTGAGCGTGCGTTTGTTATTCCTGCTACCAGGCGCTCCTGATGGGTTTGGCGATGCACGCTGCGACATACTCGGCGACGGCGTTTGCAAAAGCAATTGTTGTTGTTGTTGTTGTTGTTGTTGTTGCTGTTGTTGTTGTTGCTGTTGCTGCTGTTGTACCTGTTGTGCCTGTTGTGAGGCGAGCTTGTTTGGGAATTTTCGGCCGGCGCCAGTGTTGGCCGCGCCTTTCCCGTTCGGAACGGATCCCGCCAAGGCAGATAATGCCATTGCGTTGGCACTAATATTAGATGCGCTTTGCTGGAGTGCTCCCTGCGAGAATGCGGACGACATCATTGGCACGGACAGCATTGGCAAGTTCAGCAGCGAGCTCGAGGCGGACGAGCCGTTCAACCCGTTTGTGCCGTGAAGCAACCCAAAGTCCGCATCAAGCCCACCCAGAGCATTACTCGACTGAAGATGCTGCTGGTGCTGTTGCTGTTGGTGTTGCTGGTGCTGGCGCCCGAGCAACGCATCTGTCAGCTTGGTCGGGCTGGTTGCCAGTCCAGCCAGCAGCGATCCAGACGTACTTGCCGACGACGACGACACCAAGGAGGACGAGCCAGCACCACGCAGCAATCCTGACGATCCGGCTCCAATGCTTGCAGCGCTCTGATGCGATTGCGCCTGCGACGAGAAGGGGTACAATGACGGCTGGACTTGGGTTTGAGATGCCAGCGACTGCGACTGCGACGAGCCCAACGCAGCAGCAGCGGCCGAGCCCGAGCCCGATGCAGACGCCAATGATGAGCCCAATGACGACGCCTGCTGTAATGCAGCTGCGGATGGCGGCAGGAGCAGCGCGCCGGCAGCCGGGTGGCCACCAAAGCCCGGCGGCAGGGACGGGACGAACGTCGGCGGGGCGAGTGCGACTGGCTGCGGCAGCTTGCGCGCGCTCAGCTCCTGGGGCGAAAAGTACCTGTTGATGTAGGACATGTGGATGGTGGGCGGCGGCAGGTTGTGCTCGTCCAGCCCCAGTCCGACGAGCGTCTCCTCGGGCTGGATGTGTGTGTGCTCAATGTGGTGGATCAGATCATCCAGCGACCCGAACGTGTGTCCGCACCCGGGCCAGCGGCAATCATTGTTGATCCACGCCATCGAGTTTGAATGCAGAGGGAAAGGAGGCGGAGGGGAAAGGGGAGGTGGGCGGGGGGGGGGGAGAGAGAAAGCGCTGCAATTCAAACAGAGAACAATAGTGGAACGAAAGGGTATCAAAGTGACTGAGGCGACGCGTACGTACAAGTAAGGGTGCAAGGAGATTGTATGATGCTGTGAGTGCTTGACAAAAAGAAAACGTAGAGCGAGAGAGAAATAGAGAGAGAGAGAGAGAATGCGAAAATGGAAGTCGAGTTGTGAATTTTATGCATTTAGAGCAAAACAACGCTGATGCATCGAGCAACAAAAAGCAAACTAGTCGCGCCAGGTGACATCGACTTCATCTGTGCGGTACCTGGAGAGGAACAAACATGTTAGATTTCACACAGCCAGGAACACAAGCCCTCGAACAAGAAAGCTTACCGCTGTGTGCACCACGTCTCGCGCAAAGGTGTGACAACGCCCACTCGGAACATTTCCAAGCCAGCCCATGCAATCATGACACCATTATCAATGCAGAATCTATATGCCGCGGGCGAAAGCAGGCACCACCCAAAGTTAGAAGCAAAATTCCGCATTTCACACATTTCACACATTTCAACAACGGAAACCCTATGTAAACGTACCGCTCGTCAGTCGCATAGAGCTTGCCATTCCTTTCTGCAACCATTACTTCCATCATTTCTTGCAATCGCTTGTTGCCTGCCAAAAAAAAAAAAAAAAAAAAAAAAAAAAAAAAAAAAAAAAAAAAGAAAAAAAAAAAAAGAAAAAAAAAAAAAAGAAAAAGAAAAAAAAAAGCGATATTGGGATGAGATGGACACCAAAAGCAAAGCTCATGATTTAGGTGTTGCACTCGACCACTTACAGCCAACGCCGCCCACAATGAGCACTTCAGTGGCACCAGTGTGAGCCATGGCACGTTCTGTCGTTTCGACGAGCATTGCAAATGACGTTTCCTGCAAAAAAGAACACATCATAGAATTGGAATAAAGTGGATGAGCTTTCGAAAAATGGTGGGTGCCAACATCGGACCAACCAACCCGTTCCGGTACCTGAAGCGAGAAGCACAAGTCTTCTTTCGTGTACTTGTTCGTGCGAGCAAGCGTTTCGAGCTTTCCGATAATTCCAGTGAAGGCGACATCCATTCCTTTGACCGTGTATGGCAATTCCAACAAGGTAGTACCTCTATGCGAAAGCAATCACCGGAAGACGGGACACAGCAGCAGCAACAGCAGCAGCAACGTGAGCAAGGAAACAAGCAAACGACCCCAAAAGTGCACCACCCACACACACAGCCATTCATCAAAAACAAACCTTTTGGCAAGTTGCTCAATATTGTAACCAGGACTTGGGTCGTTTGAAATGTTGAGAACGCGAGCAAGCCGATCAAAGACGTTGCCCACGGCAATATCGATGGTTTCACCAAAGATGCGATACTTGTTCATCGAATAGGCAATCACTTGCGTGTTGCCGCCACTAACATAGAGCACGACCGGATCTTTAGCGCCAGTGATTAGCCGGCCCATTTCGATATCTGAGCACCGCAGCAAGTAGCAAGGGAGTTTGAGGCTCCAAAGTTCGAAAAAAAAAACAAAAACAAAAAAGAGCTCAAATGCATGGCAAGCTCAATGCACACGCGAAACTCCAATCTTACGGCCAATGCAGTGGTTGACAGCGACCATCGGCTTGTCCCACAGCTGAGCGACGGTGCGAGCAACAACGGCAGCCGACACGAGCGGTGCGCCCAGCCCAGGACCTGGCGTTGTCCACCCCAAACCGCGCCGCCAAGCCAAACCATAAACCGTGAGGGAGTGAGACGCCAAAATCCCCGAAATCCAAGTCAGACAGAGAGACAGAGAGACGGGAGACGGGAGACGGGCGTGATGGTACCTTTGGTGTAGCAAATCACGTCAATGTCCGCGGGCTTCAGCGACGCCGACGTCAACGCTTGTTGCAACAATGAGAGCACATACTGCTGGTGATGCTTGGCCGTGTCGCGCGGCAGAAACCCTGTGATTGAGAGGCAAGGAACAGAGAGCCAGTGAGTAGAGTGTGCTTTGGTTTGCTCGCTCCGTCGTGGCCCAGCGAGCTCGAATGCAGACTCTGACGACACAGTTGCAAATATAGAGCTCTCCAAAAACAAACTAAACTGGCACTTTGTGGCACAGACCTTCGCCGGGCGGTGGCACAAATGTGTGGCGCACGTTCGCAAGCACAATCCCGTCATCGCGCACAATGCCAATGCCGAGCTTGTTGGCGCTGCCTTCAAACCCAACCGCAATCGTCATCGTGAATGAATGAATGAATGAATGAATGAATGAACGATGGATGAAAACAGAGAATGACTGAGCAAAAATTGAATACAGATCAAAGAAGTGTGCGCGACATTGAACATCAATCACAAACAAAAGGTGGAACGAGTGCAGACAGGTAAAAGCCACTTGCCACGTCCCTAGGGCCACGAGCTTGTAGGCCAACCTGGACACTGTGGGGAACTTTCAAAATGCAGTCGACAGAGGAATCTCGTAACCGCCAACGACTTTCAAAATTGTCGTTAGAGGCATGTATATCCGACATACAGCGACTCGAACACCTCATTGTGTGACCAAGACTTGTTGGGACGAACTTGAACTTGCCAACCCTCGCGCATTTGTCGGATGACAGGATGGTTGATTGTTACACGCTGGAGGGTCGAATCGACGAAAGTCGAGATCGCCGAGCATTCATATCGAACTGCACCTTGTTCGTCTCGAACAGCCAAATCGAAAACACAGTCACCGGTGGAGTTGTCGGAACGTTTCTCCCAGTCACGAAGCACTTGAATTGCTTTCACACGGACTGAATTTCCACCGATGCTCCGCGGCACAGTGACTCTCAGAATATGCTCGGGGGAATCATCACGAAACCGCGATCGCTTGATACGCTGCACGCCTTGCCAGTAACGCGCTTCGTCCATAATGAGCTCGGCAAGTTCGGTTGGTAACGCCGGCAGAGCTGCCGAGTGATCTTCCAGTGCCAGTTCGCTGGTCAGCAAGCGAAACACGATCTGAATGTTCTCAGCAGTTGCGAATCGTGGGACTAAGGAGACCACATGTCGTAGAACTCGCGCTGGCTCTCAGTCATACTCTGATAGGACAGCATTGGAAGGATCTTATTTTTTTCCAAATATATCAAAAGAAGGACTGGATGTGTGCACTTTGTGATTAAACAAAAAGTCAAGTCGAGAACAACATGACACAAGGCAGAGACAACACACAAGATAGACGCCCGTGATGAAGCGCATGCAGATAACCTTGCAAAAGCGTGGGGGGGGGGGAAGCAAACTAGTTCATCCCAAGCTCTGCGCGCACACGTCGGTACCTCTCCTCAGCCGTCTCTTCAGCTGGAGGCGCGGCTGCCGAATCCCGCCCAGATCGAGGAGCGGTCGCGCTGGCCAGGACATCAAACGGGCTTCCCGTGGATCCCGATGGCGCAGGTGCTGCCCAGAACGGTCGCGAGGCCGAGGACGATGATGCAGGATTGGACTGCGAAGGTTGTTGCTCATTGTCCAACCGTGCCCGCTTGCTATCTCGCTCATCGCGTTGATCGTGCTGATGCGCAGATGTTGAAGACGACGACGACGACGACGATGATGAGCCAGCTGCTGCAAATCGCGAGTAGGACACTGGCGCTGGCGGAATGTCTTCGTCGCGACGATGCTTACGTGACTGAGGCTCATCTACCAATCAAAAGAGAAAAAGCAGGAAAGCGGCGACGGGAACATGAGCCTCGATATTGCAAGACCAAAACCAACAGAAAGTTGAGATGAAACAATCGCAAACCTTCGTTCCAACGGGACGGCGCGCTCGCAGCTTGAATCGGATCAACAACTGGAGCGTCGAAAAATTCATCAGCTTTGGGTCGCTGGAATGATACAGGAATCAGGGTGATCACGGAATAGAGATGAGAGTTTTGGACGAGCGCCAAGAACAACATTCATAAAAACGGACAAACAAAGTAAGAACCTGTACCTGACGGACTCCTTGTTCGGCAAACTTGCGGCGCGGTGGATCTACTGGTGGCGCAGGATCGATGCGCTTTTCCAACGCAGCCAACAAAGAGGCGCTCTGGGCTGGCGCCGACGCTGACGCCGATGTCGAAGCCGCAGCAGCAGCAGCGGCAGCGGTGACTGGCGTGGAAGGCGGCGCTGGTGGACGTTCAGGACCAAGTACAGGACCAAGGCCTCCTGTTGATGTTGCCTCAGTTGCAGGAGAAGGTACCGGTGGCGCAGTACTGGCTGCGGGCGGCGGCGGCGGAGGAGGATACTGGCTGTATTGTTGAGGCGGGTACCCAGTGTAGCCAGCTGCATCTGGGGCTGGAGGCTGCTGATAGTATCCATACTGTTGTTGTAGAAAAGGGTACAGAAAAACAACACAGTGGAAACAACAGTGAGCCAAGAGTTTTGACCGTTTCACAACAACAATCATTGCTCGACAAATAAGACTTACCGGGTTTGGCGGCGGAGGATAGCCATACGCATGCTGCCCATGGGGTTGTTGAAAAGAATAAGGAGGGTACTGTGCATATTGCTGCTGCTGCTGATACATGTGCTGATAGTACGGATCCACCGCAGGAGTAAACGCTTGATGTTCGTTGCGAACAGTGTTTGCAAGACTTTCGCACAAATCTCGAGCCTGCTTGACGTTGGCGGGATCTTGATGCCTGGTGTGTAGTTTCAATGATCAATGAGAGAGCGGAGGGGGGGGGAGGGCGAGAAAGTTCGATAAAGAACACACCCGAAATGAATCAATCATTCATTTGCTCCAACCAAAGCAAAATCACGCTTTTCCGGTCGGAAGGCGGAAACCTACCTGATAACAAACGTGAGTGGGACGCTATAGTTTCCGGCTTCAAACTCGCTCAGGCCGGTCGCAGTGATTGTTGCAGAGGTGCGCGTGCGAATGTGATTGATGAAGGACTCATTCGGTCCCAGAAGCTTCTCACGGAAGGGAAACCCAGGCTTGGGATACTGAATGCCAACGTGCACAACGGTGGTATCAGCGGCGGGCGCAGCACCATAGCCTGGCGGTGGGGCGAGCGGCGGGGGCGGACCCAGCGGCGGCGCACGGTGGTGGCCATGCATGCCGTGGGGCGGTGGGCGTTCAGGAATAGAATGCGACTGATAAGAAGACGGAGGACGCGGGAAATTCGCGGGGCCCCCGCCGGTCGGATCCAGCGGTGGAGGACCTCGTCGAGGACCTCGCGAATCTCGCGGCTGAGACAGGTCGGCAATCGCCTCGCGCAGCTTTGCCATGGCGTGATTGACGGCGTCCTGTGCATTTTGAAAAAGCAGATCGTACCAAGGTTTTGCATTATTTTGTGTGAAGCAATCAAAGATTTCAAAGTGAGCCGACAAATCTGAGAAGAGCCCCAAAATTGGCGTCAACAACAACAACAACAAGTGAAACCAGACCTCGGTGCCTGCCTGGACGACGAGATACAGCGGCCTGTCTGTTGTATGCGAACGCTCTTCAGGGGCAATGTAGCGGCCCTTGGGCGTGATGCTGGCGTTGCAAGCCGCGGCAATCTCGGCAATCCGGCCGCCCTTCTTGAGCAGCGTGTGGCGGTTGGGCACATCGTTGATCTCAATCTCCTGCGACGTCGGCGCAGACTGCTGCTGATGCTGTTGTTGTTGCTGCTGCGATGCAAGCGGAGGTGGTGGAGGACCGCGCGCGTCGGCCGGTCGGAGCAGTGGAGGGGCTGCTGTTGCTGCAGCAGCAGGTGGAGCGGCTGGCTTGAGCTGCGAGTTCAGGCGTGCGGCAATGCCTGCTGCGATGGCTGCTGCCTGGGCAGACACGGACGGTTGCTGGCTCATTTGTAGGACGAGTCAGGCTGGCCGCGGGGGTGAGAAGGGAGGGAGTAGCGGAGTGAACGAACTATCGACGCGCTGCTGAGAGAGTGGAAGAGGAGTGAGGTTGCTGAGCAAAGTCACAAAATGTATGGATGCTACACAATTGTATTTGACACACTGGAAGAACCGCACGAAGGAAATCAGAGCAGCTTTTGATGGCGAGATTGCCGCCTCTCAACCGATTGCCGCCTCTAAACCGATTGCCATTTGCGCGCCGCTGCCGCGGTTTGATCCTCGAGCTTGGCTTTGACCCAGTTTTCCAAGCCACCCACCACCATCAACTCTTGGGCAATCAGACCCATCCGAGGAATGGAGTAGACCTGGCCGTCAACGGTCATGGTTGCCGCGGTAAAGTCAATAACAGCTTCAAGTTCCAGCCGCACCGTTGGTGCTGTGGTGCCAAACTTGGCTTTGAGATGCTCCACCAACTCGGGTGCCTCGATCGCAAGCAGACCATTGTTGACTGCGTTGCGCTTGTACGTCTCTGAAAACGAGCCGGCAACCACAAGGCCGATGCCCTTGTGCTTCAGGGCTGTCGCCGCTTGCTCTCGCGACGAGCCCGTTCCAAAGTTGAATCCGCCAACAAGAATGTCACCGCTGTGCGCAATGGCGCCGAACTGGGGGTCGTAGTTTTCCATGACCACCTTGGCCTGCCATCGACACAATGGGCGTGGTGGTACAAATACCGTCAAAGACGTGAGAACAAAACCAACTACAAATGAACTTGTGGTCAACAACCGAGAACCGACTGTACCTGGAGCTCGGGGGTCATATCTTCCCGGTACGTGTATGCAGCGGGATAAATTCCATCAGTGTTGAGATTGTCTTGGTGGCAAAAGAGGACTCGACCGCGCACTTGGGTCGGGAACCCGCTCAGCGCCGTGACTGGAGAGGCTGGTGTGGTTGTGGCGGCAGCGACGGAGGAGCTTGATCCACTCTTGGAATTGACCACCAGCGAGCTGATTACGCCGTACTGCGGCGCATGCTCGCTTGACGCACTGCTGGCCGACGCGTTGGATTGTTGCAAATGCTCGGGTCCGCAGATGAAGCCTGCAGCCGCGGACGCTGCGACCACAGCTGGCGAGGCCAGGTACGCGACAGCGTTGCGCGAGCCCATGCGCCCCTTAAAGTTACGGTTGGTGGCAGAAATGCCGACCTCACCGTCTTCCAACAGACCAGTGCCCAGTCCGATACATGGGCCACACCCTGGCGACAGCGGCGTCGCGCCTGCAGCCACCAGCGTCTGCCAGTCGCCCGCCGCTTCGCTTGCATTCTGCACTTCACTGGACGCTGCGGCAATATACAGGCGGACGCCCTCCGCCACCTTGCGACCGCGGAGCACACTGGCTGCGGCGGCAAGATCCGGCATGCGCGAGTTGACGCACGAGACAATGTAGGCGCGGTGGATGGCGACGCGCTTGTCTGCCAACGAGGCGACGTTCTGCATGACCTTGACGTGGTTGGGACCAGACACATGCGAGGAGACAGAGCCCAGATCGAGATACAGGTCTTTGGCGTAAAAGGCATCCGCGTCGGGGCTGAGCCGATCCAGCACGCCGCGTAAACGTTGCGTTGTAAACCGCTCGGCCGCCGAACGACTGGTGGTTCGCGCCCCCAGCTTGTGGCGAAGGCTGGCGAGGCTGGCCTGCTTGCGGAGCCAGTCGACCGTCACGCCATCCACCGGAAAGACACCGGCCAGGGCGCCCCACTCTGTGGTCATGTTGGCGATCGTCAGGCGATCTTCGACGGTGAGGCCTTCGATGCCATCGCCCGTGAATTCGATCGCGTGGTTGAGGACCTCATCCTTGTTGAACACGCCACACAGCGTGATGATGATGTCCTTGCTTGTGACACCGGGTCGCAGGCGTCCGGTCAAGTGCACTCGCGCCACCGGTGGGACCTGCCACCACGTCTTGCCAGTGGCCCAGATGGCAGCTGCGTCGGTGCGAACCACGGGCGTGCCCAGGCAGCCGATTCCGCCGTACATGTTTGAGTGGCTGTCGGAGGCAACCACGAGCGTGTTGGGGAACGCATAGCCTTCTTCGACCATGACCTGGTGCCCGATGCCTCGGCCAGCCGGGTAAAAGTCAATCTTGTGCTTGGCGGCAAACTCTTCAATGGCGCGGTACTTGTCCAGATTCTTTTGTGACTTGTCTTGCACGTTGTGATCCAGCGTAAAGACAATCTGAGTCGGATTGAACACGCGCTTGCCTCCGATGCTGGCAAACTTGGACATGACGGCCGACGTGTTGTCGTGCTGCAGAGGAAAAGGACACGATTGCCGGTAAAACGAGAAGTTTGAGCAATTGCCATCAATACAAGAAAACCCCAATACAGCAACTATCTTTAGTGAGCTCATATACCGTCATGACGTGTTCTGGCTGGATGGACAGGTAGTCGCCTGCGCGCACAGTCTCGCCCGGCGCCAAATCGGTCGCGTACTTTTGAGCAATCTTCTCGACGAGATTCTGGCCGGGCCACGCGCACAGAGCCGATGTTTGGAACGCCTTGTATGCGACAGATTTGAATTGAATAAGAATGACAAGCAAAAATCGGTGAGTTCAAATCAATGGCTCAACATTGCAAAGAAGCGCGTGTTGTTTTTGTTGTTCTTGGTTGGTGGTAAAACGAAAGCGAGGCGAAGTCAAGATTGGAGAAGGAATCAATTCTGAAGTCATCGCAAACGGACGAACACGACACGAAACGTCGATAACGCGACGACCGTTTGCATGGGCTGATGAGAAAGAGCGAGTGTTGCGCTGACCATGAATGGTGTAGAGGGGTAGTTGAAGCTTGAGGGTTTGGGGTGGAGCATGCAGAGTGCGGAGTGAGATTGCGGCGTCAACCGAGTTGATTCACTACTCCCTCAGCAGAACCACGCAGGACCAAGAAAAAAGGGGCGATCGACGAGGGCTTCTATGGGATGGGCATAGGAAGAGACAGAGGGAGGAAAAGGCATACCCGAATGGTCGCGGTGCGCGTCGGCCGAGTCAACAGGACGCGATTCGCGGCGAAGAGCATCATTTTGTATGTCCACTGAAGCAGAATTATTGCAAGAATAAGAATGACTGCCTCGAGCATGACATGGGATGAACGAGTTGTTTGATATTGCGAGATGAAAACTCATGCAGAGCATACCGCTTTGCTTGGCTTGATCTGCGAATGGAAATGAATCAGCGAAACTTTTGTTTTGATATAACCAAAAACCAGATGACAACTAATTACAATACAAAAAAAAATAATCAATATAACAATGAGGGAAAAGAGGAAGAAGAGGAAGGAGAGGAAGAGAATTATGATAAAACCAAACTGTGACGACCACAGAAATAAACGAAAAACACCCCTAAAAACACAAGATCGGAATAACACGCGAGTCAACGAGAGGGCGCGCTATTGTGCAGAAAAGTCCCACAGCTGCAGCGCCTTGTTCGACGAGCCGCTGATAATCTTGCGATCGTCAAACTGGAGAGAATTGACCGCACTGCCATGCCGCAAGACATAGTTGCATTGCCCGGCCTGCAGGTTCCAGACGCGGATGGTGCCGTCGTTGGAGCCCGAAATGATGCGATTCGCCAAGGCGTCAAACTGCAGACACCAGACTTCGCCCACATGGCCGCGGAGCGTGAAGAGCGGCGTGCCGCTTTCCATGCTCCACACCTTGACGTCGCAGTCGTACGAGCCCGTGACGAGCAGCTCGTGGTCGAACTGCAGACAGGTGACGGTGTCGTTGTGTGCCTCGATCGTTCGGTAGCAAGTACCAGTCGCCCACGACCAGAACTTGACCGTGCGGTCGCCAGAGCCCGAGACAATCTTGTCCGCGTCAAACTGCACACAGTAGATGGAGCCGCGGTGACCCGAGAGCGTGTTGATGCAGTGGCCTGTCTCGACACTCCACACACGCAGCGTGTTGTCCCAAGAGCCGCTCACAATGCGAGTGGCGTCGATGGCGACGCACTCCACCTCGGCAGTGTGTCCCATGAGCGCACGCACGGCACGGCCCGTGTTCGCGTCCCAGACTCGTAGCGAGTGGTCGAGCGAGCCGCTGACAATAATACTCTCGTTAAATGCGACGCAGGTGATGGCGTCTCCGTGGCCCATCAGAGAGCCGAGGCACAAGTTCTCCTTCATGTCCCAGACCTTCACCAGGCCGTCATACGAGCCGCAGACGAGACGATCCTCCGTGTACCGCACGCAGGTGACCTCCTCCGTGTGCGCCTGGACCTCGTGCTTGACGTGCACGCCTCGACGCCAATTGCTCTGCAGCCGCATCGTTTCGCGGTAGTACTGACCAAACACGCTCTTCCAATCGACCTCGTTGCCGCCATACGCATTGTAGAGCGATATGAGCGCGGTTCGGTTTTGTGGGGTTGCGCTGTAGTACGGTTGCAAGTCCTGGGATGACGGCTCGCCTGATACATGGGAGCTCCGTGGTCGTGCCGCCGCAGATTGAGAAGACGCTGATGAAGAGATGGAGGTTGACGACGAGGAGGTGGTGGTGGCGGGAGTGGACGACGAGACGGCGGCGGCAGTGGACATGGAGGGTGATAGCGCAGCGGAATGGGAGGGAGGCGAAAGGTGTCCAGCTGCGCGCATGGACGATGATAATGACGAGGAAACAGTTCCGTCCATGCTTTGAAGGCCGCTGCCGTGATTCCCCAACGAAACGCTCAGCGAAGAAGATCCAGACCGCCGCCCTGTCGGGGTGGCGGATAAACTGGAGGATGAAAGCCGAGGACGGTTGCGGGACGAGTGGGACTCGTCCATCATGTCGATGTGCGATGGAGCGTACGAGGAGGAGGAGGCGTTGGCAGTGCCAAGACTGCCGTGGTGGGAAGCGAGGGAGGCTGACAATTGTTGTGAGGCGGCGGAGGGTCGTGATTGCGATCGAGAAATGGTCATGGGCGATGATTCCATGGCAGCAGAGATGGCGGCTTCCATGGCACTAGAAGAGCTCACCTCGCCAGTGATGGAAGGTGCCGGGAACGACGCGCCGCCAGCAGCAAACGTCGCAGAGGGCACAAGCATACCAGCACCAGGAATGGTGGCAAGATTCGCCGTGGGTGCTGCGGCCGCAATGGCGGCAGGCACGGTTGACGAGGACATGCCCCACCACATTTCTTCGTATGCCTGCTCCATGCGTGTCGCAAGGACCTGCTCTGGCCGGAATGGGATAAAGTTGCGACGCAAGCACAGACGGTGCCAGTGGAAGTTGTCGGACGCGATCTGGTTCCACGTCCGGGACACTTGCGCCATGCTGCAGAGCGTCTGTGGATCGTCAATGAACGAGACAATGTGCAACGAAAGCTCGACTGGAAGCGTCGCCAGAAAGTCGCGCTTCAACGCGGCCTGCAGCTCTGATGCAATGTGTGCATGCAGCACTGTCGCGCATCGCTGCAACAGCCCGTCCAACAAGAGCTGCTGTTGCGTGTACAACAAGCCTGCAAACCACGTCCAGACATCCTGTGCCTGATTCATGAAGATTTCGGCGTCCTTCTGCGAGGGGTTTGGACCGGCAAACGAAATGAGGTTTCAACAAATTCATTCGTGAACAACCACCATAGGAGTCACGATGAGCCACTCACCTTCTTGTTGCGCGCGCGCATCGGGAACAAGACATCGCGAAGCGGCATTTTGTAGTTTGTGAGTCAATGTCGATGTCGCTCTTTGATGAGGTGAGTGCGGCGGAACAGAGTCGAGGAGTCTAAGAGAATTCTGTCAAGCAAAAAAAAAAAAAAAAACACCCAAGCGATCGCAATCAGCAGTGAGTACGATTGCATCCAAAGTCAACGCAGTAGCAAATCCAATGCAATAGTCGGTTCGAGCCCAATGCACAATGGTTGAGCGAGAAGCCGAACATCGGCACAAAGTGGCTGTTTTTTGATTTTTATTTTTTATTTTTATTATTTTGTGATTTTATGATTTTTTTTTTTTGTACAATGGTTGGCGAATTCGGGGTTTTTGAATTGAGCGACCGATGACACGCAGTGAGTAGGAATGAGGGAGAGGGAAAGGCAGATGGCACAAGCGACCACGAGGGCAGCAACGCGTGCGGAGCGTTTTTCCCGTGGCTAAGGACGGGGAGGCGAAGCGTTGACGTGTTGCCGCTAGTGCACGTCGCTTCAACCACTGCGCTCCATCCATCCTCCAGCCCACCACCGCCGATGAGTTTGCAAGGGATAGCTCGCTCCATCGACATGAGAGGGGAAGTGGGGATGGGGCGTTTCTGTGAGCAAGCCGAGCAACGCCACAGCAAAAAAAAAAAAAAAAAAAAAAAAAAATTCTGCTTCATCACGCAGCAGCGATCACGTATGCCTTCATCCAGAGTGGCCCCTTCCCTCCCCCCGCTCCGTGCGCATATGCTCTGTGTCTCTGATGGCGGGGAGAGGAGGAGGAGCTTTTGCTGGAGCATGGACCGACAACCAAAACAAACCCAGCCCCAAAAAAAAAAAAAAAAAAAAAAAAAAAGACGGCGAGTGATTGGACGAAGGTTGACCAGGCGTCTGGCAGCTGACCTTCATTCAAAGAAAAAAAAAAAAAAAAAAAAAAGCCATGCAAAATTCGTGTTGGGGGTTTCGAGTTGAGGGAGTTGAGGGGGAAGGGGTTTGAGGGGGGATGTGCATTCAGAGGTGATTGGAATGAAAGGATGGCTTTGAAAAAAAATGGAGGAGGAAGAAAGGGGGAGAGAAAGGGAAGGGGGAAGGGAAGACGAAAAGGCGATGGGAGGGGGCTGTCGGCGATCAATGAGACGTGCATGATCAAACGCATCAGCTGGACATCAGCAGCACATTCGACATTTGGAGGGAGGAGGAGGAGCAGCCAGGGTGAATGTAGGGCAAGCAAATGAGAGATAAGGAGAGCATTTACATTGGAAATCACAACAAAATGGGGAGCAACGACAAAGGATACGAAAGGATGGAGATCAAAAGGGACAAAAGAATAGAAAAAAAAAAAGAAAGAAAAAAGAAAAAAAAAAAAAAAAAAAAAAAGACTGACTCTCGCGGGGTTTGTGTTTCAGCTTGACTTTGAGGATGTGATGGAGGTTGCTGGTCGTCGAGTTTCCTGATGCATTTCGCGCTTGGTGTTGGAAAATTGGCAGGGGTGGGAGGACGGCGCGGCGACAATGCAGCACGAAATTCGCTCCAACAATGCCCGACCGATGGGAGCTACACTGCACCTGTGCACTTGGGGAGCATGTGCAGCGTGAATATGTTAGATCTACATCGACCACACATGCTTTTATTGAACGTGGGAGTTTGGTGAGCCGGCTCAATCTCAGTCCTTCCTTGCTTCTCTCCAAGTGCTTTTTGATGTCTGACTTTGCCGACGACGACGACGTCTTTGAAGACGCGCAAGACCTCGTTGAGGAATCACCTGCTGATGTCCATGCTGCTGCTCCTGTCGAGCCCAGCCCAGCGGCTCCAGCGACTCCAGCGACTGAGGCTGACGACGAGGCTGACGAGGCAGTTTCAGAAGTCGTCGCGACAGTGCACAGCACACCTGCTCCAGCAGCCACTGCCACCGCACAGGTTGAAGAAACTCATTCTGCGACTGTCGCACAAGAGCCGTCGCAGCCAGAGCCAGGGCCAGCAGCCGTCAGCGTCGACGCACAGCCTGCCCAGCATGAGCCAGCACCGAGTCCTCCTCCTCCTGCTGCTGCTGCTACTGCTGCTGCTGGTACTTCTACTCCTGCCACAGTCGCTGAATCAAACTCTCAAACTCCCACCGAGTCAATCGTGGCACCGAGCTCCGAGCCAGAGACAGCGCCCGCTGCACCCAAGGCGCTCAAGCAAGCAGAGCCGGTCTCGCCCGAGCCAACCCCGACCACCACTCAAGTCGCACCGACCGCTCAAAGCACTCCTTCGACTGTACCTGTCGATGCACCCGAGCTGGCGGTCAAGCAAGCTGCTCCTCAAGAACGTGCCTCAAAGCAAGCCGAGCCAATTCAGACTGCTCAAAACACTCCTCCGACTGTGCCTGTCGCTGCACCTGCACCAGCACCAGCACCAGCACCCGCCGCCGCTTCGAACAACGCTGGCTGGGGCAGCTGGGGCAGCTGGGGAAGTGTGTGGTCTGCCGCCGCTGCTACGGTCACCTCCGTCACCGAGACTGCGACGAACCTCAGTGGAAACATTTCCAAAATCACCCGCGAGGCCATTGAGAGCGTAGAGGGCTCGCTCAACATTCCCACGCCCGAGCAAATGAGCCGAATGGCGGAGGACACTTCGTCGAACAGTGCTAGTTCGGTAAGATGCCATACCCGCCTCTTTCTTGATTCTTTCAGCTCTAGCATGTATCACTGACCGATTTTTGGTTCACTGCACGCTTGGCTTGTCGCAGGCGCCGCCTGCTGCCACGCCATCAACAAGCAGCCCAGCGCCTGAGCCAACTCCAGCCAAGGTTGCGACCCCTGTAGCAGAGCAGTCCACCGCGTCACCGTCGGCGGCAAGCTCTTCCAGCTTGTTTGGCGGCTGGGGCCTTGGATCGGTGCTGGAAAAGGTGAAAACAGTGGTGCCAGTCGACACCACCGGCCTGGAGGCGCTGGGGCAGAACGTCATGTCGCACGGCTTGGTTGCTCTTGAAACCATCGGCAAGCGAACCATCGACGCCATCACGGAACAAGGTGGGGAGGGCGCCTCTGTGCGTTTGCGTGTCCCAGGCGCAGGCCCTCGCCCGACCCTGTCCCAGCTGCTGCGCGACAGACGTGCCGAGTCCGACGGCCTTGCCGGAGGTCTTGCTTCCGCGCAACAACAAAAAGCAGCCGCGCGTAAGTTGAGTTGCCCTGCATTTCGATGCGTTGAGTTGCCCTGCATTTCGATGCGTTTGATTTCGCACACTCGCTCAAAGTATCACTCTCTTTTCTCTTCTTGTTCTGCAGTCGTGTCCCTCAGTGCCATGCTCGACAAGTACCAGGGCCTGGTGCATCTTGAAGCGTTGGAAATGCTGACGACAAACTGCACCGTCAAGGTTCAAGCGGCCCAGACTGGATTGGCTTCGCAACAGCTGCTCGAAGCGCACTCCAAGCTGGACCGGATCCGGATGGTGTTGGATCTTGGCGAGGAGTTGACAGATTCGAGTGCCATTGTCTATTCCGCTGACAAGTTCCTCGAGGAGGCCACAGCTCTGATCGAAAAGCTTGGATACGATCGCAATGCCACTCTGGTTCACCGCCTTGCAGACGCTCAAGAAGCCATCTTTGGAGAGCTTCGCGATGTTCTTGATGAGGATGTGCCCAACGCCGTTTCTGTTTTCCAGGTGAGTTGCAACAGCCACATGTTTTGGTTTTGGGACATTTGCGCGCTCACTTTTGCTCCCACATTGCTTCCAGATCTCTTCACTCACATCCGAGCTTCATCAACAAACAATCGACGCCATCGCCCGCATCACATCGTTGGCGCTCGAACACATCCGCAAGCTCGGAGAAAGCTTGCTGTTGCAGCGTCTCGAGAAGGAGCGACAAGTGTCGACCGAACGCGCATTTGCCAACGCTGCCATGGCTCGCAATCTCGTTGCCCTCTTCCGCGAGCATTTGGTTTCCGCTCAACAGCAGCACTCGTCTGGTCTTGCGACGCTTGCCAGGGCTGCATCTGAAGCCGCTGGCGATAACAAGGATGGTACGTGCGTCGTGTTCCGCGGTGCATGGTTTTTTTTTTTGGGGGGGGGGGAAACCCTTGCTTGATTCTCACACTCTTTTGTCACAATTACAGTCCAACAGCAAGTGGCGACTGTTCAAAACAGCGTGCAGACCGAAGCTCAGGATGCTACGTCCTACTTGCACGACGCGCTGTTGTTGCTCGTGCCAATGTTTCAGTTGCACATCACAGACGGCATGGCTGCGACGTCTCCCGAATCGCCATTGCTTTAAAAGTCCTTCTTCTCCAAAACCATATTTTCTTCTTTGATTGGAGCAGCAACAAACAAAACCCCGTGCGATTCATTCACCATCAATATATTTTATTCCTCTCCAACAGTATTGCTTTCAAACAAAACTCTACTATTGGTCTAGCCTCGGCTTCTTGTCGACATGTTGTGCATCATGAGCTTCTGTCTCGGTGGGAGCACTGACAGCCGGCTGCAGTTTCGCTTGGTTGGCACGATGGTGGTGGTTGTGTCGCGGCTCGCTGCGCTGATCCCCCTCTCCGGGTTCCTCGTCGCCAGTCGTGGCTCCTTTTTGCGCATCGGATGTGGCAAACACACTGCCCTCCCGAAGAAGATACACCATTCCGGAGGTTGAGAGGAAGAAGACAGACTCGTCAATCAGCGGCGCGCGGCCGTACACACCGCGCGAAGACACATCCATTCCGAGGCACCGTCCATCCAAGTGGCCGCGTGTCACACCCGAGCGGGGAGCAGAGTTGAGGACAGAGTCCCATCGGCAACCAGCCAGCTCAGAATCAGACCCAGAAGCGGCATACACGACATTCGCGTTCGTGTGCGAGAAGGCAATCGACGACACCTGAATTGCAAGCAGTATCGATGAGAAGGGCAGCGTTCGAGTGAGATGTCACAATCCAACGACACGACATGAGCAGCAGCAGCAGCACCACCACATCGACACAGCGACAAACCTCGTATTTCAGCATGCTCATGCACATGCCAACCGGGGTAATCTTGCGGGCATCAAACACGGTCAGCATGCGATCAGCCCCAGCTACAGCAAAATAGTTGCCGCTGGACGTGGCCGCCAGGAGATCGCTGCCTTTGAGAACTTCTTTGGCGACGAGGGCTTTCGATGCGCGCAAGTCCCACAGCGAAATGCTCGCGCGTTCCGTGAGCAGCAGCACCTGGCTGGACGACGACGCATCGCCAGCGCCGTGCTGAACGTAGGTGAGCGCGGATGGGTCGGCCGCAGCATGGACTGCGCGGTTGAGCGTGATGCCCGCCTCGCTGATCGCGTACTGGGAGATGGCGCGACTGGCGGCGTTGACTGTGACAAAGCTGGATGTTGGCTCCTGAGGATGGAAAGCCACGCCGCTCCACGACTCGGTGATGGGCATCTCTGCAGGGTTGAAGACATCGAGGTAGTTGCAGCGCGAGAGGCCGTTCTGTCGGCTCCAAGCGACGGCCGTGACAGCGCCTCGACCGGTGCCGTCGACCTGCGCGACCAGCACGTTTGCTTCACCAGCGTCTGCCACATCTGTCCGCGCGAGGGCAATGCTTCGGATGCCACCGTCGGCGTGCAGCACGTTCGCTGCCGAGTGCAACGCGATCGAGTCCAGCGAAGCCAAATCTGCAGCAAAGGCGGCCTTGTCGCTTGGATCGTATGGCTCTGTCAACAAGGGTGTGATGGCAAGTACTATGGTATGAGCGGGTTTGTTTCTCGAGTCCATGCATCACTGATGGAGGCGGAACCCATGCGTTCTGGCTGATCATCGCTCCTGATCGACCAAACTCCACTCTTTCAACGCAACTTTCACGATGACGAGCTCAGCTTCACATAAGCTTGCTTGCTCACACGCACCTTCGTTCGGGTCTGGGTTGGCCGTCACGATGAGCAGCTGGTCGCCATATGCGACGACTGCAGCTTCAGCGTCGATCGCCCGCAGCCTGTCTCCGCGCGGCGCCGTAGCGAGCCTGAAACCACACACATGCAAACATGCAAACATGCAAAACGCAAAGATCAGAACGAGCGCGAGATTGTGCACAACATCCAAACGGCGGGATTTCGGCACTACCTTGCATTCAAAGATGGAGCCGCAATGCGAGCACGAGCCAACCGCGGAGCCATATGAGATTCTAAGAAAGGAAGAGTAGGGAAATGGAATTGCTGTAGTTGATGAGAACACATTGAGCGCTCAGACACATTCTCAGACAATCTCAGACAAATCCTCAGTCTTTTTTTTGCTTTTGAAATGTCGTCCATTACTGGTCTGCAGGGCTCTGCGTCGGCGGCCATTGCAGCCATTCAGCAGTCGAACGCGCAAGTCCAACCCGAGCTCATGCAGGTTTGTTTGCTCTTCACTGCTTGTTCATTCAATGGCGCCTCAGAAGTCTCGGGGAATCTAATGCAAAATGCTGTCTTGTACTTGTACTCAGGAAGTCAAGCTGTACACGACAGCCAAGGAGCGCGAGCTCTACGACAACATGGCAGACCTGTTCGCCATCATTCAGGTATGCATGTTTTCGCTTTGAATGAGCGGTTGGCGTAGACAGAGACAGACAGACAGAGAGGACGAGAGCTTCGTTCTATGAGGAGGATGACGTGCGGCTCGTCCATCGCCTCACTCACTCACTGGGGCGCATCCGGTACTTTGGACTCTTCATCAAAAACAGACGCTAAACTACCTCGAAAAGGCCTATGTCAGAGACTCAATCTCACCCAGCGAGTAAGGGCGTTGCTTTTTGATGCTTTTCCAAGAAGCACTCGCCAACAAAACGCTCACCCACTCAATGCATCAAACTACTACGCCGGTCATTGACTGCAGATATACACCGGCGTGCGAAAAGCTCATCGCGCAGTTCCGAACGGCGAAAAGCATGCTGAAAGACCAAGTGCCGTCGATTGAAAAGTTTATGGGCGATTACAAGCTCAGCTGCCCGGCGGCGTACCAAAGGTTGCAAATCGGCGTGCCAGCCACTGTGGAGCACGGCGGCACTGGCGAATCGACCTCTGCTCGCAACGCTGCCGTCCACGTCGCCGAAACGGTCCAATCGTTCATCACACTGATGGATTCCATCAAGCTGCAAATGTCTGCCGTGGACGAGCTGCATCCGCAGTTGAATGACCTTCTCGGAAGCATGAACAAGCTCCCGTCGCTCTCTGCCGACTGGGAAGGCAAGGTGAATCTCCGGGAATGGCTCGCCAAAATGAATGCCATGCAAGCCAGTGACGAACTCACTCCAGAGCAGCTGCGGCAACTATTATTCGATCTTGAAAAGCACCACAATGCGTTCTATCGCTCTCTTGCTAGTTGATTGTTGACTGTTGGTTGGATGTGTCGGTGTTGCGGCAAGAATGTCAACAAAGCAATTCATTGGCAGCTTATAGGAACTGTCCCTCGTCACCCAATGCTCTTGGGGAAAAATACCCATTTAGTTGGATGCTTGGCGATGGACAAATGTGGGTCAGAAAGAAAAAAAAACTGTTGTTACATTGAAAATGAAAACAAAAAAACTGGACAAAAAAATCAATCGAACGCCAATTTCAAGATGCCACAAACGGATTGCTGATGCCGCTAACTAATCGGGTGTGGCTTTGCAGCGATAACATGAAACTTTCGAGAAGGTGAGTGGGGTGGCGATGCCGGGGCCGTCGTTTGAGGAGGGGCGTCGAACAAGGGCTGCGCCGGCGGGATGGCATTGTGCGGGCTGGACAAGGATCGCTTGTGCGTCATGTGGGGCGGAAGTCCACGAGGTGACGCAGGCATCGCTGCTAGTTTGGACGGAGTTGATCCAGGCGCAAAGGAGACGACAAGCTGCTCGCGCTTTCCCGTTGTCTTGGAGGGGGCAGCGACCAGGGACGGCAACGTTGCCGCAACCGTGATGTCTTCGTCCTCGTCGTCCGAGGTCTCTTGCCGCGGGTCGACGGTCGGCAGATCCAAGCTGGTACTTGAAAATAGGTCGTCGAACGGATTCAGGGGCTGGGTTGCCAACGTCGCAAGGTCGGCAAGATCGAGGGCGCTCAACGATCGCACAAGCGTTGTCGGAGTGGATTTGGTCGGAGTGCCATGGAGGTCTCCAGCGAGATCTTGCGCACCCGACAAGTGCAAGTGCAGCGGCTTTCCGCTGCGCGCCAACGGGGATGCCATGGCTGCCGCTGGCGAGTGAGCTGGCAACATGAATGCGTCATCCATGGCGCTCGGCTTGCGCAAACCAAGCGTCGGACGACTTGCTGGTGACGACAGGGATGTGACCAACGCGGTGGAAGAGGAGGAGGAGGAGGGGTTGGAAACAGTGTGAGCCGCTTGGGCGTGGAGTCGAGCGAGGTCAGACCGGGTGGAAGCAGACAACGGCAGCGCGGTAGAGTGGGCGCGAGGGTTGAAGACATCCGCAAAGATGTCGTCTGGTTGAGAGTGGACCGATGCAAGCGGATTCAGGCCCGCTGTGCCCGTCGTGTCCGGTTGAGCAAAACCCTGCGATCCAAGCCGCCCTCGAGACAGGCGAGCGGAGGTGCTCTGGGGCTCGCCCTCGGACCCGCCGCGAGGGGCGTTCGAGTATGGCAGCGGCTGCACAGCAACGTGGCTGAGCGCAGGGTGAACGCCGCCCATAAGCTTGTCCTTGAGCCAGCCAAGCCGTGGGGCATGGATTCGCTTGCCGTGCGAAGCGTGAGACGCGGACGAGCTCCAGTCTTGGTGTTGCGAAGTCTTGACCGTTTCTTCTTGTGCCAGCATGAATGCAGCGATCGACACATTGCGATGGGCCTTCAGGAGCGCTACAGCGGCGTGATTGGGAGCGAAACCCATGTCGACAAGCAGCGCAATTTGCTCGCGAATAGGCGGTCGAGGTCGGCCGGGATCGGTGGGTACTGGGTAGTCTGAAACGCCGTACTGCGTCGAGAAGGCCGAATGCCGACGCCGGTCGTCCACGGTTGTGCGGGTAACAGCGTCCGACATGGCTGACGAAATGTGTGACTGCTGTTGATAGTGCTGGCTGGTGAGATCGTCAAGCGCACCCGGCTTGGTGGAGGTGGCTGCCGCGACAGCCGCGGCGGCAAGGTGCAGAACTTTGCTCGCGCGGTTGGAGATGCGATGAGACAGGCGCTTTCGCGAGGCAGCAGCAGCAGTGCTGCTGGTTGCCAACGACGCTTGCGATGATGTAGCAGGCTCGGTCGAGCCGGGCTGAGCCGCAGTCAGAAGGCGCGGCAGTGGTTGCTGTGAGTGCGCAGCAATCACCGGTTGCGATGGAGGCTTGGGTCCAAAGCTCACCGCCTTTGCGTCCAGCGGCAGGCCCGTGTCTGGATCAATGTTGTTCTCAATCATTCGGCGGCGCATAAAGATGAGACGCGCCTGGTCAAACCCGACGCCAAACTCGTTCATAATCTCGACCAGTTCGTCGCTATGCTCGAGGCCCTGGCGCGTGTCGGCGCTCTCAATGTTGTGCGTGACAATATCGAATGTCTCACTGGTCAGCCCAAGCGCTGCGTCGCGTGCAAATCCACTGTCGCCAGTGCTAGTGCACGACGCATCCGATGAAGGAGTCGAAGTGGTTGTCTTGACGGACGTAAGACCTTCTTCGGGCAGGTCGGTAGATTGGCTCATCCGAGTGGCAGGCCTCTCGCCGGCAGCCGATCCAGCAGCAAACGTCGGTCGGAACTCGACAGCACCAGGGACGGCAGCCACGACCGCCGCGACGGCCAGCGCGCTCTGTTCCTGCTGCACGCGCGAGTGGAGCATGCGGAAGGACGACTTGGCAGTGACCCTCCCGCCCGTGCTCGTGCTCGGGACCTGGTGCACTGCAGCTGGCACTGGAGCACTGTCTGATTGCCGCCGCGGCTGGTGGGATTGGGCTGACTCGGCGTTGGCGGGACTGGTGGGTTCGGTCGTCGCAGTTGAAGCACCAGTAGGAGAGGAAGAGGGCGACGACGACGACGACGACGACGATGACGCTGAGGTCGGTCGGCCGAGTGCTGCAGCTGCGCTTGGCTCAATCACTGGCGTGGCTCTGCTGCGTTGGCCCATCCAGAGGAATGGCGGCGCTGCGGCAGTGATCAGGTTGCCAAGCCCGCCCAGCGACGACGATGAGCGGTTTGCATTGTTACTGCTATTCCGATTGTTGCGATTGCTGCTAGTATCGCTACTGCCACTGCTACTACTATTACTACCATGAATGCTACTACTTGTGCTGTTGATGTTATTGCTGCTGGTATTGGCGATGCCACTGAGGCTGGTGGACGAGCCTCGCCGAGAGCGTGCGAGAGGCGTGTCTGAATCTGAGACGACAGACCCTGCAGCGGAAACGGGCATCCCGCTCAGCGTTCCCACTCTCTCGATCGCAGGAGTGGAGGATTGCAAGGAGAATAAGGGTTGAGTGTCAGCCGGATTGGGTGGACTGTTTGAGAATCAAGCAAGACTTGAAAACGGATCAAAAATGGACTGAGCCTTAGGTTACAAGTCGATTTATCCAAAAAGAGAGAGGGAGAGATACATGTACAGAAAGGGAGAAGTGGCAAAGTATGTACAGAGCGCAGAGAAGTTACAATCGCAATCTAAAAAGTACTGTAGTAAACCGAAAATCGAAAATCGCTGGATGTGTTGGGGTTGTTGTGCTTGTTGCTGGACTTTTTTTTGTTTGTTTGTTGTTCAGAGCCGGACTCGAGCATCGGGATTGAGCCCGTGCTTGCAGAACAGGGCAATTTGCAGAGCGCGGCCGGCACGTGCGGCAATGTGCAGGGGCACGAGTCCCTGGTTGTTGTAAACATCGAGGGATGCGCCACGCGCCAGCAGAAGCGATGAGATGGCAGTAGAGGCATGCGTAGCGGTCTTGTGCAACGGAGTATCGCCATCGGCGTTCACAGCGGCAGGAGAGGCCTTGTGGGCGAGAAGCAGCGCGGCGAGGGACTGCTGGTTGAGGAAGGCAGCCCAGTGCAGCGGTGTCCAGCCGGATTTATCTGTCGCGTCGACAAGAGTGTCGGGGTGTGCGAGCAGCAGCTCTGCGCAAGCGAGGCGCCCTTCGAACGCACACACATGCAGGGGTGTCCAGCGCTGGCTTGTCGAGGCAGCAGTGTTTGGTTTGGCACCTGCGCTCAGCAACTCGGCCACGACCTGCTTGTGTCCACCGGCGCAGGCCAGGTAGAGCGCCGATCGCGACCCTGCCGAGCTGCTGCATGCAGTAGACGTGACTTGGGTGGCACTCGGTGGTGCGTCGTTGGCAATGTCACAGCCGAGCGTCTTGGCGACTGAGAGCAGGAACTGGACAATGGCGAGCTGTCCGCTGTTCGCGGCGACCAGCAGCATTCGCGCAAGCAGCGTTGTGACGACGTCCCCCGCGCCTGCGATGGACGGCGAGACCGACGCAGATGCGACGCCAAAATGAATAAAGTGGGTGACTGGCGCTGTTGGCTGTTGTGATGCTTGTGCTGGTGTCCCAGCGCCGCTGCCCGCTAATGCGACTGCGAATGCAATCTGCGGGACCTGCTGCGTGAGGCCCCACTTGAGCTTGGCAATGTCGCCATGGCGTGCAGCAGTGCACAGGAGGTCGGCGGCAGTGTCTGGGTCGAATGCCAGCGAGAGCGAGGCTGCTGTGGCGGCTGTTGTGGCGGCGGCTGCGGTTGTGGTGGCGGCTGCCAAAAGGAGCGACGTTGCCGACGATCGGGCAGCCGACGTAAGAAGCTGGCTCAGCAGGCAGTCGTTCTTGCTGTCGGACGACTGCGTATGCGCCTGCGCCTGTGCCTCGAGTTGTGCAGACCCATGGAGATGCATTCCGTGGTAGTGCGAGAGCGGGTGCTCGTGCGGGTGCAGCACGACGCCGCCCGTTTCGCCGTTGCGGTTGTGGCTGCTGCTGCTCGGCTTTGTCACTACTGCAATCGCTGCCATCGTCGATGATGAATTTTTTTATTGATTTGTTTTTGTTGTTGTTGTTGTTGTTGTTGTTGTTTTAAAAACAAGATGCGTTGTTGCGTTGTGGTTGCTGCGTTGTGCTCGAGGAGCGAACAAGCTGTGAAACGATGACGAAGGGTGTCTTGCTTCGGAAGTTCAAGAGCAGGACGACAGTTGTTGTTGTTTTTGTTGTTGTTGTCGTGCCAAGAAACGATATTTTTCAAAATGGGGCTTGTCGAATGCGCAACGCCGTCGAGCGACAAGGAAGGAGCGACACGAAGAGAATGTGGGAGAAGAGCGACTGTTTCAGAATGGTTTCAAGTCCGACTCTTTTTGCTCGATATGACACACACCAACCAGCGACGCCAACCAAGCCAGCCCACAGCTAAAAGCGATACAACAGAGAGACAGCGAGAATAGCGAACGCAAAGAAAGACTGGAATGAACGATAAAAGTTCGGGTTTTTTAAAATGGTTTGGCTGTGAAAGGGCGGGAAAAGCGAGAAGCCGAGCGTCGGTTTGGAAAGTTTGACACACAAACCAGTCATCGAGTGTTCAATGGAAAAGTGGATTGCGAGGAAGATGGCTGCGCAGACACACTAGCAGAGAGAGAGAGACAGAGACAGAGAGTAGTGACACAGAGCGAGGGGTGCTCCAGTTGGGGGGGGGGGGGAAAGGACGCAGGGAGGAGAGGAGAAAGGGTGACGGGTGTGGAAACGCTTCAGCCACAACCCGCGATTCGACCACAGGGGGTGTCGCTCGCATCCATCATTTGGAGATGAGCATACATGGCGAATCCGGCTAGTCACTTTGCTGTAAGTTCGGTGTGTGCTCGATACTTGTTGGGGAAGTTGCCGACCGTTGCCGAGCTGTCTTTTTTGGGGTCAAAACAAAACGATACCAACAAACAAACTCCAAAAAATGCTCCGCAACAAAACGCTCCACCCACTCAACTCCATCAAGTGTTGCAACAATCTCTGTTTCAATCCTTGTTCATTTTTTTTTTTTTAAAAAAAAAAGACAACATTTGCACAAGGGCATACACGAACGAAACCCGGAAAAATTCACAGAATGGGCAAAAAAAAGAAAGAACAAAAAGATATGAAAAAAAGAAATGCAAAATCACAGCTCTGACAATGCAGCCTTGAGCTCCTTCACAAGCATGGAGCCGACCACAATCTTCTCAGTGTTGATAGACACCTTGCCGACACCACTGGAGGGATCCAGCTTGATGGTGAGCAAGACAGGTGTGCTGGAGGCTTGAGTGCGGGCGGCGAAGCGGAAGTGGCCGTCCTCGAGGTCGCCCTCCGCACCACCAGGGCCCAAAATGCGGGCAACATTCACAGCCTCGACCACGGTCGACTCGAGCTTGGCCAGCGCGGCGGACGGGTCTTCCACGGAGAACTTGGTCACAGACTCGTTCATGCCGCCGAGTTCGTCTGCAGCACACAAAGCACCAACGGGGGGTCAGTTCGACCGTGTGACAACGAGAGGGCGAATAAAGATAAAAAAATTCAACCCGAGACAATCGGACACTCACTTTGAATCGCATCAAACTCCTTCAGGGTGGGTTGGATGGCGGTCAACACTTCACCGACAGCAGGCTCGATGGACACCTTGAACGTGTCCTCGCCAGCTCTGAACAAGGACGCAAAGATGGGGGGGGGGGGCGAGTGAGCTTGGCCGTCACCATCGTCAGCGCGCGCGCGCACCAATCGTTGCTTACCGAAGCTCGAACTTGACGCTCTGGCTCTTGTCGTTGAAATTGATGCCAATCACTGCCTCCGAAGTGGCATGAGCGCCCAATTCAGCGATTTCAGCGAACGGTGCAATCTCGACCGCACCATCGACACTCTGCGGAAGAAACATCCAAACCACCAGAAAAAAAAACCAAAAAAAAAAACCTCGAGACTGTCAGAAAACCATCCGCTCCAGGCGCGTTCTCGTCCTCTCTCTCAACGACAGCTCACGCCAAGCACAAACCTTGGATGCGCACGAAATGCCCTTGATGGCGGCGCCAGAGGTGTTCTCAAAGAGCAGCTGGATGCCAGTCATGGTTTGCGAATAAACGCTGGCGCGGCGCGTGAAGCGATACTCGACAAACAGGCCCTTGCCGGTGACCTTATTCAGCAAGGTGTGCTTGGATGTGGGAGGGGCATAGAGATACACGGGCGCGAACGAAGAGCTCGTGGCCGAGACTGCCGCAGCAGGCGTCGATGCGGCCGGTGCGTACGCCGCGAGTGGGGCGCCGTGCAGCAGGAACGGCGAGGCAGTTGGCAATGGCGAAGCCGCAACTGCACACAAGAACATGGGAGAACGGTTTTTCAAAGTCAGATTGCATCGAACAGAAACACAAACAAAGCAAGCAAGAGCAAGAGGCCGAGAAAATGACTCACAATCATCCGACAGGTCGAGCAGAGAAGGACCAGCGTTGCTCTTGGCAGCGGATGCCTTCTTGGCAGGCGGAGTGGCAACGGCAGCGGGTTGCTGCTTGGACGCCTTCGCTTTCGGTGCGGGCTCTTCGTCCGACTCTTCCTCCGATTCGGATTCCTCTTCTTCCGATTCTGATTCTTCTTCCGACTCCTCTTCCGATTCTTCGTCCTCGTCGTCGTCGTCGTCATCATCGTCGTCTTCGTCCGATTCTTCGTCCTCGTCGCTGTCTTCGTCGGAATCGTTGGCGCTGTCCTGGCCCTCAGAGTCAGACCCTTCAATGCTCTCAAAGTCATCTTCATCCTCAGACTCCTCTTCGTCAGAGTCGTCGTCCTCCTCTTCCGAGTCAGAGTAGAAGCTGTCGGCCTTGGCCTTCTTGATGACTTCATGTGTCTTCTTCTTGGTGTCGGGCTTCTTGGCGTTCCACGCAGGCGCGGCCTACGTCAAGATCAGAGATACAAATCGGCGAGCAAAAGCCATCTATGAGCTGGGACACAAAACAAAGACCGTGTGTCGCAGCAGGTTCTGGAGAAAAGTCTTACAATAACTTCGCGAACAGATGGATCGGGTGCCACTTCGGGGAACTTGGGCAAGTCCGTGTAGCCTGCGACTTGTTGGTGTGTCAAGTGCGAGAGCGAGCCAATGTGGAAGCGAGTGCGTTCTAAATTTCAACAACATTACTACCAGTTAGGACTCGAGCAAGCAACAAGCAAAAAAAAAAATGCAAAAAATGCAAAAAAAACTCTCGCTCTCCCCCCCCCTCTCAAAAACTTACCATCCTTGTTCGGAACAAGCGTCGGAGCAGGCTTGGCGCTGAGAAGCACTTCCTTGCTCTTGCTCTTGATGGTGCCTTCTGCTGGTGGGTTCTTTCGGAAGGAGACGACATAGTGCTCAAACAGGCGAGCACGGTCTCGAATGTCATAGTTCATGTCGTAGCTGGCGAGGCTGAGGACGTACTGGAAGAGCAATCGTGTCTGCTTTTCGTTGACGAGGAAGAGCTTGGCGGCCAAGGTGATGATTTGGAGCTTGACGATCGTCTCCTCCTGGGTGAAGGTCTGGGCCAGTCGTCGAAGCACGTCGGGAGCAATCTTGGGGACGTGCTCCGAGTACTCGCCAATCAGCCAAAGGATGGACGCGCGAGCCATCGGCACAGAGACCTTGTCGATAACGCGCGCCAACGAGACAATGTAGCTCTTGTACTGGGTGGGGTTGAGCTGGAGCAGCTTTTTGAGAACAACGACCGACTCGGCCACGACGTCCTCGTTGCGGTTTTGCACGAGCGCCATCAGTCCGGTGAGGCACTGGTCGGTCACGTCAGGAATGCACGAGGCGCATCGGCCGATGGCCTGGATCGAGGCCGTCACGAACGCCTTGTCGCTGCTCTTGACGTAGGTTTGGAACTCGCGCAAAATCATGCCAATGTTGCCCTCGTTGGCAATGTTGCACAGAATGTCGAGCTTGAGCAAGCGAATAAAGGTGGGGTCGGTCGCGCGCACAAAGAAGGTCTTGAGGAAGGACTCGAACATGTTTGGCTTGACGGCGGACATGGTGGCGCAGCTCGAGAGGGCCACGTACTGGATCTCGCGATGCGAGCGCAGCAGCCGCACGAGCGACTTGCCGACAATGGCAGCCTCGGCGGAAGGCGCGAGGTAGTAAAAGAGCAAGGCGACAGCCATCACGCAGGCAGAGTTGCGGCTCTGCAATAGTGGTTGGGCCGAGCGCAACAGCAAGCGGTGGTCTGGGTCCATCGTGTAGTGCTTCTTGGCGGGGAGGGGCAGGGCGGCGGAATCCTTCTTGGCAGCGCCCTCCGCTTCGTCATCGTCGTCCTCCTCGTCGTCGTCGTCGTTGGCACTCTTCTTGCCCTTGCCCTTGCCCTTCTTGCTCTTTGCGGCTTCGTCCTCGTCCGACTCGTCGTCGTCCGAGTAAAAGTTGCGAGTGCTGCTCTTGGAGAGCGGCACAGTGCCAGCCGGGGCGGCTGCTTGGTGGGTCACGGACAATCCGACGCGGTGCTGGGTCACAATGCCGGCGGCGTGCTGGGCCTGAAGCTGCTGCTGCTCGAGCGCGGCGACCTCGGTCTCGTACGCGTTGGGATCGAGGAATTGGGTGCGAGCGTACCGTGTGAGCATGGTGAGGACGGCGACCTGGCCCCACTCGTCAATATCAACAAGCAGCGTGCAAAGCTTCTTGTAGTGAGGGTGGATGAGGTCGAGGCGTTCGGGGCAGACTTCTTCAAAGGCCATCACAGCCGAGCCGAGCACCAGGGTCGAGCTGTCCTGGAGCAACTTCTTGATGACGTCAATCAGCTGATCCTTCTGGTCGTTGTCCAGTGCGTACAGCTTCGGGATGGCGTAGGCGGCATGCTTTCGAACATAGCCAGACATGTCTGTCACGACCTGCTGGATGGCGAGCATCAACAGGGGCACAATCACCTCCACGCGGATGCTGGACATGACACGGAGAGCCGACGCGCGAATGAGTTGGTTGGAGTCCTGCGGGGTGTGCGGGAAGCATAGGGATGTGAGACGAACAACCAAAGTGAAAGCAACAAAGATCTTTGAGCGTCTCGTCCGCCGTGTCCGCTTCCGCACTCACCTTCAAGTCCTTCTGGAACGTGTTGATGGACAGCAGTGCCAGGTCTTGGTTTTGCTCGGCATAGCGCACGAGGTAGACGTAGACGAGCTTTTTGATTTCGACTGAAGTGTTGACGACATTCTTGACGACGGACGGGAAGAGATCGGACATGTCGTGGCCTTTCGCGACGTTCTATCCGACAGTGCAGACCAAGTGTGGCGAACAAGATGGCACAATGAGCGTGAGTGGAGTGAGATGTGAGTGATGATGCGAGTGAATGAGTGAGGTTGGTCAGGTCGCATGACGGAACGGTCGCTCGAAAGGCCAGGAAACTGAAAGCCGTTCGTCCATGGTGGCGAATCCACCTTGTTCAACGCATCATCAACATGAGCATCCAACATCCGCCCAGCAGTCCGGTACTCGTCCAGCACACGTCAGAAGCAAAAGGACAGCACAAGAACGACGAAAAAAAAAAAAAAAGTTGAGATCGATTGAAAAAAAAAAAAGTGCTTGTGACTGGTGCATTTCAATGCAAGCCACGACTCGCTGCTGCAGCCGACAATGGAACAAGCCAAGCGAGATGGACGATGATGATGCCAATGATGGGGGGCTTTGTTGGGAGAGAGAGAGACGGAGAGAGACTAACGGAAATGATTTTGCGCATCGCGTCGAGCTTCTCCTTCTGGTTGTTGCCCTCGAGCAGGTTGCGCAAGTCCTCGTATTTGTTGGTGAAGAGCGACTTGGCGGCAGCAGTGATCTTGGACAGCTGCGGGCCAATGTTTTGCACCATGCCTTGCGCCTGGTTGACGAGTGCCATCGGCACTGGAGGCAGAGTGTGCATTGTGACTCGAGCCAAAGAGAAGAAAAAAAAAAAAAGAAAAAAAAAAAGAGTGAAGTTTCAATTGAACCCTGCAGGAGAGCAGGATCAAGCAAAAGCAACCCCATTCGAGAATACAAACAGAGTGTAGCATGGATGCCGGCATCATCACCGGGAGGGGGGCGGGATTGGGGGAGACACGGCGGGAGACAAAATACGGCTCAATTTCCTCAGCCGCTCAGACGAAATTTGTTTTGTTCCAGTGCTGGTTGGTTGCATTGACTTTGACTCAAACCAACCGATCCATTTGTGTTGGCATTGTTGTTGCCTCACTCATCTTTTGCTCCCATTCCTCCATTTTTCCCAAATGTCTGGCTGGTACGCGCGACAATGACTTCACTGTGGCTTTTGCTTCTGTTTCGCTTTTTTTTTTTTTTTCGTTTTTTTTTTTTTTTCAGTTTGGCTCGACCCGATCGCTCTCGCCTTGTTGGAATATCCTTTGCTGCTGCTGCTGCTGCTTGCTTGTTTTGTTGCTCACTTTGTTGCTCTGCTGTGTGATTCCACAGGGACAACAACCCGTTCGGCGAGAAGCAAAGCACTCCATTCGACGTAAGTTAAAAATTGAAAAAAAAAAAAAAAGCCTGGTTTTTGTATCATCGATTTTTCCGTTTCTTTTTTTCCCTTTGTGTGCTGCTGTTTGGTTGAGTTGCTGATGCCAGAATCGCGGTGATGGAAGCGTTGTTGATGGGTGGACAGGTCGGGTGGGGGGGGGGAAACTGCGTTTGCTGAATCGCAGCGTCGTGTGAAAAATGGGGACGAGGAAGAGAAGACGACGACCGGCTTCATCGCTGGACTGTGGCTCACCACGACGATGACGACGACAACGATCATCATGACACGTGTGCTTTGTACAACAACTACACAGGACCCTTCTGTGGCGCAAGCATCCACGGGCGGCGGCGCCGAGGACGAGTACACGCGCTGGGCCGAGCAGCAGGCTCACCTCTTCCAACCGTCCGCCGCTGCGCTGTCCAAGTCCCAAGAGGCAGCCCAGGACTCGTACTACAAGGCCCCGACTGCTGCTGCACCACCCCGTCCTGCTCCTGTGAGTGTGTTGGGCGAGTGGCGTTGCGCAGATTGGTGCAAGGACAAGCAGTTTGGGTGGTACAATTTTCTCACCTTGGCCGTCCTCGCTGTCGTCCTCCATTCCGCGTGCTAAACAAATCCAAACAGCCGCGCCCTTCTGCTCCCACCAAGAACGCGTATGCCGATGCCCCCGTGTCGTCACCTCGTCAAACCGCTTCTCCGTCGAGCAGCAGCTACGCAACGCCGTCCCATTCGAGCGACTTTGTACGTGCAGTTGCTCTTGAACGTGTACTGCATTGCTTTTCTTGGCATGAAAGCAATCTCACACAAAGAATGCTGCTCATCGTTCACAGGCTTCAAAGGAGGCGGCATTGCGCGCCCGCGAAGAGGCCCTTGTAGCGCGCGAGGCGCAGTTGGCCGACCGCGAGCGTGCGTTGGACGAGAGCGGCCTGCATCCCCCGAACTGGCCGGCATTCCCCAAGTGGTGCATCTTCCCGTTCAAGCCACTCATCTACCACAGCATTGACGATGAAATCCCCGCTGCCCAGCGAGTGCTCATCAAGCGCCTGTTCCGCGACTGGATTTTCACCTGCTTCTGCTGGGTGATCAACTGCATTGCCGCGTTTTCTGCGCTGGTCGGCTGCGGTGACTGCAGCGACACTGGCACGAGCTTTGCCGTCGCCCTCATTTTCATGTTCGTCTTCATTCCCGGCGCCTTTGTCTGCTGGTACCGCGTCATCTACAAGGGCCTCGTCAATGACAAGACGTTCAGCTACTTGAAGTTCTTCTTTGTGTTTGGCTTCCAAGTTGGCTGCAACATTCTCTTTGCGATTGGCATTCCCGGCACCGGAGCAAGGTGAGTTTTGCCATTGCAGAATTTTGTTGCTCTAGTTATTGTTCTATTTATTGATGGCGTCTCACCTGATTTTGTTTGTTTTGCTTTTTTTTGTCTATTTTGAATCACTCCTGTACAGCGGTTTCATTGTGGCATTCAGCGCCTTCAGCGAAAACACCGCAGTGGCCATCATCCTGCTGGTCTCTGCCGTGTTCTGGGCAATCAACTCGGTCGTTTCGCTCTTTTTGCTCAAGCAAGTGTTCAACTTGTACCGCGGAAGCGGCAAGACTGTGGCTGACGCTCAGGCCGAGGTCATCACCTCCGCCGCTGCCAACCCCACCATTCGTGAGGGCGTCAAGGATTCAATCCTCCGCAACGCAGTGTAAACATTTGGTTTTTTTAATGGTTGATGAGCACAAAACAAGAGCTCCCTTTTTCTGTGGTGTGGAAATTAAAAAGTTGTGATTTGTTGACGCTGAGCCCAGTTCTGCAATGGTTTAGTTGTTGTTTTGTCCATACGCACGTAGCATCACCCTATTCTCTGAGTCTGAGCTGTGTGTCTGATGAGGCATTGGTGCAAGGCGTCTTCTCTCTCTCACACTCACATCCACTCTTGTTTCTCCTTATCTTTTTTGTAACTCGCTTTCTATTCTCTTTACCCAGCCATCTCAGTCTTTTTGTCGAATCCTTGTGCAATGGGATTGCTCGTGTGGTTTTTCAACGTCTGCTTGCGGATTTTCTTCCGCGACGTCGAAGTCATTGGCTCCCACAACATCCCTGCAGATGGTACGTCGTCCTCCTCCTCCAAACTGCCATCATGCTGCTCGTCTCTTTCCCCTTTCTGCAGTGCGTCGTTCGGAGGGGGACAGAGCACCGTCTCCAAGCAATCTGCCGCGCTGTGGTCAAATTACGCCGAATCGCTCTCCTCAAAACCACCGTGTCATCCGAGCATTGCTCTCGACCCACTCACCCACCCACCCTCCCTCCATCGCACACTTACACACACCCCTTGTCCATCATGCGCAATCCAAACCCCTTGTTTCAGCCACCCCCCCCCCCTTCCCTAAACTTTCGCCAAATTTCGTCACCCACGTTGAATCTCTCGAAATGGCCCTCACGTTGCGAATCCTCCCACAACACTGCCAATGTCGTTGCACAGGACCGGTCATCTTTGTCGCCAACCACAACAACCAGTTTGTCGATGGTCTGCTGCTGGGGCAGTCCGTCGGGACGCGCGTCGTCCGCTTCCTCATTGCTGAAAAGTCGTACAAGCGCAAGGTCGTCGGCAAATTTGCCAGGGCGATGAACTCAATCCCAGTCGCACGTGCGCAGGACAATGCGTCCACAGGCTCGGGCTTGCTCACTCTGAGTGCGGACGGCCTCGTTGTCTACGGCTCGCAAACCTCCTTTGTCGCAACCGTCAAGCCAGGCGATGCACTGAAGGTAACATCATGTTACAATTTTAACAAATTTTTAAGTGGCTGACGCACTGCTCACTCACTTGTGAATGGTTGACCATGGTGTGCGCGCGTGCTGTGCTCAGTTCAATCACCTCGAGAATGAATTCCGCGTCGCATCGGTCGTCTCGGATACAGAGCTGACACTGGCAAAGGCAGTCAATGGCGTCGAAATTCAAAACCAATCTGGCTGGAAAATCATGCGCAAGGTCGACCAAGGGGTTGTGTACAAGAGCGTGTGGAATACTCTTCTGTCTGGAGAATGTGTTGGCATCTTCCCGGAAGGTACGTGCAATGCCTGGGTCGTGAAAGGCGGGAATGTCGTTTGAAAAAAAAAGAAACTCACCAAACATTCACTTTCACAGGAGGATCGCACGACCGAACCGACTTGCTGCCAATCAAGGCCGGTGTTGCCATCATGGCTCTTGGCGCAATGGAGGCGCATCCGGAAATGCAACCCGTGCGCATTGTGCCCTGCGGCCTCAACTACTTTCACGCTCACCGATTCCGCTCGCGCGTTCTTGTCGAGTTTGGTCCTCCGATCGTTGTGGATGCGGATCTCGTTGCCCGGTACAAGACGGACAAGCGTGGCGCGACTGGTGATCTCCTGGGTCGCATCGAAGCGAGTCTGCGCGGCACCGTGATGAACACGACCGACTACAAGACAATGGTGGCGCTGCACACGGCAAGGCGAATGTACACGCCGGCCAATGTTCAGCTCACCCCGGAGCAGTACACGGAGCTGAACAAGCGATTTGCAATGGTAAGAGCGGGACTGGGGGCGTTCCAGGTCGGATTGACAGCATGGCGATGTCTAAAAGTGCAAGTACGTGTTTGTTCTTGTTTGTTCATGGTGAGAACAACAGGCCGACCAGAAGCTGACAGCCTCGGAAGAATACCAAGCACTGAAAACGCAAATGCTTACATACAACGATACGCTGCGAAGCTACGGGGTGCGCGACAAGGACGTGCAGACCATCCAGCAATCGCATTGGTTTGTGGCATTTTGGCTGTTCTGGGGCAAGCTGCTGCTGGCGGGCTTGTTCTTTTTGTTGTCGGGCCCGGGCATGTTGCTCGCCCTTCCGGTCGGTGCTGTCGCGGACAACATTGCCAAGAAGAAGGCTATCGAAGCCAAGGCCGCCTCGGACGTCAAAATCAAGGGTCTGGATGTGCTGGCGACGTGGAAACTGATGACAGCCTTGATTGTGGGTCCCGTGGCACTATCCGTCTACGTTGCTGCGATTGCCATTTTGGTGGCGCTGCTGACAGACCTGCCGATTTGGGCCAAGGTGGTGATTCCTGTTGGAAGCGTTATCGTTCTTCCGTTCTGGCTCTTCTACAGCGTTGCGCTTGCCGGCGTAGCGATTCGCTTGTGGGTTGGGCTTCGCCCTTTGTTTTTCACTTTCTGCACCTCCAAAAAGCATCGAACGCTGAAGCAGATGCGAATGGAATTGCAACGGAAAGGTAAAGCTTGAGCTTTTTCTTTCGAGTGTTGTAGTTTGGCAGCAGCTCTTCTCGTCTCTCATAACTCATTCTTGACTGCAACTTCCATTCTTCCATTGACAGTGAAAGAGCTCATCGAAGTTCTTGCCCCACAACTCATTGAAAACTTCTCGGAAAGCCGCATTGTCAAAATTGACAGCGAGAGCGACGAGCAGCGTCGGTTTCCGCTCTCCCCTCTCGGGAGAATCCCATCTTTGACGATATTGACGAACTTGACATTGCAGGCGAGCCAGAAGAAGAAACATTGGACTCTCGCGATCCATCTGGTGCAGCAGCGGCAGGAGTGGCAGCTCAAGCGAGTACTGCACAGTTGATGATCAACGAGCCATGACGGTGCTTTCTGGTTTTGTTCTGGATGGTTGTTGACTTTTGTTTTTGTGTGTCATTTGTGGTTTGAAAGGTGCTCGATTCTTGTTAGCAATTTCGGAATTTTACTCCTCGCGTTCTTTGGTTTCTTCCAAAGCAAAACAAAAGGGGGAATCGAAAATCGAAAACACAACAAAAAATAAAGCCAACAGCACACATGGTCGCGTTGTTACTTGCGGATGCGACCCAGTGCACGAACGCGGCTCACACCGCCGTCAGGATAAATGTTGAGGCGAATGTGGGAAATGGCGCCAGGGTTGACGAGCGTGTTGTCGGCCACAGTAAACACGCGCTGCTCGTGAGCACGCAACTTTGTGCGCGGCAGCAAGGTCTTCCACTCGACGGACATGGCGGGTGCGTTGGCGGCCAGCGTGCCAGTGCGCTGGAACTCGTTTTTGCGTTCGCAGTCGCCAATCACAAGCGCGTCGCCAGCGTCCTCACCGCTGGAGCTGTCAGTCATGAGGCACGCCTCCACAAAGCAGCTTTCAGGGAAGTTGCCCTTGAAGTGATTCGTGTCAATTTCGAGCGAGTCAACCACGCCGACATGGCCAAGTTTGAGCACCTGAGGGTAAAAATTCAAGTTTACGTCAGTACAGGACAGTGTTCCAACAGCAAAACACAAAGAAAACGCAACCCAAAAGTAGAATCGTACCGCAAAATCGCTGCCAGGCATGACAACGTGACCGTCGTGGCCCATCGTGTAGATTGCGGGCCGATCGGGACGGCGCGCAGTTTCCCATCCGTCGCCCATATCGGCTGCGCGGCCAGGGTTGATGAGGTTGCTGGAGCGGCCATAGTGCGAGTTGCTATGGTAGAGCGCGCGTCCTCTGCGAGAGCGTTAATGTCGAGAGACTATTGTTGAGCGTGCGGAGAAGACAATCGAACCAGCCGGAAAAGAACAAAGTTATTACCCGTTTTCAACAGCAACCAAGTCCTGCACGTCGGTGGTTGAAACTTGACTCCAGTCGCGCACAACAAGGCCATGGACTCGCAGACGAGCAATACCACCGTCAGGGTAGAGGTTGATCCTACAACAACAACAAAAAAAAAGTGTCAGAAACAGACCTTGTTCTTGCAACAAACTTGGAACTTTGAATGATGCTTCCCCTACCTCAAGTGAGTCCATCGCTCGTTGGAGGACACGTCAAAGTAGTGCTGACGGGTCTCGGGATAGCCGGGCTGGAGGACACGGCGCGGAAGAATTTCCGTCCAGTCGACGCTCCCAAGACGTTCGGCAGCCTCGATTTCTTCCGTCGTTGCGGCCGTACCGCCCTGGCTGCGGCGCACTAGCGTGGGAGCTATGTTGACAAAGGCCCAAACAGAGTAAGACGCCATCAGAATTCACAATGACAAGGATTGTTGCAAAGAATTTCCCGAACCCGGGGACAAAGAGCTCAAATGCGATTGGTACAAACTCTTTACCTGTATCAAGACGAGCTGCTTGGACCGAGATGCGAGGAACTTGGTTGCCCGTGAAGAAGGCCGTGTCGACCGCAATGCCCTTAACAATGCCAGACAAGCCGAGCTGCATGATGCACCAGTCGTGGCCGAGCGTGCGCTTGCGGCGCGTTTCCCAGCCGTCCATCAGCTTGCCTGCAATACGCACAACCCAAAGTAAGCACACACAGCGCGTTGCATGGCAGAGTGAGCTTGGCGGGTTTTTGTGTGATTTGGTCGGTAGGATCGTGTCACGCCATCGTCCTCCACTCCGACGGCGCTCCTTCAGCAATCACGGCTTGGCGCTGCGGAACGTGGAGGCTTTCTCATTGCTGTCGTACCAAACTCGGTGAACGCGTCGGGAATGAAGACGGGGTCCTTGCTGCTGAGCATGCACTCGGCGACGGCGAAAAAGTCGTCAGTCGTGAACAGGATTTTCGTATCGACCTGCGTGCCGTTGCGTATGTGCGTATGTGTGGTGTGATGAGTAAAACCAATGCAAAAGACACCAGAGGGAAGGCGCGATGAGACGAAAACGAGCCACAGAGCGCGAACGTTAGCTCAAACAGCCATACCTTGTCGCTGGCGAGATTCGGAAGCTGCGCCCAAGCGGGAGCTGCGACTTGTGCAGTGGACGACGACATTGTTGACAATAAACAAAAATCAACAAAACGAAGAAAAAAAAAAGAGTGAGAATTGAGAAGGAAGACTGGCATGGCTGAAATTTTCAACCTGAGCTCGGATAACCAACTCCCCAACCACCTCTCCCTTCCGGCGGCTCTCCTCAAAGCAAATAAGAATGGAACCCTGTTGAATGAGTGCTGAATGGAGGCGGTGTCAGCCGCTCGATGAATGACAATTTTGCAATTGATCGACGACTCGTTCTCTCGCTGCAGTTTTCGTTTCTTGATGGCTTGACCATCGCCCATCATTGCATGTTACCACTATATAGCATTCATTGTGTGAGATCTGTATGTTGAATGGTGGTTTATCGGCATTCTCGATGCTCGTTGCTTCCTTCTGCCAGCTCCATCACATGCACAATGATTCAACCTCAAACAAGCACATCCAAACATCCTCCCCATTCAACACATCACCATCATCACCATCATTCAGTCTAAATTTTTTCCCTTCTTTTTCATCTCGCCAGCTCATTTCTTCAATCAAGGCCCAGTGTTGCACTTTTGAAGGTCAGTGGCTGGCGCAGTTGACAGAAGGGGAACCAGCTGACCCAGTTTCTTGCCTCTGCCTGGTGCTCCTTCGCGTTGACTCTGCGATCTCCCCGTCTGGGTCTGGGTGATTTCGATTTTCATGGGACTGTGGTGTGAGGATTGGAGGGCGGGGGGGGGGGAGGCTGAGGTTTGCTGTTTGGCTGTTGGGGCGTTTTCTTCGGCTTGCCGTCGGAGATGGTCAACCTGTGACTCGTTGTCCGTCTCACTCATTCACTCATCCGCCATCTCTCTCTCTCTCTCCGCTTTGAGCAACATCCAAGTAGTAACACGATCGCCCCCCTCGTTTGCTCTTGATAGCGGCGGATCTCGCCTGCCAGCAACGAAGCAAACGTCAATTGAAAAGCGTAGTGGAGCTTTTTTTTTTTTTTTTTTTTTTTTGAACGTTTTCCCGCCCCCCAACATCACCACCACCACCACCACCACCACCACCATCGGTCGCTCTTACTAGTTGCACGTGTCCACTCATCACAACCCCAATTCATCCCGCCTTTGGCTGATCAAACAGCTTTTGACGCAATGTCGTTGTTGTCATATTTTAAAGTGGTTTTTTTAAGTTTTGTTTTGCGTTCTGTCACGTTTTTTTAAGTCATGTAAAATTGTCAATCTGTGTCTGAATGCTGGGGGGGGGGGTCATCATTGTACATGTCATTGACCTTTGTGTTGGTGATGAATTGTTGACGAATTTTTGTTTTTTGAACAGGAACACGCTGCGTCTTTGTCTCTGTACCGACCCAAATAATTCGCGCCAAATTTGAGCGCGAAAAACAAGAAGAACGTGTGGTATCCGCTCCAACAAAGAATCAACCATCCATGTCGTACCTGACTCTGGACTGCACCGGCACGATCGTCGAGGTCTCGCTTTCGACATGCCGAATGCTCGGATATGACGCTCCCGACGAACTTTGCGGCAAGCACCTCACTCACTTGTGGCCGTCCCTCGTCGCGCAAGACACGACAGAATCTGCCGAGTCCTTGCCGCCGTCGGATGTGCCGCTTGTTGGGGACTCGCAACCTGCAGCCGAATCCATTCCATCCGACCTCAACCCTTCCGTATCGACTCTTCGTCCAACTACCACTTCCTCACCCCTCGCGCCGTCACCACCACGATCTGTGCCATTGTTGGAGACGACCGTCCCTCAAAGTCCGTCGGATGTCTCCGATCGGCTCACGTTCGACTCTTCGCGCACACTCCAACAACTCGATCTCGTACTCCGACAAGCACAGCACGCCACCGATGCTTCTGCAATGCTGCAAGAAGCGGCATCCTTGTTGAGTAGTGGTAGTAGCCTTGAGCCTTCCACCCTCGACTCGGCCTCCGATGCACACACCTCAAGTCTTCCAGAAGCAGATGCTTCCCTTCGGTTGCTGCTCACGCACCGAGGCGATTTTCTGCGGGCACGGCGCAAGCACGGCGATCGCACTTTCACGTGTGTCACGGATGTTGTGCTTGGGCACCCTGCCGAAACCGCTGACGATCATCAGCCGTCTGCTGCCCACCTACCACCACGCGTCCAACGTGCGCCTCAGCTCGACGAGGCTGCCCCGGAGCCATCCGACCAATGCGACTTTGATTGGGAGGCAAACGAGTGCGATGAACACGCTGAACCCAGCTCCGATACAACAGCTGAGGCGTCCGAACAATCCAAGCCAGAATACCCTCACGCGCACATCCGCAAACGCAGCTTGATTGATCTTGAGGCTCAATCGCAATACTGCCACAACCACCATTCACACAACCACCACCACAACAGCAACAATCATACCCGCACGCGGAAACACCAGTCTCCTGCTGAAAAGAAGCACGCTCATGCCGTCCACGTTGCGCAACAGCATCACCTCCATGTGCGTCAGCACCAGCAACAGCGTGCTGCAGCCAGTCGCCGCCAAACCCACCGCCTTGTCACACTGTTCCTTGCGCCGGCGGCCGACATGGAGCGCGCCATGCGCTTTTCGCCATTCGTCCACAACAACTTTGCAGTCATGCAGCTCAATCGCTGGGGCCGAGTTGACTTTGTCCCGAGCTGCAGCACGAGCCTATTCCTTGGACTGAACGCGCAGCAGCTGACGGGCCGCTCCTTGATGGAGTTTATTCCGAACGACGAGCTTTCGTACTTTTGCAACCAAATGCAGCGCATCTTTGCTGAGCGACACGTCAGCGAGCGAACCATTGTGGTGACAATGACCACCGATGACGGCCGCCGAGTTGAGGTTGAGCTCTGGGGTGTCGCGCGCGAGGGCTATCTCATTTGCCTGGCTAGCGAAGCCAAGGCCACGGCGTTCGAGAGCGGCGCTCGTTTTGGCGCGGCGACCCGTGCCTCCGAAGTCCGACATGAAGCAAGTGCAGCAAGTGCGTCTGCGCAGCCGCCTACAGCGCCTTCGACGACAACGACCGAGAACTCTGCGCGCCAGCACCTCATGTCGTTTATTGATGTACTGTCGCGACAAATCCAACAGCTGACCGTCCTTCTTGGCTTGGACCACGCCGCAAAGTGGCGTCTGGTGCAGGTGGTTGTCGGGCTGACGCATCTGCTCGAGTATGTGTGCATGCGGGCTGTCAGCACCGTCGTGACCGTTGCCAGCCTGCTGAAGGGCACAGCGTTTGTAGCTTCGCAGTATCTGCTGCCGCAATACGTTTCCAAACAGCTGGCCGCCTCCAAGTGGTGGCCCCTTTGATTCATCCGTCCACACTGGATGAACTTGTCTGCTTTTTATGTATACTATTGTAACTACTATTTAATCATTGTCCACCGATTCAACGTTCGTCTTCTAGGAATGCTCGTCTCGAAGGTGAAGCGACATTTCTTCTGGATTCACTCCCAGTGCAGCTTGGATTTTCGCACAGTGCACGCACAGTGCACGGACAAGCCGACACCCATCACAGTGAGACGGACGCTGTTCTCGGAGCTGTACTGGTGCAGAGGTTGAATGGTTGATCTCCCGAACGCGTGGTTGACGAGGTGCCAAGCCAAATTGCTGTCACCATCAAGCGCACTGCCTGTCGTTAACAAGAGCATGCCCTTGATGCGGTAAATGTCGTCCTTGGGCAAGCTCGCGAGCGCAGTGGCCAACGAAGCGGGAGTGTGCGAGATTGGAGGCGAGTCCCGCGGCCGAATGACTGTAATAATGTCCACCTCTCGTTCCTGGTGGTGATGGTCGCTGTGGTGTGCATCCTCCACAGTGCGAGCACCTGTTGCGGCTTTGGAATCCAGCCCGAACATAAGCTCGGGGCTGACATGGCCGTTTCGAGCGATGACGCGCGGCGTGTCTGGATTGAGCTCGCACACGCGGTCTACCAGCAGATCGAGGGCACGCTCAGAAACGAGCTCGGCCTTGTTTAGCACGATGAGATCGGTGTACTGGGCCTGCAGTTTGGCCGTAAAGCTCGTGTCTGCGTAGCCTTGAAAATTGAGTGCATCGACGACCGTGACAATCGCGTCCAGCGCAAATCCCAGCGGCTCCATGTCTCGAATTTGCCATGCGATTGGGGCTGTGGCAGTCACATTCAAACATAAAGAGAGAGCGCGCGCGCGGGGACAATGGTCAGGTTGAGGTAGATGATACAAAAAACACGCTGCTCTGAACTTCTCACCTGGAAACGCGGAACCCGAGGTCTCGACAATGATTCGATGTGGGTTGAATTTCTGTCTTGTTGATGCAGCATCATCCATGACGATCAATCACGTAAAGTGAGTCGGTCGCTCAGAAACTCATGCCTAACGATCATGCATTGCAATCACGGCTGGCTTTTGGGTACCTCGCGCATCTCAACAAGCGCATTCTGCATCTGGCCGACAAGCACGCAGCAGACGCAGCCGTTGAGCATTTCAGACACGGTAATGTTCGTCTCGCGTGCGAGCTGGCTGTCAATCTCGACGTCGCCAAACTCGTTCTTGAGCAGCGCGACGCGGTATGGCTCGTCCGCTACTGCAGCTGCTGCTGGCGTCGCAGTCGTCGTCGTCGTCGTCGTCGTCGTGTTGTTTTGGGCCTGAAGTGACTTGATCAAGTTGAGAATGATGGTCGTCTTCCCGGCGCCAAGGAAGCCTGACATTGACCACACGCAAAAGTGAGCTTCCTGGCTTAAATGCAAAAGACCTCGATCACCCTGATCAGGCATACATCACCCACCAGTAAACACTGATATTTGAACAGGAGAGGTATTTGTATCGCTTCGACTCATAACGATGGTGCTTAAAAATGTTTGACTTTTTGTATTTGCGTTGTTTGTTTTTCTTCTTCTTCTTCTTCTTCTTAACGTGAACGACTGAACGCAGCATCTCCATATTCGGCATACTTGGCACGGGTAACTGCTGCTGCTGCAAAATCACCTCGCTGAACCATGGATTGACCTCCTCGCCATGCGTGAATTTGGGGGCTGGAAAAAACAATTTTTTTTACCATCATCAAGCAAACAGATGTGAGTTTTCAAACAAGACCGACAAATCGCCACATCGATGCGCTGCTACGTACTCGGTCGGTAATGAGCATTCAACCGGCATGTCACTCGGAGCAAGGGCTCGCAGGTCGTTGGTTCTATCGACCGGTGGTGAGGACAAAGCAAAAACCAAGTGCAACCACGCCAATCTACAAAAACAGCACAAGATTCCTACATGCGCGCTTGGAAGCCCGAGAAACGTGCATTGCCACCCGTAAGAACCACGTTTTGATACGCATAGTACTGCGCCGCTATGTTATTCACAAGCATATCGAGTTGTGAGCGGTCGCTGTGTTGCTTCGGCACAATCAGTGCAGTTCTCGCTCTCTACCTTCTTCCAAGCTCTCCACAACAAGGCCAATCAGCTCTGGAATACCCGTTTGCTTGATTCCTAGGTTGCAAGAATCGGCTCCGAGTCAGTTAAGAAAACGACCAGAAGTTGAACTTCAACACAGCAGAGATACGCACCAACATCACTCGGATGAAACAAGAGTTCAGGGACAGAGAATCTCTCATTGTTCAACTTGACGAGCTGATTGCGCATCACGGACACAGTATCCAGTGGAATGGTGAGGATTTACATTCATCGACAGCAGTGCTCAACCATGTTTCACGTACCTGCTCGTCACTAGACATATTGGCTGGTCCCGTCCGTGCAACAGGAGCCTGCAAAGCGTAGAAATAGTTTGGATGAGTGGGAGAAACAGACTAGCACAGAGACAGGGAACAAAATATGCGTACTCGAACAAAGCCCTTCATAATGGTCGTGTAGTCTGGCAGAACGTAGTCGACAGAGATTGTGTTTGAGGACGGGCGTTGTCTGTAAAAAAGCGTTTTCACGTAGTATGGGAGCAGCAAGTGAGGAAAGAAACTCGACAACAAAGCAAAAAGCACACACAATCAAAAACTCACTTTGCCTTCTCCAGCTCGTGCTGAAGATCGGTCGCCACGTAGCAGGCCTTTTCCTTCATTTCGTTAACCACGTGCGTTTCTTCCATCAGATTGATTTGCCTAGAACGGACCGATTACCATAGATTGAGCTGGAAAGTTCAATCTCATACTTTCACACAAAAAAAAACCATTGGGTGGCTTACCGATACGACAAGACATCCTTCAAGTAGTTGGTCAGCACCTTGCCGCCCACGTCAATGCTGCAAACGAATAATTCAGGAGGGAGAAGGTGTTACAATTGAGTGCTCTGGTCGGCATACGCACGCAATGTTTCCAATCTCTTTTTACCGAGTTGCGCAGCTTGGTAACATCTGCCCTTGAACAAAAGGGACAACATAGGTTGACGAAAATCCGCTGTCCACAACCACTTGAGCCTCCTGGGCACTGGGCGAGTCGACTCGCTGCTGATAGGCGGACAGCTCAGGTGCTGTGAAAGCAAAAAGCGCCCCAAATGAGACATCTCGCCCCCGGCCGCTCCCGAAAGCTCCACGACAGACTTTCACAAGCACGACAGACTCTCATAGGGTGGTCAACATTTTACCTGTCGTGTGCAGCAAGGACTGGAAGCCGTGCTCCTCGAATGCAACTTCGCGCATGGCCGACTGGATGGCAGGAAAGTTGAACAGCGGCTCGGTCAGAACAAGACTGGTCTCTGCAAAGTTGTTCACCTGTTATTTTTGTGGTTGCAGATGGCATGGAGGCGGGGGGGGGAGGTCAGCGTCACGAGTTAACTCCTCTCCAAAACCGAAAACAGACAGCTTTTTGCTCAAACACCGTACTTCTAGCACCGACGAGCTCAACACATGGTCCCAGATCTTGTTTTGCAGCTCCCAGTTGACAATAAAGCCCTTCTGTGTCGGGTATCCATAGTACAGTCCGGAGAGATCGCCCCACTGATCCAGCTCGTTGCCCACAAATGTTCGCCGAGCTGATCTTGGCCTTGTGATGCAATTTCCCATAATCCTGTCGAAAAACAATGATATACAGAAAGCATTACGACTTGAGAATGAGTGACGATTTGGACATGCATCGACCTTTTGGGGGCTGAGCAGCTAGGATAGCGTGAACGTGAACGTGCAACTCGCGACCAACGAGTGGGTCGGCGCTCGGGACACTACGTTTGACATTTCACGTTGGCACTATGGCATTATGTCGCTTTGCTGCTACTTTGCTACGAGTTGATCGGCGCGGGGGAGTTGACAGTGTGCGCGACTTGGAACAACTCACGTCGGCTGCGAATCGTGCGCCCAGCCGGCCTTGATGGAGCCGCCGCCGCTATCCAGCACAATGACACTTGTCGGCTCGAGTTGCATGGCAGGAGCAGCAGCAGCAGCAGCAGATGGAGCACTGGTAGTCGCCTGGGCTTGTTGCGTCTGTGCGATCGCAATGCTCGCCATTCGTGAGCGTGAATTGTAAGAGGACTGATCCCTTCCTATTCCTATTCATTTAGGATTTGCACTTCGCTGATGTTTGTGATCGAAGGCATCAATGAAATCGATTCGATTGTCAGTCCTTCATCTCCAATCTCCAAATCTCCAATCTCAATCACAATGCGTAAGGGAGGCTGCGATCGCACCAACTGCTTGTTGCCTGGCTCTGCGTTTCTGGATTTGGAATGCAATGAACGCAGCTTTGCCTTGCCAACTTGCCAACTGAGGGAGCGAGCGAGAGATTTGGCGAGATCCAGGCGGAAGAGGGCCTCTGTACGTTTGGGCCGAACGCGCCAAGTCCTTTCCCCGGGTCGCTCTTCTCTTCTCTTCTCTTCGGGGCCAACGCGTCAAGCCGGAGTTGCTTGTGTTGGTGGAGAAGCGGGAAGCGATGGGGGCAGGCGTTGGAGTCTCAGACTGTCCCCCCTATGGGTCTTTGGATTTGGAGATCTCGGACGAGCATCCTCACTTCCATACACTGCGAGCGTCGAGATGGGGCATTGACAATCGTCACACGGTCGGGTCAGCCCAGAAAACGCTTGCTGGTTTTTTGGCCGAGGTGGGGTTGGCGGAGGGGGGACGGCGATCAACCCATTCATGGACAACTGAATGAGATTCTATGGCAAATTCAATCCACGACCGTATACTGTACATGCATGTATTGGTGTCAATGACAGCTCTCATAGCTCGAATTAATTGTTGTCTAACCCTTGGTTGTTTGGCTTGTATGTGTGTGTGTGTGTGTGTGTGTGTTGCAGCGGAAGCAAGCTCGTCGTTCGTTTTCTCGCTCGTACTGTCCGTTCTGACGTTCGGTGCGCTCCAGATGTTCAAGAAGCAGATTGCGGGTGTCCAGCCTCTGCCAATTCTCGGTGGATTTGTCTGCTCGTGGTTTTTCGTCTTCTTCCTCACGGTATGGAGGCTGTGACACTTTGCCAAACAGACAAAAGCTCAACAATCCGTCCATTGTTTTTTGTTTTGAGCTGACTTTGACTGACTTTCTCACACTGCTCTGGACAATACAGGCCCTTAACAACTTGAGGCAAATTCTGTCCGGTTCATCGTACCAATCCGGCCGATTCGATGTTGTCCTGGCTCTGGTCATCACCGCGTTTGTCGGCGGCAGCATCCATCCCATCTGCATCACCACCGGAATTGCATTTTCGCTCGTTGCTGTCTACTATTTGCAACGCATCGCCACCAAGACCTACCAGTCGCGAACGTAATTGATTCCCGGCTCCCACTTCTTCGTTGGCTGTTGCGTTTCGTCAGCTTGCCTGGCGCTTTGGATTTTGTCCCCTGCTCTTTGTCGAGGTGTGTTGTGCCCACGATACAGTATCATAAGTGTTTTTTACGACATTTTGTTGCATCGAACATGCTATACGAACCAACACGGCACATGGACGACTAGTTGTGTCTCAAATTCCGAGATTGTCCATGCAGGTAAAATGGAATGAAGAATTGTGAGACTGGAATTAGAGTGGCAAACAGCTCTGTGATTTCACAACAACAACAACGACAACAACAACAACAACAACAACAACAACAACAACAACAACAACAACAACCTTTCAGCGCATGGAATCGCCGACATGACGCACACAGTTTTTCAATTCGCTTGCAGCACCGACAACAAGGCGAGGTTGCAAAACAACCTCATACCCAATCGCCTGTCGGCAAGGTGCTCAAACGCAACAGCCATCGCCACAACAACAGAATAAAAACACAAACAAACAAACAAAAAAGCCTGGCAAAAATACATCTCTACCAAGCAACCTTGGCAAGAAGACCCTTCGGATTGCGCGCGACGTGGCGCTTGCGGAGCTCGTCAACGCCAAAGAGCAGCGCCGAGAAGCCGAAGGGAGCAAACCAAAACTCGGTTGGAGGAGGACGCGTGTTGAGGTAGTCTTGAAGGAAGGGCAGGTAGACCATCAGAAGGGCAAGGATGGTCGAAATGACCATGGCACGGATGAGGCGGAAGCTGCGGTGGGGGCCAGCCTTGAAGGGGTTGTGCTGGAAGAAGGAGAGGTAGCGCGTGCGCGTGGCAAACAAGTGGCCAAACTGAATCTCGACCACGGCAATAAAGTAAATGGATTGGCCAGTGAACACCAGCTCGTTGAGCTCGTCCTGCGTCTTGCCGTGGTAGCCGTCCGTCCACTTGTTGAAGGCAAACAAGAGATCGCCTGCCGAGAAGCCGCCGTACTTGTCCATGTACCAGAAGAACATGACGAACGCGCCAAAGCCGATAATCATGCCCTTGTAGAGGAAGGCGTCGAGGATGAGGCGCCAGTCGACAAAGCGCTGCTTCTTGGGATTGCGAGGGGGCTGGTGCATAATGTCACGCTCGGCATGCTCCTCGACAAGGGAGAGGGCGGGTGCCATGTCGGTGGCGGTGCAAATCGCAATCATCAAGAAGGAGGACAGGGCAAGCGGGACGCCGAGCAGGACGTTGACAAGCACGGGCAGGACTTCAGCCCACTGGCCAGCAGGCATCAGGTAGAGAATGACCTTCTTGAGGTTTTGGAAGATCAAGCGACCGTGCTCAACGGCGACCAGGATGGACGAGAAGCGATCATCGAGCAAAACAATGTCCGAGGCCTCCTTGGCAACCTCTGAACCGCTGCCCATGCAGACACCAATGTCCGCCTGGCGCAGCGCGGGCGAGTCGTTCACACCGTCGCCAGTGACGGCAACGCAGTGGCCGCGGGACTGGCACTCCTTGACGATGCGCAGCTTTTGCTCGGGGGTGGTGCGCGCAAACACAATGTCGCGGTGAGCAAAGACAAAGTCCCACTGTGGGGCGGTCATCTGCGGAATCTCGCCGCCAGTCACAGCAATGGCGCCGAGGCCCGACAAAGTCGACACGTCCACTGCGGCATGGTTTTGCCTCTCGTGATCACGATGATGATGGTCCTCGTTGCGCCGCAGAATGTCCGAGATCGAGCCAGTGCTGCGAATGCTGAGCGCATTCATCTCCATGTTGCGCGCCGTGTCCGCAGCAGACTCATCGGGGAAGAGGTCGGTGTGCGAGTTTGCCGTGTCATCCACAAGCTCCGCGTCGTCGGGGTCGACAAAGGGCAGCGCTTGCGTCGACTCGACTGTCCAGTTGGCGTCAAAGTCAGCCAGCGTGCCAACCTTGTCCATGCGAACGATGCCAATCTGGCGCGCGATGGCAGTGGCCGTGCCGGGATGGTCGCCAGTGACCATGATGACCTTGACGCCGGCAGTGTGGAAGCGCTTGATGCTCAGCGGGACATCCGAGCGGGGCGGGTCGACCAGGCCAACAATGCCAACAAAGCAAAGGTCATCGAGAGGGAGAGAGTCGGGGTGTGGATCGGCGGAAATCTCGGCGCTCATGTTGAGGTCGGTGCGGCAGATGGCAATCATGCGGTAGCCTTGGTTGGCCAGCTGCTCGACGGTCGCCACAATGTGCTCCCATCGCGGACCAGAGGCAGAGCCTTCAGCGAGGGCGTCTTCCGACAAGAGGCGGGTGCAGCGCTTGAGCATGAGCTCAGCAGCGCCCTTCATGAGGAGGCGACGGCGGCGGGGTCCATTGATGGCCGAGTCGGCGGTGGCGGCGGTGGCTTTGGCGGCGGACGCGTCGCTGGTCGTGGCGCTCCAGGCGGCAGAGTTGGCCATGTCACTGCGGGCGAGCTGGTCGATGGCGTCGACAGGGCCCTCATGAATCGACAGCATCCACTTGTTGCGCGAGTTGAAGGCAATCTGGGCAACACGGGGGCTGCGCGCGCGGACGGCGGCAACGTTGCAAAACTCGGAGCAGTAGCGAAGAACGGCAGTGTCGGAGGCGTCACCGCGAATGACAGAGAGGCCTGAGGCGTCGCGCTCCGTGAGAGACTCGGTCGCGTTGTTGCAGAGCGTCAGGGACCAGAGCAGCTCGAGCACGCCACGGTTGCCAGACTGCTGCAGACGATGCACACGGGCGCGGGACTTTTCAACACGGTCGGCGCAGACAATGCGGCCAACGTGCATTTTGTTTTGGGTCAGGGTGCCTGTCTTGTCCGAGCAGATAATGTCGACCGAGCCGAGCGTCTCGACACCAGCGAGGGCGCGGACGAGAATGTTGTTCTTGTGCATGCGCTTGGCGGTGGTCGTCAGGGCAAGGCACACAGCCATGGGCAGACCCTCAGGCATGAAGGTGACACCCACGCCAACCATCGTCGTGAGCAAACCAGCAACCGTCATAAAGCCAGGATACGTGTCGCGGAGCCAAGTGCCCCAGAGCAGTGCAATGAAGAGAGACGTTCCCACGGCCCAGGCGGAGATCATGAGGACAAAGTAGTTAATGTCACGCTCAATCGAGGAAGACGCGGCAGCGCGGGTGGAGAGCAGCGCAATCTTACCCATGACGGTGTTGTTGCCGGTGGCCACGACAACGCCCTTGCCAGAGCCTTCGACGACGCCAGAGCCAAGGAAGCCCATGTTGAGCGATTGCATAAAGTTTTCGTGGGTGGAGCGGGTGGTTGCGGCGACGGGCTCGCTCTCGCCAGTGAGGTTGGCAAGCGTGATCTTGAGGTTGTGGAGCTCGAGCCAGCGAACATCAGCCGGGATGCGCTCGCCCATGGCCACGGTGACAATGTCACCAACAACGAGGGTAGTGGCGGGAACAGTCATGGTCTGGCCCTCGCGGATGACGGTGGCCTGAGCGGCGGCAATGCTGCTGAGCGCGCTCATGACCTGGCCCGAGTGGTGCTCCTGGTAGGCAGTAAAGCTGCCCTGCAAAATGCCAATGATGCACAAGACAATACCCAGACCGAGGTTGACGGGATCCGGCGGGTCGCCGACAGGGCGCCAGGCAACAAAGCAGAGCAGGGCAAAGCCCCAGAGAAGCGGGCCAAAGCCGCCAAAGAAGAACTTGGCAATCTTGCGCCAGATCGGGGGCTTGACGACGCGAAGAGCGTTGGTGCCGTGCAGGTACAAGAGCTTCTCGGCGACGTGGGGCGACAAACCGCTGCTGGCGCTGGTGTTGAGTTGAATGAGGAGGGCGTGTTCATCCATAACGTGAATCTCAGTGGCAGCGTCCATGCGCACGAGCGTGTCGGCGGAAGCAATCCGGTTGTGGAACTTGCGTTCGGCCTCGATGACCTCGGTGACACGGTCGGAGCGGGTGTGGAAGAGCACAGCAACGTTGGGGTCGGGAAGCAGCATGGGGGCATGGTGCAGGCCAACACCAACGCCAGCGCCGTCGTCGTCGGCGGCGGCGGCGGTTTGAGCGTGGGCGTACGAGCTCGTTCGGGACAAGGAGAAAAAGTCGTCATCGTCATCGTCGCCGTCGTAGCCGTGATCCAGACCACTGGGATTGGCTTCGGTGCGAGCAACAGGAGCAGGAGAAGAGGGGCCAGCAAGGCGAGCAGCAGTTGCGGCGGCGGCGGCGGCTGGAGGCGTGGCCGGTTTTAGGGCGCGATCGTGCGCCGACGGCGTTGTATCGGGGATATCGTCTGGATCCATGGTGCCCGGGTGCAATGGGGATGGGAAAGCGGAAAGGGTTGAGCGCGGGGAAAGAGTGAGGGACGTATGATTGCGGCTGAAAGAGAGGAGTGAGCTTTTGCTTTGTTCGGATTGCGCCTTTTTAGGACGGCAAATCAAGTTCAAAACAAAAAAACCGGAAAATCCAAAAACCCGTTTTTTTTTTTTTTTTCATTTGGTTCTTCATTCTGCTTTTGTTTTTGTTTGCTTTGCTTTGCTTTGGCTTCCCTTGTGTTGACGTGAGCCAGGTCAAGGAACCAGAAAGACACAGCCAAGACGGCAGCGTAGGAGGTCGAGCGAGAGCGTGAACGAGGAAGGGATTTGAAGAGGATGAGTCGTCTGAGCGAGGAGTGTTTGTTTTGATTCATCTTGTTCCTGCTCTCCACGTGCGTTGGGTCATCAGAATTGTGTGTGTCTCACTGTCCCGCTGCGCTATGATGCTGGATCGCCCTGTTGCTTTTGAGTCAGCAATTTGCTATTGATGACCTCTTGTGTCTTTTCTGCTCGTTGGATTGCAGTCCCCTCGGAAGCGGTCCATCCGTGGAAAGTGCGAGACTCGAATCGTGAGGATATGATTCGTTCGCCAAAACAAGATCTTTGAATCGATCGAAAAACCGGGTCTTGGCCTTGTTGGCCTTGGCCTCGAGCGAGGTAGAACTCGTCAGGCGACATCAGCACTCATGATCCTAATCCTATTGATTTTTTTTTTTTTTTTTTTTTCCGCCTCGTGAGTGTCCATGTGTGGGATGCTGCGGGGCCCGGCAAGTCTCGCTAGCTCGCTCGTTTCCACCGCTGGCCAAGGCATCAATCCCGATGGTGGAAGCAGTCCTCGGTGTCGTGAGAAAGGAATGGAAAAACCACAATTTGTTCAGGTGGGCGGGCGGGACAGAATCCGGTTTTATGATGGAAGGATTTCGTGCAGCAACAGAGTCAGAGCATTTTGTGGTCATCAGCGCGTGTCGAGGTGATTTGCAGAGACCTGAGCTGGCCAATAACGCCACTCGTCACTTCATATCCACTGATTCGATCGATGCTCGTCCGCGGAGGAAACAACGACAAATGAAATAGTTTCTGTTCAGTTCAACGCAACCATTTCCCGGCAGATTCGATGCTTCCTTGGCTTTGATCATCCCGACGTTGATTGCATCGAGCAAGCACGAGTTGATCGACCGTCGTTCGGCGAGATCCTGAGACGATTGTCGGGGGAAGAAGCTGAAGTAAACGAGGACGACGCTATCGAGCGTGAATGCTTGATCTGTTGCGACGCCCCGACCAATGCCAAATTGATGCCACGCATGTGTCTGTATTGCGTGTGCTCAAGTGATGATCCAGCGCCACGACAACTGCCCGATTTGTCGAGTCCGTCTGACCTCATTCCAGCAGGGCGCATTCAACCAGACCTTTGTTCCGTGAGCTGCTGTTGTTTTGGGGGTTTCCGCGACCGCAGAGCCCTACTTGGGCTTCCCCCCCCCCCTCTAATTCTTCGCTGTATTTTCAGTAAACGACACTTCCGCATTCATCCAATTCAGTCGTTTGCTTTTGTCCAAGTTGATTTTGGTGTTGGTCCATGAGCAGCGACGCGAGCATTCACCAAGCGCTCATGCGTGCGCTCGATCGGGACACCGACAGCTTCACAGAGCTGCTGACCGAGCTCACTGAGCGTGTTGGTCGAGATCGTGTGACAGCCATCCTCAACAGCGTGTCGCCCCGCGGCCAGGTAAGCGCGACGCTCTCCATGTCAGAAGCTCACGAACGGACTGACTGACTGACTGAACGAGCTGACTCGACACGCCAACGCGCTTTGCGTTGTGCCCTGCGCTTGGGTTGACGGCGCTGATTGTGTGCATTGAACGCGGCGAGCTCGAGCTTGGTGAGTACAGCACTCCGGTCTCTCGAACTGTCAAAAACGAACAAGTCTGTCTGTCTGTCGCCAACCAGGCACAATTTCCTGTCTCGTTCTTGTATGGGTTTGTTATTTATTGTTTATTTGGGGTGTTTTTTTTTGGGGGGGGGGGGAACCGGATTGCAGTTGAAATGCTGGTGAAGGAGTTCAAAGTTCCGACTTCCACTGCTGATGGAACCAAGTCAACTCCGCTGATTGCTGCCATTTGCAGCAGTGCTGAAGGTACAAAGTCTCTACGTTCACAAATCGTCTATTGATTGATTTGGTCGAGCATTTCCAGGAAGGTTTGGCATCGATGACACTGAACAATCCATGCACAGACATTGTCCAGTTCTTGCTCAGCGCGCCGGGGAAACTAAACCTCGATGCCGCCGACAACCAGGGCTGCACTGCCCTGCACTGGGCTCTGCGTTTGTCCCAATCTGACGTTGCCAAGTCACTGATTGAGCGTGGCGCGCGGGTGGATTTGGCCACAACCACTGGCATGCAACCGCTCCATGACGCCGGTGCGTTGACGAACGTGTCTCTCCCTGTTGCTGTGTTTTCATGTTCGCTCATCTGTCGCTCGCTCTTTGTGTTTTTTTTTCTTGGGGGGGGGGCGTTCAGCTGCTGAGAACCTGGTGGAGCTACTGCCAGTGCTTGTCCAGCGTGGCGCCAATGTCAGCGCCATTGACAAGAAAGGCAACACGCCGCTGCATTTTGCCATGTCGAAAGGGCACTTGGATGCGGTCGAGGTTCTGACCGAGAAGCTTGCAAGCCCAGTTGATGGTCAGTGTTTGGCCGACGACAACGCGTGGCATCAAAGAGTTCGCAACCACAATGGAGACACAGTTCTGCATATTGCCGCCGCGAACGGCAACTTGAAGCAATATTGCCGCCGCGAACGGCAACTTGAAGCAAGTGCAGATGTTTGTGGCGCGGTCAAAGAACGTCAACCAACTCGACCAAAACGGCGCGTCTGCCGTTGCAAATGCCAAAGTAATCGCTTTCGCATTGTCGTTTTGTTTGGTTGGTTTGTTTTGTTTTGTTTTGTTTTGTTTGGTTTTGCGTTGTTTGGTTTTGTTTTGTTTTGTTTTGTTTTGTTTTGTTTTTCTCTCCGAGTTGTATTATTCTCACTCTCATACTTGGCGTCGTCACAGGAAAACGGACACTCTGCCGTCGTTGAGTATTTGCTCGCGAATGGCGGATTGGAAATTGACGCAGCGCCAGCGCAACCGAGCGCGGGAGAGGAGCAGAATGACAGCGATGATCATGACGATGACCAGTCCGATAAACCCCGCAAACAGCTGAGCTCCTCTGAGCGCGCCAATATGCGCCGAAGAGCCCGCCAGCACAAGGCTCCAGCCGCTGCCGCCGCCCACGCTAGTCGTGATGAATCCCATACTTCCGCACCTGTTCATGGCACCCAGTCTCACGAGGCCGGCACGCCAACTTGGATTATCGCTGTCGCTGTGTTGGTTGTGATTTTATTTGTTCTTGCCTTTGTTCTGCGTCGCTGAATCCTGAAACGAATTTTTTTTTCTGCTGTTGTTTTTGTTCTTCTGGTCTTTTTTTTTTTTTTTTTTTTTTGTTTTGTTTTGTTTTGTTTTGTTTTGGTTTTGGTTTTTTTGCCTCGGCATCGAGTAAGTCTATTGTGTGCTTGTAGATGACTCGAATTCAGGAATCCCATGTTTCAAATTGCTTCAGTGACACACAGACAAAGAGAGAGAGAAACATTGTGAGATACACTTTAATCAGAGTCGGCATCGCCAGTGTTGACATCGCCGGAAGCTACGGGAGCCAATGGAGACAAAAGGGTGCAACCACAGTGAGTGGAACAGAAACACGAATGTCACTCTCCTCTAAACACCGCTGCTGCTCTTACGATCAAGCGAATAGAGCAACGCTCCAACATCAGCATTCTTGGCCAGCGAGTACGCAGTCTGATTCTCGTTGTTGATGAGATTCGGGTCGGCACCTGTTGCGGCATGGAGCATGTGAGAAAACGGAGGCTTGCAACATTGGCGGCGAGCAATAAACACAAAGACGCGCAGGCAGAAAACTACACACCGGCATCCAGCAGCAACTTGACAACATCAGCATGACCCTTCCACGAGGCGTTGTGCAGAGGTGTGTCGCCGAGCTTGTTTTGCAAATCAAGCACGCAATTGGGTACTGCGATGAGCATTTGCACGCACTCAGTGTGGCCGCCGCTGGCTGCCCAGTGCAACGGTGTCGATCCCGACTTGTCCAAGCCGTTGACAGAAATGTTTGCAGCAATCAGCTCCTCGAGGAAGGCCACGTTGCCTGCGAAAGAAAAGAAATGAGAACAAGCAAAAGTTCAGTGAGCGGCGTCCAAACCCCAATCCAAAAATCAATCAATCGGTGCATGCACAACAACAACAACAACGACAACAACAACAACAACAACAACAACAACAACAACAACAACAACAACAACAACAACAACAACAACAACAACAACAACAACAACAACAACAACAACAACAACAACAACAACAACAACAACAACAACACGAAATCATTATCACCTCGCTTTGCGGCTTCGTGGATTGGATTGTCCATCTCAACAATGTTGTTTGCCTCGACGTAGTTGGAGGGAATCAGACCAACGTTCTTGCCGGTGCGTGCCTTCCACCAGCCATTGTTGAACTTTTCCAAAATGTAGAGGACATCGCCTTCCTCGAAGGTCAGTTCGTCGGGCTGTGGACGAGCAATCAACATCATCAGTTCATTGAACGTGAATCCAATATCTCGCTGCTTGCAGAACGAAATTGAAACTTTACTCGCTGCGCCTTGTAGTCAAAGACAGCCTTGAAGACCTCAACCTTGCCCGGCTTCGGGGCGGTGACCTTCGGAACGGCCGGTGGTGCAGACATTGTTTTTCCAAAGTTTGATCTGTCAAATTGCGAGAGAGCAAGAGAGAGCGAGTGAGTGACAACAACGAATGTCATGTAAAATGTAAAATTTGAGGGTTGAGAATCAAAGGGAAAAAATATAAAAATAAAAAATAAAAAATAGAAAATAAAAAATCGCAGTCAAATGCCGCGCTCTGTGCGTATATGCGTGTGGCGGTGGGTCGGTGAAGCGTGGTGTGTGCAAAAAGAGCGAGACCAGCAGCGAGTCTTGATGGCAGGTGGTGTCCGAAGTGGTGGGGGACGATAGAGAACTGGGAAGGAAGAATGAAAAAAAAAATGAATCTCACTTGCACAGAGGTCGGTTCACGCAAGACACATCAACCACTCGACCATCAACACTGAGCCAGAACAGCGACAAGGCGAACGAGAACGAGAGGAGAGAAGGGGAGCGAGCGAGCAGGGGGAGACTGAGGGAGCAACGTACGGAATTGAAAAAGGAAGGCAAAAAAAAAAAAAAAAAAAAAAAAGAGTGACAATCGGATTGCTAAAATCGGTTGGCTTCGGCAACAACAACGGCAGTTCGCGGACAAGGGCTCCGAGGAAGGGGAGGAAGGTACAAACGTAGATTAGAGAATGGAAGACTCTTGTCGGCGGCAGGAGATGGATCGATCGAACGCAGTCAAGTTAAAAAAAAAAAGCAATCTGAAACCCTTCACCATTGCAAAAATAAAAAATAAAAAAGAAAAAAAAAAACGTTTCAAATACTGGTGGTTTAGATGCATGTCAAAGACAATGCAAGGCTTAACCTAGGTTGATGTTGAATGCTCGTCCTTGGTCCAGGGAGCCGCTGACCTTCTCTCGGCTCATACAACACAAGCTTGTCGAACGTGCGCGAAAAGCCCAAATACCATTTCGCCAACACTGCTGTTTGGTCTTATGGGACTACCTTGGCCTCGATCTGTCGTGTGTCTCTATCGCAGCGTTTCCAAATTGAGTTGAAAATAGATGCAAAATTGTGCGGATTTGGCTTGCGAACGAGTGGAGAAACTCACTCGAAAGCTAAAAGTTTTTGGCCAAGCCGATCCATGATGGAACTCGCTGCAAAACCCACGAAAGAGGGAGGCTCTACTCTGAAGTTCATTGGAAAATCCTTGTAATTTGGAGTGAACAATAAGAATGTGACACACAAGTTGCTCCACCTGTCAGAGAAACAGCGAAAGCAAGTGAACCATTTGAAACCCATCTGGAACAAGTCAGAAAAGCCTTGGAGGAACGGGCAACAAACTTAGGTTGGAGGCTGTTGCTGCTGTGCGGGGTGCTGTGCCTGCTGCATTTGTTCTGGCATCCAGCCCCAGACCTGTCCGGCCATGTTCATGCCGTATTGTTCGTACATGCCCTGCGGGTACACATAGTTGCCGTAGCCATAATAACCCGTGAACTGGGGAGGGACGAACATGTACTGCTGAGGGTACGCTTGCTGCTGTTGCTGTTGCTGCTGCTGCTGTTGCTGCTGTTGTTGTTGTTGTTGTTGCTGTTGTTGTTGCTGCTGCTGCTGTTGCATTTGCATTGCTGCTTGGTAATGCGCTGCCTGAGCTGCTTGCACCTGAGCTGCTTGCACCTGAGCTGCTTGCACCTGAGCTGCTTGCACCTGAGCTGCCTGCACCTGAGCTGCTTGAGCGGCTTGGCGCATTTGCAGCTGCTGTTGCTGGAGATGCTGTTGCTGCTGTTGCTGCTGCTGTTGCTGCTGTTGCGCAACTTGATTTTGGGGCGGGTGTTGATGCGCTTGCTGCTGCGAGGGTTGATGCTGTTGCGCCGCTTGCTGCTGCGATGGCTTTTGCTGTGACTGGACGCCTCGGGTATTGTTTTCAAGAGCGGCAAACCGCTGGGCCCGTTTGTTGGTTCGAAGAACGGGCGCATGAGCCTCGCCCTTGAGCCGTTCGGCGACCGCGTCCTGGAATTGAGCACGCGACTGACTGTACACTGCCGACTTTTGCTGCGCTCGCAACGACTCTAGCACGCTTGTCTTGGGCAGCATGGCGTCACGGGGCTTGATCACTTCAAGGTAAGGCAGCAAAGCCTCGCCGGCATTGCGGATGGTGGTCACAGAAATGTTGTCTGACAGCAGTTTGCGCCGCTCGATGCCCTCGCAAAGCAGCGCCGCCACGCCAATCGCCAGGTGGATTGGCTGCCGGTCGCGCAGATCGGGGTGGTTGCGTGCATTTCGCCACATTGCGAGACCCCATTTGCGAACACTGTCCACGTCCAGCTGCGCGAGATACCTTGGACCGGGCTCGGGGTTTGGCGTCTCTGCTTCGACTGCAACGAGCTTAAGGCCGCGGGAGATTTCTTGCTTGAGATTGCTCAGGCCTGCAGATTGGATGAAATCGCCAATGGATACGCTCGGGTTGTTCTCACGCACTGCCTGCACCAAGCAAGCGGCCACCATGCCGTCCCAGTTTTCCTCGTCGACGAGATTCCGAGCACCGTCATCCAGAGCGCTGAACAGGTGCATGCTCCGCTGCAACACGGTGTCGGCGAGCTTGAGCTGAATGTTCTGGGAGAGCAGCAGCTGACGCGCCTTGTCGCGCCGCTTTCGCACCACCTCCACGACCGCCGGGCTCGCGTCTTTGCTGACAAACTCCATGTACGAGTCCGACAGGGAGTTGCCAGCGCGCTCGAGCCGCTCCAGCTGGTCTGTCTCGCGGGATGCAGCAATGGCAAGTTGCGTTTGCAAGCGCGCTGAAGGGAGCCGATCCTTCGTTGACCGACTGGTGCGTCGGTCATCATCAGAGCCATCCGAGTGAATACCATTTGCAGCATCGTCTTCACTGCTGTGGTGAGCACTGACGCGGCGTCGTGGGCGTTCTGCCAGAGCCATCGTTGGGAACCGTGAAGGTCTCGATTCAATCGTTGGTGAGCGGGTGTCGGTGTCTGAATCTTGATTCATGCGCTGTCGTTTGCGTGTCTCCATTGGCTGTTTTGTGTAGTTGTTGGGGTGTTGAGAAGCAAGGGTCAAGTGAGACCAATTTTACAAAAAAAAAAAAAAAAACGACCGGACCGCAAAACTCATGGCATAACCCATACCTCGATGGTGGAGGAAGCGTTTCGTTTGGCTTGTGGAACCTGCAGAACGCGCATGTGCATCAACGTTAAGATGAGTATGCGGACAAACGGGGGCGGTGAACTCAATTGTGAGCCTCGTGGAACATCACCTGTGCAGTATTGGTAGATGTGTTGGCAGCTGCTGCAGAGGCACTACTGGCCGGTGTTTTTTGCTTCTGTGTAGGTGGTTTGGTCAAGAAGGAAGTGGGACGGAGCAAGGTGAGAATTGGCAGCGCGAACGGTGTTTCACAAACTGCCCAGCCAGACTGCTGCAACCTTTACCGTTGACTTCAAGTGATGGAGAGGCACAACAAGTGAGTCGCCATCATCGAATAAAACCTTGAACTCGTTATTCCCGGTCACAGCAACCACGGTGCCTGAATGTGTGAAAAACCATTGCAAAAGAGAAAACGAGTGAGCAATTCTTGTCATCAACAACAACAATAACAAGACAAACTGACAGATCCTCATCATGCTGGTTTTGTTAAACAAAAAAAAAAAAGAACACGTCGAGAAGGATTGGAGTCCTATCCCATGCTGCCCCAGCAAAAACCAGTGGGAATGACATTGACGCGAACACGAAACAGAACAGCACAGACTCTTGGCAATCGCGCCGCTCTCAGACACGATCGCAATGCAGGTGTTTGAATGATTTCAATCGCAATGTTGTTCAAGTACGAGGATGAATTTTCCCCACTTTCAAACTCGTGCGCTCGTGGCTGAGGTCCGTGCATCGCTGCTGCAAAAAAGCGACAGCGAAAAACAATACGGAAAAAAAAAAAAAAGAAAAAAAAAAAAGAAAAAAAAAAGGTGGGTGATGAACACTGTGGGGGCATTACCTGAATAGTAGCTATTGTCGACCCACTTGACGAGTGCGCGGACACCTCGCTTGAACACTGGATGCGGGACGGGTAGTTGTGCATTTGTGGCGGGCGCCGCGACAGCTGCCGGAGCGCCCGATGGCACGCCTGGTGCTCCTGCGCTGCTTGTCGCCGCATCGCCGTTGCCGCCGCCTGCAGCCGACCGCCCTGCATCGCTCCCCAGCTGTCGGAGGCCACCGCGAAATCGTACAACATGGTCAGTACGTGCTCATCCATCCAGCGAGTCAAAAAGCGTGCAGCCTCCCCGCTTTCCCCCTGGTCCAGGCCCTCGGCTTCTCCTTCAATCACCCTCCATGCAAAACAAGAACGACAAGATCTCATATTTGTGCAACCGAAAAAAAAAAAAAAAAGAAGAAGGCTTTTTTTTTTTTTTTTTTTGTTTGTTGCTGTTTCACTTCCGTAAGACAATACAACGTGTTTTAAAAAAGGCCGCCATACGGCGAGAGCACTAAAGCGGACAAACGAAGGTTAGGGGTTCGAATGCCACGCAATTGATTGGGTCGAGCATGGCTTTTTTTTTTTGTTTTTTTTTTTTTTTTGGTTTTTTTGGTTTTTTTGGGGTTTTTTGGGGTTTTTTCGAGTGTGATAAATGTTTACACATGCTCCAAACGAAATGGAGGAGGCATGTGGGCGACCTCCGCGCTCGACAGGCGCACACTACACCCACAGGAGCAATAACCAGTGCGGAAAGGGCGCGCGTCCCATGCGCGGATAAAGCCGAGAAAGCCTCACTCGTTGAAGTGCTTTCTTCCCAAACCGAAAAAAAAAAAAAAAAAAAAAAAAAAAAAAAAAAGCCAAACGCTGAGTTCGTTGTCTCTCAATATTTATTGGTGTTTGTGCTATTTTGCGATATTTACCAGCTGAGATGCTGCAGCCAACGCTGCGGCAAGCGAAGCCTGTGCCTCAGCAACGATTGCGCGCTTGGCAGCGACGACACCCGATGGCGTGGTGAGCGGCTGGTAAAGCGCGAGGAACTCGTCAGGCTTCATTGCGCTGTTTCGATGATTATTTTGCTTAAAAAGTATGAGTGACTTTTTATTTTTGATTTTTGACTTTTTGCTGGAAGGCTCGGTTTCCGATGATGGAAATTGAGCCCCTTTTGGCGTGGAGGCAGTGCTTGCAGAAGCCGCTGATCGGGGAAAAAAAAAATCAAAAAAAGACGGAAGCCGAACTGGAAGCCGAACTGGCCAGTAGTCATCACAGCAGGTACCGGAGCGGACAGGAAAATGCTCGGAGCTTGGACAGGAGCTTGGACAGGAGCTTGATTGAGTTCAGGAGGCGCAACGGGAGCGACAGCAGTCGGAGCAACACCAGCGGGGCTCAGCGGGTGCGCGCGAAATCTACAGAGAAGAATGACCTCTTGTTTTAACGCTGCTATAGGTGTGTGCTCCTCTTATGGATGCTGTTCGTCATCAATCCCATGTTTTTGGACCAGATTCGTGAATGGTCAACGTCTGAATCGATTCAGTCTCAGTCCTTTGTTTCTGAGCCAGTTTCCCGCCCTTTTTTTGTTTTCTTCCTTGCTTTCCCCCTCTTCCTCTTCCTCTTCCTCTTCCTCTTCTTTCACTTTGACCTTTACGATTTGTCATTCCAGTACAAAATCCACTCCCAACAGCCCCTCCAGCTCCCCCCTTGCTCGAGCATGCAATCGCCTGCAGCCACAACAACCAACTCCCCGCTCACCTTCAGCTTCCCGCCGCGAACGCCGCCACACGCCACGCCCCAGCAGAGCATGTCATCCCCACCAATGCCATCATCATCGTCGGGCAGTCCTCAAGCCGGGGTTGCGCGCGTGCCTGAGCCGCGCAGCCGCCACATTCCCAAGCGCATGCGTATGCCTGCCTCGGCCTCCACCACGCCGCCAACCAACACCAGCACCCCTGCCTCCTCCTCCACCACTCCCACCACCACCACCACCACCACAGGAGGAGCTTCCAGGACCAGCCATCTGACCTTCTCGTTTACGCCGCGCACGCCAACCGGAGCAATGCCGGCTTCGGCTGTTTCACACGGCCAAGCCGCTTCAGGCCTTCATTCTGCTGCCACTGCTGCTACTGCTGCTCCTGCCCCTGCTCCTGCTGTTGGTGAGATCTATGGCGGCGCCAGCTCTCCCTCATCACGCAGCGGCGAGTTGGGTGGTTCTACCGGCGTCCAGTCCTCCGTCAAGGCAGACCATGCGGCGGCGTCGTCTGCAAATCGTGTTTCAGAGCACCCAATGCCAACGGAACATGCTCCTGCACCACACCTCAAGCGAGACGAGCAGCTCCAAGGCAATGTATCCACAACGAGCACGGCGCCAACGGGAGCGTCGGACGTCGATGTCGCACTCAACCTGGACAAGCTGAGCCTGAACGACGAGCAGCACCAGCGTCTCGCTCAACCCCAAGGCCACAATGTGACCAAGCCAAGCTCGCAAAATGACGTGCGGGCACAAGTGGAAACCAGGCTGCAAGCGTTGTCTGCGTTTGAACTGCTGCCGGCGTTGGTCGTGGCCAACTTTATTGATGCCTCCGAGCAACTGCTCCAGTTCCTCGCTCTGGCTACGCCTGCCACCTCAGACCAGGCCTCGATAACAAGCGCATGGACACGGACACGAACTGCTGCATCCACATTCCCCGCTCTGAGCCCTCTCTTCTCGACCCTGTCGCTCGAGCAATTTCAGCTTCTGCAACCAGCGTTCGCAACCATCACGCAGGCAGTTCTCGTTGCCCGAGCCTCTCGCTCCTGTGGGTTCTCGCCTTCACCCACTTCTCCAGATGCATGTGATGCACCTCCCGTTGCCAGCACGGCAACCCCCATGGACGAGACCGCCAGCGCTTCGACAGCCCCTCCTGTGACTGTTCCGTTGACAGTGCCCACGACTGCTCCTTTCACAGTGCCTACACCCTCCCCAAGTGCAAGTACCGCGTCCCATCCAGCAGCCCCCGCGACCGCGTCGTCGGATAAATTCAACTTTGGTTTCGGCACGCAGGTGCGCACCATCCCTCCCGTTCCCCCTTCGATGCCATATCCGCTGCCTAAAGCTGAAACTGCCGCCACAGCCGCAGCCGCCACTCCTTCCGCTCCCGCTGCCGCCGCTTCCCCAATTCCTGTGGTCTATGCCAATCTGGATACCGACTCTGCGCATGTGGACCCATCCTTGAAAGCATCGCCCCTGATTAATCCAGATTTAGTCAATCTAACGCACGCACGCAATGCAGCAGCGGCAGCTTGGAACGGAGGTCAGTCGGACTCTGCCATTGGGATTCTGGATGCGCACATCGCGCAGCTGCAAGGGTCTATTTTGACCCCGGAAGTGACAGACCTGCTTGCATCCGCTCGGCAGCAGCTTGCAACCTACCAGAAAGCATTTGCTGCCATTCGAGCTGCGCGAATGTCGATCGAGGAAAACAAAGGTGCCGAGGCCTTGGCGCAGCTCCGCCACGCCCTCGAGCTGTTCCCTGAGCACTCTGCCTGGCACTTTATGCAAGTCGAGGCCACCATGGTGGACGATTTGGCTGCTGCGGAAACGCTGCTCAACCAACTTCAGGCTCGCTTCCCGTCCTGCGCATCAGGCTATGTCGAGGTGGCGCGACTGGCGTTCGCTCGGGGCCGCTCGAGTCAGGAAATGTTGCAAGTCCGACGCACCTGTTCCGACCTGGGACTGACGTTGACCAGCGGACACACTGCCGAGATTCGCGCGCTCGTCGCTGCCCTGGCTGACATTGATGCCAAAAAGGACGCCGCCAACCGCCTCTTCCATCGAAAGATGTATGCCGAGGCCGCGTCGCTGTACCATGAAGCAGCCAACATTCACCGACGTGCAAACCACCACAACTCTCGCTGCGTCAGCAATCAGGCAGTTTGCTACGTCAACCTGAAACGGTACACTGACGCCATCGCCGCTGCTGCGATCGCCAAGAAACTCGACCCCTTGTACTCAAAGCCGCATCGCGTCGAGTTTTCGTCTTTCCTCTCGCTTGGCAAGAAAGCCGAGGCGGCTCAGGCGCTGTTTGTAGAAGCCAGCCTCCTCGGCGAGCACCCCAAGCCGGACGAACTCGAAAAGGTGACCCCAGACTCCTATTACGAGTTGCTCGGAATCACCCCTGCCGCCACGGCCGACGACGTGCTCAAGGCCTACAGAAAGGCAGCGTTCAAGTACCATCCTGACAAGCGCGAGACTGGAACGCCCTCTGGGTATACCGAGTACATGATGAAGCTTGTGAATCTCGCCAAAACAACGCTCGGCGACAAGTACGAGCGGCAAAAGTATGATGCCAAGCTCGAGGACGCCGCTGAAGAAAAACGACGCGCCGAATCCAGATCTAGGCGCGGTCGTGGCTACAGCGCTTCGGACTACAACTTCCGGCAGCAACATCATCCTTCTACGTACACGCGAGCCTCTCCCTCCTGTCAGCACCGGTACTCTTCACACACCAACCGGAGCTCTCAGTCCCATGGCTATTACACCCACCATTCAGATTATGACGACGACTACGACGACGACGACGACGACGAGTACACTGATGAAGAACCCTCGTTTGGTGATTTTGAGGATCCATATCAGTTCTTTACGGGTGCTTTCGGAAAATCGGCAAGCTACGCGCAGCCCAAACCGACTGCCAATGCCAAGCCTGCTACTCCCAACAACAACAACAACAACAACAACAACAACAACAACAACAACAACAACAACAACAACACCAACGCAAAGTCAACACCCACTTCCACTGCCAAAGCATCTGCCACCGCGTCTCCGTCTGCACAACAGAAGGCTGGCTCGCAACAGCAACAGCACCAGCAACAGCAGCAATCGGCCAAGGCTGCACCCAAGCCAGCCCCTGCTCCTGCAGCAGAGCCAAAGGCCGCCGCACCGCCATCGCAAAAGCCTGCGGCGACCTCGGCAGGTGTACGAAAGACGAATGCTACACCTCCTGCCGCGTCCAACACGACACAGAATGCTACGCCCAATGCTACTGCAGCCGGCACCAACAACAAGCCATCGTCCCATACGACGCAGAATGCGACGGCAGCCGGCACCAACAACAAGCCGTCGCCCAAACCAGCAGCGAACGCTGCCAAACAACCAGCAGCTCCTCAAGCGAATGCGCCATTCCCGCCGTTCCCCGCCACGCAGTTCCCTACTGGCAGCAGTCGTGCTCCGAGCTCGTCTCCGTTCCATTTTGAATCCGACTTTGAAGCAAACCTCAAGGGACGATTTGGCGCCAAAGCGCAGGCAAAGGCATCCTCCAAGCCGCCTGCCTCCGGTGTGTAACTTGTGGGCTGTATGAGTTTGTCTTTGTGCTGCAGAGCTCTCTGTTTGTGCCCCGCATTTGTCATTTGCAATGTGTTCTTTGTCCTTGTTGAATCCAATCCTTCTACTCCAGCCTGATTTCGCCGTGAATTTTATCTTGCATTTTCCACTTCATCTCGAAGGCGTTTCATTATTCACAGGTTCATTTCTTGTTCCTTCGTCCATCAGCGATGAGCGTCGACGACTTGCTTTCCAGTGAGCTTTTTTTTTTTTTTTTTTTTTTTTTTCCTGTGTTCTGTTGGCTGTCAAAGTCCTTCCTCCACCGCTTCGTCTTCCACCTCCATTACCACCGCCGACGCCGCCGCTCTTTCATCTTGCTTCTTACCATTATCGCTTCCAACCTGTCGTCCTTGCCCTCCTCCCCCTCCGCTTGTTGCGATTGAGACCTTGACTCGTTTTGTTGTTGGTCTGTTGCTGTCCTGTTCTGTCCTCACTGCTCTTCGCTCACGCGTCACCCTCTCTCTGCGTCGTGTTGGAACAGATTTTGCACAGGCGCCAACCGCCGCCAACGACACGGAAGAGTGCACCAACATCATCCAAGAGATCGCCCAGAGCGGCGAAGCAGGGTAAAGGCAACCACCAACAGCAGAACCACAGAACCACAGACCACAGACTTGCGTCCAGAAAGACCAGCGTCAAAAGTCAAAGACAAGCGAGCAAAGACAAGAGCCAAGTCAAAACACAAGGCGGAAGACCACAGACCGGTGGCAATGCCTGTCTGCTGTGGCTGAGAATTTTCCCTCGACTGCAACCGGTCAAGAACCGAGATCACAACTAGACGCCACAACCACAGCGACAGAGAGAGAGCGCGCGCGAGAGAGAGAGAGAGACAGAAACGGGGGGAGGTGCAAGAGCTGTCTGACTCGTTTTTGTGTCTCATGTCACAGAGCGTACAACTGGAACCATCTTAAGCATCTGATTGCGTATCGTCTCGACAAGCTTGTGACAGAGTTCGAGGAGGGAGCAAAAGATTTCGCAGCGAGCGAGGTCCAACATCAGAACTTTGCCAAGCAGAAAGAGCAGTTGGTGCAATTGCTCCTTGGCTTCAGTGCGGCGCCGTTCACATTGCAGCGATTGTGCGAGTTGCTACTTGATGCCTCTCGGTTTTACAAGCGGACGCCCAAGCTATTGCGCGGATTAGAGAAGGTAGGGGCCCACTCTCGGATGTTTGTTGTTGCAGTCTCTGACCTTTGATTTTTTTTTGTTCTCCCCCCCCCTTTCCTCACCCCCCCACACACACACACACACTACAGCTCGTTCTTGTTAACACAACGCAGCCTGTTTCTCATGCGCTGGGAAGAATGTCAGTCAGCTTTGTGAATGGTGTCTTCCAGGCCACCCTCTCGGCTCCCTCACAACCAGCTGTCGATCAAGGCACTGCCGCCCAACAACCAGCGCTCGAGTCCGCACCAGCATCCGACGCGACACAGTCAACCGGGGCACCAACGGATGAGCAAGTCGCTGATACCACTCAACCAGAAGCCGTGCCCATGCAGACAGATTGACGGCTGTGATTTGCTTTGTGAACTGTCACATTAAAACAACTTCCCTCATCCTTACTGTACATACAGTACATGGTTTGCAAACCAACTCGGCTTTCAGTTGAGTGCTTGCGCGTGAATGATTCTGTCATTCGAAGATCAGTCGTTTCTCTATCAACTTTTTGCCAGCCTCCCCCCCCCGCTTTCTTTTTCTTGGCGTGCATCTGCATTGTGTGATCTGTCACAACAATCCGGACTCCTTTCGCAACCTGTCCAACAAGCCATGGCTGCAGCGGATGAGGACGCGGCTGCTGCAGACCGCCACAATGCCTCTGAGACGACCTCCGTGTCCGCAGGCAGCACTCCGCCAGACCCAGCAGGCCAACAACCGCTGTATCGGCAACCCAGTGTGCCCAGTGTGCCCAGTGTGCCCAGTGTGCCCAGCGCGGCCAGTGGACGCCCAGCCGCCGAAGCTGAGGCGCCGCAGACGTCCGTTCGAGTCGCTCTTCGGTGCGTGATTGCCGGGTGACCTGATCCCTCAACGATAGCTGCGCTTCCTCGTTCATTCATTTCAAGCGAGTTGGAACTGGACTCTTTGGCTTGGTGGTGGGTGGTGGACGAGGTGGAGTTGGTGGCATCAGCTGTTGAACAAGTTCGCTCCATTTCCCGCGCTTTTTTTGTTTATGGGGCATTGGAGCAACTCGAAGTGGCAGTGGATCACAGCAGCAAACCGGCAATGCGAACGGCGTGCACTTTCTTTTGTAGCACAGATGGATGAGCAACGCAACGACGAACCAGCGGGGACGAGCAGATCGATTTTGCGGTTTGGCGAGGGAACGATTGGAACGATTTTGGCAAAAGAACCAACGAAACCAAAACCACTCACTTCACACACTTACCACCGAGAGCGCAATGGTCAGGGAACAAGGGAGGGAGGGGGGGGGGTTGATATGGCACAGACTCAGACCTTCATAGAACGGCCAACTGCATGCATCGCATCGTCAATCCCGAAACAAAAAATAAGAAAGAAACAAAAAGCGGCGAACTTGTCAAACCAATCTCACACCTTAACGCACAGTTACTCGTGCAACTACGACTCCATTCCACCCTAGCATTGCGCGCTGCAAACTACAATGTCACACTCACAGTTTGCGTCAATGATTTGTTCCTCACTCTTTTTTTTTGTCAGGGTTCGACCTCAAAATGCGCGAGAGAAAATCGGCATGTGCCAAGTGTGCTTGACACGCATTCCCGGCAGTCCGCAGATTGTACTTGGAAAAGATCGCTCCTTCACGTTCGACCACGTGTTTGATATGACATCCTCGCAGGAAGAGATTTACGCGTCATGCGTCCAACGCCTCGTGGATGGGTGCTTTCGCGGCTTCAATGCCACTATTCTTGCGTACGGCCAGACTGGTTCCGGCAAGACGTATAGCATGGGTACTGGCTTTGATTTGAATCTTCCAGCCGAACAACAAGGTGAGGCCATCCACCGCAGGCGGCAATTTTAATGCCTATCTTCTCTGACTCCACTTTATGTCCTCGTTTTGCACGATTGTCGTCAACCCGTTTTCTCCGGCTTGTGTTTGGGTCTGTTGTTGCGTTTGCTCAACGGTTTGCCCACACACCTTCATCAGGAATTGTCATTCGTGCGATTGATCACATCTTTGGCACCATCGATCGTGCTCGAAGCGACGCTATGGCCAAGCACGCACCCGTGCCCACGTTCGAGATTTCCGTGTCGTTCATGGAGCTCTACAATGAGGAGATTATTGACTTGCTGGATACGTCGCTCCGAGAGAGCGGTAGCGTCCAGCGTGAGCTCATCAAGGGGAAAAAATCGAGCATCACTGTTCGCGAAGACCCGTCGGGCGAGGGCATCTCGGTTGTTGGTGTCAAAATCGAGACAGTGCCTACCAAGCAGGATTTGCTTGCTTGCTTGCAGCGGGGTTCGCTCCAACGCACCACCGGCAGCACACAAATGAACGCCACCTCCTCTCGATCCCACGCACTCTTCACCATTTACTTGCAACATCGTCGTCCTGCGGCATCACCGGCAAACAGCAACGACAGCAACAAGAACTCAAGCATTGAGTACGAGACGCTGCATGCCAAGTTTCATTTTGTCGATCTGGCTGGTTCAGAAAGGGTAGGTTGTTTGGGAGTGGAGAGATTTGCGACAACAGGGTTTTGTTCGCGTTGTCTACTGATGTACTGATGGTGATCTCAAAAAAACAGCTCAAACGAACAAACGCATCCGGCGATCGTGCAAAGGAAGGCATCTCCATCAACGTTGGCTTGGTAAATTCGGGCTTTTGTCGATTGTTGTGCATCGAAAGTTGCAAGCTGTATGGTCTGACGCACAATCTCTGCCAATGTCTGTTGATTGGCAGCTGGCGCTCGGCAACGTCATTAGCGCCCTCGGCGATCCGTCCAAGAAGGGAGCACACGTGCCGTACAGAGACTCGAAGCTCACGCGCATGCTGCAAGACTCGTTGGGCGGCAACAGCCAAACATTAATGGTTGCCTGCGTGTCGCCTTCCGACTGCGACTTTATGGAAACACACAGCACTCTGCAGTATGCAAACCGCGCTCGCAACATTCAAAACCGTGTCGTTATCAACCAAGATAGCCACGCTGTCGAAGTTGCCATGCTCCGACAACAAATTCAATCGCTCAAGCTCGAGTTGCTCGAGTTCAAGTCTGGCAACCGAAATAGCTTTATGGGCATGGGAGCGACCGGTAAGTTTTGTGATTTGTCACGCAAAGAAAAACTCCTTTTGCCCAATTGCGCCTTTGCACTCAGTCCATTTGTGTGTGTGTGTGTGTGTGCGTGCGTGCGCCGTCTAAACCACAGCGCCCATCGACGATCCATTGGTACTTCGCGACCTCAAAGACGAAGTGGCGCTGCTCAAGGCCGAGAATCAACAGCTGCGGTTCCAAGTCTCCTCGCGGGCTGCCGCTGTAGACGAACTGACAGAGCGACTGGCCGACGTGCAGACACAGGCGGCGGGTGCTTCGCTTGACAAGGATGGCCAAGAGTTGCTCAGCGCCTGCCTGAAGGAGAACGAGGACAACAAGCTCAAGCTTCGCGAAACGGAGGCGCAGCTGTTGGCCCTCACTCGAGCGCTACCTCGACCGCCAGCTCGCGTTGCAGCGGCTGCAGCGACCGCACGCGCTGGATTTGTACCTGTGCGGCGGTCCGACCTCGCCAACAACAGTTCTGGTGACGAAGACAACGCCAACAGCGCCGTCGGTGAAGAACTCACCGAAGACAGCACCGAACCCGACGACCGCGGTGGTGAAACTGACGACGAGCACGCCAACGACGATGACGACGACGACAATGATGACGACGAGGGTGGGGCCGACGAAATGCCGCCGCTTGACTCGAGCAGCTTGGCAGAATCTCTCCGCCAGCTGACTGTTGAAATTGCAACGAAAGAGCGGCTTGTTCAAGAGCTGGACGAGACGCAACGCCGAATGCACAGCATGAAGACACAGTTTGAAGAGAAGCTGGCCGCGCTGTTGGAGTCTATTCGCGAAGTCGAACTCGAGCGGGACAAGGTGCTGCAAGCGATGCATCAACTCGAGTCGAGTGCCGTCGAGGAAAAGCAAACAATCAAGGGTCAGCACCAGCAAAAGCTCACGGCCCTGACAGAGCAACTTGCTGCCCTGAAGCTGCAGCAACGTGAGCATGCAAGCATGTCGGCGGCGCGAGCTCGCAGCGAAAGGACTATTACGACCCTGCAGTCGGAGGTGGAAGCCATGAAAAAGGTCAAGGTTCAGCTCATGGGCCAAATCAAAGAGGAGGCGCGACGCAGCCGTGAGCAGCTGGACTCGCAAAATCGAGAAGTCATCCAATTGCGCAAGAAAAACCAAACACTGGAAACGAATCTCAAGCAGCTTGAGCTGCAAAAGCAGCAGCAAGAAGTGGTACTGAAACGCAAGATTGAAGAAGCGGTGTTGAAACGCAAGAAGGAAGAAGTGTCCCTTGCACAGCGTCGAGCGCGTGCGCACATGTCCTTGCCGGCCAGCGCCGCGTCTGCGACCATCCTGCCGGTTTCAAGTTCCAGCGTCCTTTCATCATCCAGCTCACACTCCAATCAGCCCAGAGCTGTGTCAACCAAAGCCGTTAGTCGGCATGTGTCATTCAAAATCCCCACCTCCGCTCCCAGCATGCCAACTGTTGCTGCTGTAACGCCCAATGGTGGCACGCTTTCCACCGCGACCGTCCCCACCTCCGGCTCCACCCTCCGTCGAAGACATTCCGAAAAGAGCACGAAACGGCCCACCGCTTACCAAACGCCCCAACAAATTCGGCAACTTGAGCAAGTGCAGACGCTCGAAACTGAACTCCAGCAGCTGCGAAGCTTGCATCAGCAACACCTCTCTGGTGGTGGTGCTGGGACTGGCGCTGACGGCAAAGAGCCTGTGTCGACAACTTATCCCAACGCTATGGCCAGCTCCAGCTCCAGCTCCAGCTTCAGCAGCCGAAACACTGCTCCCAAGCACAATGTGGACAGCAGCGTGGCGGGTGTCAAGCGAATGCGCGTTATGCTCGATCGCGAGTTCAAACGACTTGTTCTGCGCAAGGAGACGCAAAACCGCATGGAGCAGCTGCTGGAGACGCGCCGAAAGCTCGTGGACGATCTGGGCCGCATCCAGGACCAGGCGGCCGAAGGCGGACAAAACGAGGCGACTCAAGACAGTCTGAATGCTGAAATTGAGTTTGTCAACGAGTCCATTCAACAACTGCAGCTCGAAGTCATGGAGCAGGATGAAGTGGCTGCCGGAGCGATCGCCATCAATGGAATTTCAGCAGATCCAGCCGTGCAGGCATCTGCCATCATCCAACGCTGCTCGCCGTCCGAGTGTCGCGTGCTGCTGGAAAAGCTCTTCCAAGAATCCGTGGACATGTCCGTTGCCCACCGCGTCCACGCCGCGCGTCATCGAGATCTGGAAGCGCGGCTCAAGTCCACTGAAGCGTCGCTGATGCTTCTTGCCAGCGGCGGTGTCGCACCCACTTCGCGCCCAGGCTCGGCCCGGTCGCCTGGTCCTCAAACAATCATCGAAGAAGACGGTCCGAGTCGCTCCCTCAGGACGAGCACGAGCTCCAGCGGTCTCGCAGACACGGTTCTCAACAACCAGCAGATTGGGGGATCTCGCAGCCTGCGGACTTCGATGATTGAGACAGATTCGAGCAGTCCACTGTCGTTCACAGAAGAAGCCAGCTCTTCCTCCTCGCTGCCCATCCCCAGTGGAGATGAGATACGCGCTCGAAGCGTTAGCTTTGACACTGGCAGCAGGAGGCAGCTACGTTCGCAAGCCTCTGCCGCGTCAGTTCCTGCGGCTTCGTCATCATCATCGTCATCGTCATCTGCATCTGCATCATCGACCCAGTCAGATGTGTTTGCACGACTCCATGGCGCTGGTAGCGTCTCTGGTGGAGAGAGCGACGCCCCGGTTGCTCGAGTCGTTTCCCACTTGCATGCATCGGCTTCCGGTGGAAGCTCCCCGCTGTTTCCACTCGTTGCGGCTCCGCAGTCCGGCACCGTCTCTGCAGCGAGTTTCTCATCCGCATTTGCACTCACGCATTCCAGCTCCAGCTCCTCCTCACCCTTGACTGGGTCCAACTCGTCGCCTGCTGCCCTCTCGGCGTCGTCAGGTTCCTCCCTGCTGACATGCACCCACACCTTGTATGGACACGCTGGCGCTGTTTTGGCGCTGGCAGCCCACGGCCAGCTGCTGTACAGTGGTTCGCAGGACACGACTGTCAAAGTGTGGAATCTTCAGCAAGAGGCAGAGGTCGCTGTCCTTCCAGGTCACCCAGGCCATGTGCGCGCTCTCGGCATCACGCGAGATGGCGAAACACTCTGCACCGCGTCGAACGCCATGCTCCGCATATTTGACACACCAACCGCGCGGTGCGTTCGGTCGCTCGCGCTTCCGGGCGTGACTGCAATCTACTCGCTTGCCGTGGAAGAGTCGCTCGTGTATGCCGCAACGAATCAGTCGCTTCGTGTGATTGACCTGCGCTCGTCCAGTAGCTCGGCTGTTCGCACCGTTCCTGGCCGTGGCGCAGTCCTGTCCGTTCTGCTGGCTTCTGGCGCTCTGTTCGATCCTAGTTTGGCGGACAGACGATTCCTGTTTGCCGGAACTCGTGACCACTACGTCAAAGTTGGCGACCTGGGCTCGTCCGAGCTCCGCGACTTCCGCGAGCTTCGCGAACTCCAGCCCCCGCATTATGATGGCATTTCGTCGTTGGCTGCGTCGCGTGGTGTTGTGTTTAGTGGTTCGCGCGACGGCAGCCTCAAACTGTGGGCACCGACCGTTTCTCCAGCCGAATCGTCTGCGAGCGACGTTGCCTCTGTCGGAAGCATCACCTGGGCCTCAAAGGCTGTAATCAACGCTCACGACGACTGGGTGCAATCCCTTGCCACCATGCATTCCGGCCATGTGATTAGCGCGGGGCGCGAGGGCTTGATGAAAGTGTGGTCGCTTCGAGGCGAATGCATTGCTGAGACCAGGGCCCACGACACTGCCGTGAACGATTTGATTGTGCACGACCATCTAGTCATGACAGCATCCGGCGACCGGACGATCAAAGTGTGGCGTGTGAACGAAGGCTCTTCGAGCCTTTCATCCAGTTGATTTTGTTCTTCTTCATTCGATTTTGTTCAGATTTCTGCAATTTTTGTAATTTTTTTAAAGAGTAGTAAAAGTGTTTTTTGTGTATGTCGTAGTGATCAATCTGACAGTACATGCTCGTGGTGGAACGGAACGAATCATCGATCCGCACGCATTGCTGCTCGTGCGGCACTGTGCATTGAATGCTCGAGCTTCCCTGCAAAAACGTAAAGTTGAATATTTCAACAAAAAAAAACCAATTAGTTCAAGTTGACGCAACAACCCGAACCCCGTCCCACCTTCTCTTGCAAAACGTCGTCGTACAGATTTTGTGATCCCCTTTGACAGGCAATTTGAGCAGCAATTCCGAAGGATTTTCGCAGATAAAGACAAACGGAGCCTGAGATTCACTTGAATCGTACGTGGACTGAGAAAGCGAAAACAATAGTGCAAAAGAGTTAGAGAATACAATCAACCCAGCGACGACATGCAAGAGTAGAGCCTTTACCTGGGAGGCAAATTGGTCTTGACTCAGACAATCCACCATATCAACAGCACCAAGCAGACAACCTGTGGGATAATCGGTCGGAAATACAACAGCCGCTGCAGTCACACAGACCAGACCCCACCAAAAGTAGTCAGTCAACAGAGCACAACAACCACCGGCAAAAACAGCCAGCACTAATGATGCAAGGAAGCATCGACGTACGATCGCGGCTTCGGTACATGGCTTCCACCTCGGCGATTTCGGCAGGGTCGGGCGTTTTGGCCGCCGCAGCAATCCACAAGCGCCCACGATGGGCGCTGTACCAGGTCCGCCCTTCCACCTTTTTGATACCCTGGACAAGGAGCGTGGCCCAAGGCTGATGCATGGACAGGCAAACGCCGACATCGACCATCTCCTGAATGGCCTTGTCTTGAACGCGTGAAGCCCCATGTCGGGCTGTGGCAGAAGACGTGGCAATCGGTGTAGTTGTCGTTGCTGAAGCAGCTGCGGGGGCGTTTGCTCCCTTGGCAGCCTTTGTTTTGATTGGCTTTGGAGGGAGATAAACAGGTTGGATAGACATTGGTGTGGACCAGGCGTTTGGCTGATCGCTCTTCCCATGCGAGGAGGCGGCAATCGATGCTTTGGCAAGCGTGGCATCCACCACCTCATGAATATCGGCATCGTGCACACCTCGAAGGCCAGTCATGTCCGCGGCAACAACCTGGCGCGAGATCAAATCGATCGTGACTTTGCGCTTGGCCTCTTCGCGGTGTCGCTTGATCTCTGCCTCCTTGGCTTTCAGGGCATCCTTTTGGGCTTGCGTCAGCCACTTGTTGTTGTCTGCGGAAAAGTAGTCGCTCTCGTCGTCAATCACCTGCGTGCGCTTGGCCGAGGTGCGATCAAACTCGAGCAGCTTGTTCTTGTGTTGCACAGCCTTGTCGTAAGCGTCCTCGCCCCCGCCCGTGGGAACAAGCTGCGTAGTGCCTTGGGCGAGCAGCGCTTGCTGGCGAATTCGGTCTTGCGCAGCCTTTTGCTCGCGGTCGTGCTGGGCAACGTTCGCCAGACGCTGCTGCTCTTCCTTGGCAAACTGGTCGATGAGCTTAGCTTTGACCTTTTCGCTGTGTTTGGAGCCTCGCTGGACCTCGAGGGCTTGGCTTTTGGAGAAGACGATCGCTCCGCAAGTGAAGCACGCGCCGGCGCGCTCTTGCGCACACACGATACGGCCGCACTCGGTGCAATTGTTGACCAGTTCGTGTCGGGAAGCCAGGCATCCACATTCCTGGCGTCCAGGTGCGAGAAAGTCGCTCGTGTGCAACGATGCGAGGCTCACATAGCGCGTCTTTTTGGCTCGCAGCTTGGCGAGTTCCTGGGTGCGTTGTCGCTCCGCTTGCTCGGGTGTTAGCACGGGCGCCGGGGCTGCAAAGACAATGGGCTGCGAGTGGTCTTCAGCTTTCGTTTTGGCAGCATACGCAGCGGTCGTCGCTGAGGTGGGTGCGTTGTTGTCTCGCGATTGCCCGCTTGGCATGGCATTGCTGGCGAATCCACTTGTAGTGTGCGATGGCGATGGTACAGCACTTGGAGCTCCGAGTACATTCGACGTTGTCGTCGGCTTGCCTTGGGAAGCAGCAGCAGCAGCAACATTGGCAGACACGGACGAGATTGGTTGCGTAACGAGAGACTGTGATTGGGACTGGGACTGGTGCTTGGGCGACGGCGAACGCTTGGCTTCCTCTTGCTGGACCGACTTGATGTAGACGAACGCACCTGCAGGAGCCGTGACGGCCGCAGTGGCAGTGGTCTGCGCAGGAAACTGGCGCTTGCACAGCTCGTTGACAAAGGCAGTGGTCGCTGGAGAAGTGGCTGAGAGCAAGCCGCCTTCGAGCAGGTACTCGCGCAGCTCACGCTCGGCAGGGATGCCCATCACATAGTCGACCACTTCTGCACTCTCAAATCCAAGCAGCTTGGTGAGTTCCTGCGTGGCCCAGGCGCGGATTGGAGCGGATCCCGGCGCCGCTGCTGCTGCTGGGCTGCCCTTCTGCTGCTTCTGCTGGCTCTGTTGTTGCTGCTGCTGTGGCTGTTGCTGCTGTTGACTTGCAGCCATCATGGCAGCGGCAGATGTCGGTGGCGGTGGGGCCTGGAGCACGATGGGCTGGCTGAGGCCCTGCGGCCGGGTTCCGCGCTGGCCCGCGTTGGAGAAGGCCGGGACGCCGCGCTGCTGCTTGCCCATACTCACAAGAATGACTGAACTCGAAATCTGTATAGATAGAAATAGAGCTTCAACCTCAAAAAAAACCCGAGTTGTTGCTTTGATTGGTTTTTGGGTTGAAAGGTCGCCAGAACGACTCCTTGAAAGATGAACGCCAGCAATGTTTATGGTGCTTTTGGACGGCCGCCTGACGATACAGTATTGTGCGTCCGAAGATGAAAACTGCAAAATGAGTTTGGAAATAGAAACGGACGATTTGGTTTTTAAACATTTGAAGTGGTAGAAATTTGTAGTGCGATTTTGGACAAAATGCTATCGATTTGGTTTTTAAAAACACGAAACTGTCCAAACTGCGCCCGAGTTGGTTTTTGCCAAGATAAGGTCTGGTTTTTTGGCGCGAACAATTTGGAATAAAAGCTTGAAACTGAAAATTCGCACTCTTGGTTGGGAAAATGCCACTTCATGTTTGGGATTTGCAAACACCCCCAGACGAACCTGCTCTGTAGCCATGCCCAAACGTCAAAACGAGGCGCAGGCCACCGAATCACGCGCGCCGCGGAAGTGTGTCCATCTAGAAGACCCCGAACGGAAGCGGATCATCGACTTGGCTGTTGATCGCGCCTTGCCTCTCGTCACGGTCGCCAGCATGCTCCATCACCCCATCAGCACTGTGTCCAACGTAGTGCAACGTTTCAAGGAGCGCGGAGAGTGGACGTCACATCACGTCAATCCCAAGGGATGCCGTGTGCTCACAGCGGAGCATCTCCATTTTCTCGAGATGGAGCTCGACAAGAACGTCAATGTGACCAATCAAGAGCTCCAGGACCTCCTCCTCACGACATTTGGCATTCAAGTGCATCAAACAACCATCGGGCGTGCCATGTTACGACGGGGCTTCACGTTCAAGCGCGTGTACGAGCAGGTCAAGGTGAAAAATTCGCCTGAAATCAAAGCCCAACGCAAGAAATGGGCTGAGCTCTTCGAGGCTTTTCAGACACCTGTGGATCGCTTGTTCTACGTGGACGAGAGTGGATTTAATGCGAATCAGCATCGAACGCGAGGTCGATCTCGCAAGGGCGCGCGCGCAATCGTTCAAGTTGGCAGTATTCGTGCAGCGAATTTCACGCTCATTGCAGCGATCGGAATGAGCGGCGTTGTGTTGAATGAGATCCAGCTCGGAGGCGTGACTGGCCATGTCTTTGCGGAGGCGATGACGAAGCTGTTTGACACGCTCGAGGCAAAAAACGCCGTCGACACCGCCGCGTCTGGCATCGCTGTGGATGAGCTCCCAGTGCAACAGCTTGAGCCCGACCTCCCCCTTACAAACGTGGTTGAGGACAGTGTGTCGATCAGTAATGCAGTTCACGTGCCACTGCTGGCGTCCGGTGCAGCGTCCTCGTCCCAACCACCTGCCCCTCCCGCTGCAGTTGTGTCGTCTGCTGCGTCTGCAGCTGGCGGGTCAGCTCCTGCTTCCACCTCTGCTTCCACCTCTGCTTCCACCTCTGCTTCAACCTCTGCTTCGACGACCAGAAAGAAGCGCCGTTCTCGTCGCAGGATTCTCGACGATGATGACAACGATGATGGCGGCGTCTACGTTCCACCACACGAAGAACTCATTCAAGACGAGATTGATGAGCACAATGACAATACTTCCTATTTCGTACCGAGCGAAGAGCACCCAGGTGTCAGCTTTCCGGGACATCATCGCTACAAAGCCTGGATCGTGCTCGACAACGCGCGCATTCACAAGACACCCGAAGTGCGCGAGCTTTTTGCACGCCGCGGGTATGGGATGCTCTTTCTGCCTCCGTACTCATCGTTCTTGAACCCGATCGAGTATGTCTTCAACCAAGTGAAGGCTGCGTTCAAGCGCTCCCGGCTGGAACCGAACGAAACAATCTCAAGTCGTATTACCGCTGCTGTTGGTACCGTGACGGCACGCATTGCCAAACACTATCACGCATGTTCAGCTCAAGTACTTTAATGCTTGTCACGAGATGCACGA
>NW_011887294.1:1326171-1341323 GCF_000151315.2 Capsaspora owczarzaki ATCC 30864 | reverse complement strand
GTGTCATGTTACATGTATAAATACTGTATTGTTGTACATCCATTTCACATCATGTTTATTCTGCAACAAGCATCTGCCAAAGACTAGTCGATGGCTTTCAGGAGAAAACCCCACAGTCCGGTCGGCCTTGCGTCCTTTCTTCACTCTACCCGTAAACCTTCATAAAACAAACATAGTTAAGCCTATTTATACATGTATGTACATGTATTGAGCGTATGCAAGCTGGAGCGCTCCACTGTGGAGTGCACATTGCGTTGTCATTGGTGCTGCAACTGGCTGGTCGTTAGGAATGATCGGAACAATCCACTCGGCATATACGATTGCCACCAATTTAATGACACTATGATAAACTATGCGAATGCTAATGCTTACACCGAAATGGCTCGTGAGTACGAGCCCTGGGTGGTAAAGACGTCGCTGTGGAAGTAATTCATAAAAACTGTAGTTCGAGCTCTTCCCGAGCCCTAGCTTTCCCGCTACTCACCCCAGCATCTAATGACCTTCCAAGATACATGATTCAATTCAAATACTTCCTGAAGTTGTTGGTAATTCTAACATCTCAAGTGGGTTAATTCGAAATACAAGCTTGCAAAAACCAACTCGTTGAAAACCAAATCGAACGCACAAAAACCAATTACGGAAAAAACCATTTTTCTCGCACTTTCAACCAAGCTACTTTTTTCCAGTCCGATTTTCCTCACTTCGTCCGCTCTAATTTCCAACCTCGCCTGCTGTGATTTCGACCTCGACTGCATAATACTGTATCAAAACTTACTACATATGTTTCTGATGCTATGGCGAGATGGAGGGGTCCATAGCGCATGACAGGTTGGCAGGGCGCCAGCGGCAACCTTTTGCAAACCGCCTTCGTTTGACAAATACATTGGAGAGTTCCCAACAGTGTTCGAGCAAGTTTTACCGCCAACCTTCATGATAAATGACAAGAAAACCTCAAATCGTGAAAGACAAAACAGCCTCGAAGAGCCGTTAAACGCTCTCGCCACGGAAGGCATATGCAATCCCAAACCCGACAGCCCCAGAAGCGCAGCCGCACAATAGCGTCATTAGTGTCGATGAAATGTACGGTGTGCCAGTAAAGAATGCCTGTTCGAATGAATACAATGTCCAATGTCAGTCAGTAGTCCGCTCCAGGAAGGAAAAGGAAAGCACGCTAGCTGGTCGGAATCACGCACCTTGCCAACACCCAGACTTAAGAGGCCAAACCCAGTCATGCCAGCGCTGATCGCAAAGGCAAGATTGTCGTCTTCGTTGCCGTCAATGGCGAAGGCAATGTACACTAGCAGCGGCAAGATTCCGAACAGTAGAAAAGATCCGAAATTGACCAACCCGTGCTTGAGAGGACTTTGATCAATGTCTTCGGGGTTCAGGCCTAGCGCACGTGTCGAACCAATGCAGCCAAGAAAAACAACGGAAGTGTTGTTGGTTAGCCAAAATGACAAAAAAGACCAAAAAAAAAAAACGAGCAGGCGCCAACTCCCGCATCCGAAAACAAGACAACTCACCAAGCTCCTCGACCATCATGGTATTGACGAATGTTTGCTTGTTCTTTGAAATAATCTCCACCACCTCTGTCGCAGCTTGTTTCGAGAGGCCGTAATTGACATAAATCTCAATCATTTCGGCCCGCTCGCCTTCGATATAATTGTCAACCTCCCTGCAACGGTAGCCAAAACAGCAGGACAAGACAAGGATGTGGATGGTGTGAGAATGACAACCGCCAGCAATCGAGCGAGGAAGCTTTCGTGACGTTGGTTTTCTTACCATTCTTCACGAAGTCGCTCGCGAACAATAAAGTCGACTTCCGCCTTGGTGGACAGAAAATCGCCAATGCCCATCGAGAATGCACCCGCTGCGAGCTTTGCGGCTCCAAGAGCCAGGATGAACTTGATGCCGACCGGCGAGCCATAAACGGAAGCGACCGAGACGAGGATGGAAACGACACCATCGAGACCACCATAAACAATACTAACAAAAGTAACAATCCGACATGAACAACATTTTCCGTCGATGATCGTTTTCAATCAAATAAGGCCTCTGCGAAACCCCGCTTACTTACCTCTTCACATATTCCGTGCTGTAGCATTGACGGGGACAGTGAGACAGCCGCACAGCACAGCAAACACCAAACACCCGGGCCCCCCCCAAGACATTGCGATCACACAGTTCAAGCACAGCCAAGTCAGAGTGAGAGTGAGCGTCTCTCTTCAGCAATACAAACACAAGGGCATCAAAAGGCATCGTTGCTTGGCGTCGGACCCTCGTGGGAAGGGGAGCCGACGAGAGTGTCCGTGCACATCAGACTCACCCGCCGCCCTTGTGCTTCTCGGTGGAGACAAGCTTCTCTAGATCGACGCCTGGCCCGTGGCGCGGCGTGAAGGTCGACGCTGCAGACTCGGACATGGTCGGACGGGGTTTGTTTGTGTTTGAGGCTGCTGAGAAAATGAGACTGAACTCTGACGCTCGATTAGTGAGACTATGGCTTACTATTGGAGGTAAGGAATCAAACCTGATTCAAAGCTATCTGATGTATGTGTGCGTGTGTGCGTGAGTGATTTGTATTCGAGTCAAAACATCGTCAGTGACCTACGATCAGCACTACCTGTCCCTCATCCTCCCGGAAAACCCCGGCTTCCACTCCCGAATGGCAGTATCGAACCAAGCAGACCGAGCAAGTCGTGCGATCCCATTGCCCGCTTTTCGTTTGCTTCACACTGTTCAATGCTGGGGAATAGCGGCGCAAAAATGCTTCCAAACGCCGACATTGCTGTTTCGGTTCTGCGAGTCCTGCTAAAAGTCCTTGTCTGAGTGTCCGAGTGTGCCACTATAGAGTCAAGTGACTTTACTATGTTACAACTCACTCCATCTTTATTTGTGAACAGCTTGAACACACAATGGCAACTCGCTCACTCGCAGATGCACGCGGCGCATTCGAGGCTGGCAATGCCGATGCGTCTGCCCGCGCTCACGGTGCAGTTGGCACAGTCGGCATCAACACTGACAGTGCTGAGGACTCTCCATTATTGGGCCGCCTGAAGGCAGATGAGAAGCACCGAACGTAAGTCCCGACTGGAAGCACTGGTCCTCGTGGGAAACGAAACGAAATGGAGCGAGTATGGATCTGGCTTCCACACCGAGCACCTCCATCCGGAACATGGGATGGTCGCCTGTGCATCTCCAGTCAAGAGGAGGAGGTGGGGAACGAGACCGCAGCCAGCGAGCAACAGTGCACACACGCTGGGCTCTCCTCCGACGCTCTCCGTTGCTTTGCTTGGCACCTCTGACTCTGACTCGGACCCTGACACTCACCTTTGATTGTCGTGGTGATTTTGCTATTGTTTGAGCATTCAGGGGCCTCAGCGAGTACATTCAAGCAATCATCTTTGGCGGTCTTGACGGCATCATCACAACGTTCGCTGTTGTCGCCGCTGGAGTCGCTGGTAACGCAGTTCTGTGCTGTAGCTGACTGAAATGGCTACATGTGTTGTAGTGTCCGGTGAAATGCGTTGCGGCAGCGCTCTCAAGGTGCCTTGTGAGTTTTTTTTTGTAGGCAACTTGGAGCGAAAGACAATTCTGACCATCGGATTTGCCAATTTGGTCGGAGACGCTTTCGCAATGGCTGTGGGCGACTACCTGAGCTCGCGGGCAGAGCTCGATCATGCAAACTCGGAGCGAGCGCGAGAGGCGTGGTATGATGCGCTCGAGAGCGTGTGTGATTTTTCAAGGTGCTGTTGACGAAATGGCTGACTTTCTGAACTGGCGGTCGTTCTCGCTTTGCTGTGTGTTGACAGGGAAATCGAGCATGATCCAGACACTGAAAAGAAGGAAATGGTCGAAATCTACGTAGACAAGGGTCTCTCGCATGCCGACGCGGTCAAGGTGGTGGATCTGCTCTTTACCAACGAAGACGCTTTCTTGAATATCATGATGATGGAGGAGCTGGGCATCATGCCTCAAGACGCTTCCGTCGTGCCATGGAAGAGCGGTGTGTATTCTTTTGAAGCTTTTGATCTCTGGTTGAAATTCTTTGTGATTTTAACTTTTCGTTGTTGTTGTTGTCGCACTCGTCGCAGCTGTCATTACGTTCGTCTCCTTCATCCTGTTTGGCGGCTTCCCGATGCTGGCCTATATTTGTGCCGCAGACTACAACAAGAAGGCGGATTTGGACGAGATTTTCGGCATTGCTGTTGGTTTGTTGGCACTTGCGTTGTTTGGCCTCGGCGCATACAAGGTAAGAGAAGCACAAGGAGCTTTGCAAGGAGCTTGAGGACAGAGAGACGTGTTTTGTGGCGCGCATCCTTCTCATTTTTGCGGTTGCTATCATGTCGCTTCGCTTTGTGTACTTGTTTGTCTGTTCCAGGGCCAAGTCATTCAAGTGCCCTGGTGGCAGTCAGGACTGTCCATGTTAATTGTCGGAGGTCTCACAACCGTAGCGGCCTACTTTATTGGTGATGGATTGTCATCTCTCGCGTAAAGTGAGCACGCGGTGTGTTTGTCAATGTGTTGTTAAGTGCTGCCATTATTCTTTGAATCAAACTCTCAAAGCTATACTCTTGAACTGGGGTGAAAGGACTTTATTCGGAAGAGATTGTCGGAAATGAGGGGGAACAACAATGAACAACAAAAAATCCCAAACCGTTTGCCAAATACCAAAAAAAGAAAAGCCACAAAAGCCACACAAACGAATAAGCGACCAGAACGAGAAAAAGAAAACACTCGAAGGAAACGCACGAAACAAAAAAAGAAAAAACAAAAACAAGAAAGAAAGAAAAAGTGATCAAGGCTCAAAAGGCCTATGAATAATAAATCAAAATTCGTCATGACTGGCAAACTCTTGACGCTTGAACTTGCGCGTTTTGCGCTTGTGTGCGTGCTCGCGCTCGCGTTGTGCTTCTGCTTCTGCGGCAAGCTCTGCGGCAATCTCTTCCGCAGACTCTTCCTCCTCTTCTTCTTCGTCCTCGGGTGCCTCCTGGACGGGCGCGGCGGCCGCCTCGCCAACAGCGGCCTCTGCCCTCTCGCGGTCTTGCTGCCGGAGAATCAGGGCCTCCTGCTGCTGGATGATTCGCGGATCGACGAGCTGTGCGACAGCGATTTCGTCGTGGATGACAACATCATCCATGGACTCGTTGACGGTAACAAGCTGGCCGTGGCGGGTGACCTCGCCGAGGGCAGAGTGGAGGGTCGAGACAATGTTCTTGATGCGCTCAACATCAAGCTCGTATGCCGAGTAGTAGCACGTGTTCATCTCAGGCACCAGCCAGTGGTTGTGACCAAGCGCCAGCGACATGAAGCCAAACACACCGTTGGCGTTGGGCAGGGTGGGGAACTCGATGACGGCAGTTCCAGGAGCCGACCAGATAATGTTGGTCATGCCAGCGCCGTGGGGGCCGATGACGACAGCCGCGCGGCTGAACAAGGACATTTGGTACTCGATGGAGATGCCTGGGCCGGCAACAAACTTGACAAACTCAAAGGGCGCAGCGTCTTCGTGAACCACAATTCGCGACACGGTTTGCATCAGCGCCGCCGTGAGACGGTCCTCGTTGTGCACGACGCGAATAAAGCCGGCGTCTTGACGACTGACGTAAATAATCAAGTTGCGTTCATTCTCCGGGCGATACGGCCAGGCAAAGTGACGGCGAGTCATGCGCAGAGCCGCGGGAGGCGCGAGGTAGGCAGCATACGTGTCGTGCTGCATAATGTCGGGGTTGTCCAGCTCCCAATCGACGAGCATCAGCTCGCGAGCAAAGATGCGGTTGGAGAAGACCGTGCGCGGCTTGTACCCACCGTTGGCGGCGGCGGCGGCGGCCGAAGGGGCAGCGGCGGCAGCGGCCCGTTTTCCCTTCTTCTTCTTCTTCTGGGGCTTGTCGCCCTCAATAACCTCGTCCTTGGGGGCCTGCTTGAGCTGGGTGCGGTGGCGGACGACGCGGTTGGCAGGGACCTTGAGCAGCTGGAGGTAGTTGAGCGCAACCTTGTTGCCATCAGGAATGACAAACGTTGGGTTGGCGTACTTTGAGTTGCGGGGGAGCGAGTTGGTGTAGTTCAGGAAGAGCAGGAGACGGGGCAGCACTTCTGCGGTGAAGTGGTAGTAGTTGCCGCTCTGGTGGGTGTTGACCAGGGCCAGCACGTTGTCTGGCAGTGCCACCTCGTTGACAATTTCCTCGCCAGGACGAGCAGTCAGCTTGGGGGACAGCGGCGAGCCACCGCTGCCAGTCATTTGCTCGAGGGTGGGCAGACCAAAGTTGAACTGCTCGGGCACCTTGCACAGAACGTCGTTGCTGCCAGAGTAAACGTGGCAGTCATCGTAGAGCACCGAGGAAGGACCTTCGATGTACGTATTCTGCAAAACAAACAGCTTGGCAGTCATGTCGTAGTCGGTAACGCCGTGTTGGCAGAGACGAGTGGTGGTCACGTTCGTAACGCCGGGACCGAGCCAGCGAATGCGAGCATTGGCTTGGTGCTCGCCGGCCTCCGGGAAGCACGAGGCGCCAGAAATGCGATCGAGCGGGTCGTTGTGGGCACGAATGCGAGGGCAGTCGTCCAAGAACTCCTTCGGGTAGTTTCGCAGCGGGTTGGTGATGTGACGCCAGCGGATGACGAATTCGTGGCGATCGCACTTGCTGTTGGCGAGCGAAGGGATGGAGTGCTTGTGCGGCAGCAGGTAATCCTCCACCTGGCGGATTTTGTACATGACTGCGCGCTTGTTGAACTCGTAGGCGCGCGCCGAATCCAAGGTGAGATCGCCAAGCAGACCAATATCGCCAAGAGCATAGACGGACGACTCGACGTCGCGGGCGGCAGCGTCGCAGACAATGCGGGCAGAGTCGAAAAAGCAGCCCATCGTCACAGCGGCGCAGATGCTCTCCAGCCGGCGGCGGGGCGGGTTGACGGGCGTTGCCGCCATAAAGTTGGCAATCAAGTCCTCCTGCGTGTCGTGGACTGGCGGCGGAGGCGAGACAAACTCGGGAAACGGCTCGCCCTTCTCCTCGGCCTCCCTCCTGCGCGCCTGCTCGGTGAGGACCATCAGACGCACGGCATCGTAGCGCTGCTGCATGCGGGGCTCCTCTGGGTGGCCCAGCGCAGCCAGTCGGCACATCTCTGCAGACAGCGGGGTGTAGAGCTTGGCGTTGACCGCGGCGCTGCAGTAAAAGTTGGGCGGCGAGCGATGCGACGGGTCGACGAGGTGGGCCGAGTGGTAGACGGCGAGCGCGTGCTCAATCTTGTTGGTGTGCTCCATGCAGTTGCCAAAGTTGAGGTGACCCTCGATGAGTGCCGGCGAGAACGAGATGACCGAGAGGAAGGCCTCCAAGGCGCACAGGTAGTCGTCGTCCGCCACGCACTGAGCGCCCTTCTCAAACTGGCTCATCGCGTAGTTGACGCCGTCGTTGTAGTACACCGAGTGCGCTGGCGTCGCGCCCGTGCCCAGCGAAGGAACAGCTGCGACTCCCAGATCGCGGCGCGCCAGCAGCACAGCGAGCACCACCACCAGCAGCAGCGGCAGCCGCAGCGGCAGCGTGGCGCCAGTCGCGACGCGAGGAAAGCGAGCCATAAAAAGAGAAAAAAAAAAAAAAAAAGAGTAACAACAAAAAGCGATCATTCGAAAAAATCTCAGAAAACAGCAAAAGTCAAAAGCAACAGGAAATGAAACAAACAGAAGGATCGTGGCAGGGTTGAACGAAGGGCATTCCTCATCTGGAAACCTGGATGCGATAGCGTGGTTGCTGTCGTGCGGACGTGATTCAACAAAAAAAAAACGATCTAACAAAAAAAAAAAAAAAAAAATTTAGATGATCAGAATTTCGCTTCGCAATGGACGTCGCATCAATCGCAGCACTCGTCGTCACACTCGCTCTTGTCGTCGAGCGCATCTTCTCCCGCATCAAGAAATCAAGCTGCTGTAGTGGGGGTATTCAACTGGAAATGAAAGAATCAACTAGAGCTGGGCGATTTGGAAATTCAGTCGATTTCCAATTCTGGTCGCACAGTCCTCTTTCAAGTGAATTGGCAAGCTCACGTATTTGCCGCCCATTTGAATGTGAGTTCACTTGTACCTTCCGTAATGAATGGGACTGCTCACTGCACACATGGATGCGTGCTGAAGGCGGGAAGGGGTTTTTCGTGTTTCTTTCTTGTTTTTATTTTCTCGATTTTTTTTTTAAACTGATCTTGGCTCTTCTTTCTCTTTCTCCGGAGCCGATTCATCGCTCTTCAGACATGAATAGTGAAGACGTTCTGAATACTTCTTTTGGGAGCACTGTGAGGGGAGGGGAACTTTTCTTGTTCAAATTTCAATCAAACGGTTTCAATTGAGACGGTTTCAAAACAAAAAAGAAAAAGAAAAAAAAGGAGCGGCAGTGGCCCACAGATGCTGGTCAACGGGAGTCGAACGTTGACAAAAGAAGGCACGTGAAGCAACGAGCATGTGCAAAAAGAGAGACGGGAAGACGGAGGAAACCCTAACCGAACCAAAGAAATATAATAATAAACAAACCCAAAAAAATTCGCATTGCCGCAACCAAACATACAGAAGAGAATGCCAACCCCAGACGAAGTGATGGGGCAACTGAAGGCTTCGATGCCGCCGGAAGAGTTTATCGCCCTCTTGAGCCGAATGGGTATCACGGTGAGTTGGCATTGCATGTTGCTGAGATTTCGAGGATGACTACACTCATTTTAACAGCATGTGCTGGAATACAGCCGCCGCAGCTGCCGCAGCCCACGATGTCCGAGGTGATCACGCGCTTGCATGGGCACCCGTTTGTCGAGCAGCAATTCCCCAAGAGGCGGGAGTCATTCCAACCCCGACTCAGCGCGATCTACGAGCTGCTGAAGGCCGTTGCATTCTCGTTCGATGAGAAACAGAGGTCTGGTGATCGTCGTAACCGCTTTCCCCTGCTGCAACTCACTACCATCAGTGGGATGGGTAAGTCTTCGTTCGGGTTTCACGCGCTCGACGAAATGCAGAGAATTCTCAAAAACGTCACTACATGGGCCGAGGTGGGCCTTCCCAACCTTCTCGTCCAACCGCAAGAACTGCTCAATCTGCTGAAGAACACCCACTACATATTCATCGACTTCAACGGTCTGGGCGACAACGTGGAGGTCGAGGAGACCAGCAAGCACAGGCGGGGTCGAATTCTAGCCGTTCGCTTGGCTGCACGCGGTCTGCTCAACACAACCACGAAGGGCGCTCGCGAAAACAGTACCTTCTGCGACACTGAGGGGGTGTGGAATACCAGACAGGTCCTCGACGAGATCTTTGTCCGCCACCGGCACAACCGCCAGATTGCCGCCGACCAGATTGCGCTACTCTTCGTTCACGTCGACGAGTTCCAGCTCGCCATAGAGCGGCTCGCGGTCAAGGTTGAGTTTATCGAGGCCGTCGACATCCTCAAGGTGCAGCTGGAAGACATCCTCCAGTACAACCTGCGTCAGACGCGTAACTTGGTCGTCCTTCTGACGACGGGAACCTCTCACGCTGGTATCACGCTGCACTCAACGCAGCACAAGGTTTGCTCGCTTCCTCTCCAGCCGCTCGACCTCAATTTGGCGCAGCACCTGTTTGGCTCGCACCACCACTCGATCCACCAAAGCTGGCTAACACATGATGGTGCCAAGCGGCTGCTGGGCGACATGGGTGGCGTTCCAGTGCTGATCCAGTCGCTTGCGGACGCGGCCGCCACGATCTCCTTTGAAAACCCAGCTGCACCACATAGTGCCTTGCGCGTCTTGGATGACATCTTCCGACGCTACAAGCCCAGAGAGCGCGCTGGCAGTCTCGGCGAGGATGGGCTACTCGAGCTCGTTCAACTCTCGCTTTCATGTGTGCCCGTCTCTGCGGACACCCCCATCGGGCCCGTGACCGTGCACGACCTTACGATGGAAGGAGTGCTTGCCACAACGCCTGTGGATGAGGGCCCCGACATGTACATTCACATGCCGCTCCCACTTCTCGACCAATGTCTGAGTCATTGCGAAGCAGGCTGGACGCAGTTTGTCCGGCGACTGGTTGAGTTTCCGATGCGCACTGGCGGCGATGGCTTTGCATGCGAAGCAGCGGTGGCACTGTCGCTTGCGAGTCGCATGGCTGCACTTCAACGGAAAGGAGGCACGCTTCGCCTCGGCATGCTGCTCGGTCTCGAGCTCCACACAGTGCTCGACGGCGCCGCGGGCGAGGCCGCTGCCGACTTTCTCAGGTACGAGATTCAGCTGCAGGTAGACGGGTACGAAGTCATGACGGAGACGAGGCAATTCATGTCGATGGACGCAGTTCATACCCCGCAGCTGGATGTACATGCCTACAAAGAGCTGGCTCTTGACCGTCCGTTGGTGTCTTTCAGTCTGAAAAACCTGCCGGCGGTTGTCTTGTTATCGGCTCCCGCAACGCCGCACGTCGATCTGCGGTTTGCCGTCCGCATTCCAAAGAGCAAACCGATGAAAGTTTTTTTGCAGATCCAAGACCACGTCGTCTTCTCTGACAGTGCAGTGACAGTGCATGGTCACATTCGAAGGATGTTTGCCGCGTTTGACAAGTCAGACTTCGCCAAGGAATTCTCCATGCTATTTGTTCTGTGCATTACGGGCACCCACAGCACGGCGAAGAACCCGATCACACGCGCAAAGGCCAACCGCGAGTGGTCCCGCGAGGTGTGCAAGAGTGATCCGGACGGCCGGGTTGTCGTGCTCATGGGCAACGACGTCAAGCGCCTTGCCCCCTTTTTTTTCCATCGGCTGTCAGTGTACACAGACTGATTATAATCCGCCTCGACCGAGCGTGTATTGACAAAAATCGAGGCACTCGAAGCATTCGAGCTCAAGGACAATTTGATTGCGATGGCACAGAATGTCCCATCGAATGACGTTCTGCCGTTGCTCACCCTCTTGTTCCCTTACCTCTCTTTTCTCTCTCTTACGCTTCCTCTGCTCTACTTCGATGCTGCACTTCGATTGCCACATGCCCTTGGTCACACTCAGTAACCCAGAAACCAAAAGCAGAAACCAAAGCAGAAACCCATCCCCCTAACCCCACCCTCCTCAATGAACAAACGCTGCAAGGCGCCCAGAAACATTGAAAAATATATCTAGACTACAGAAAACAACACGACCAGTTCACACAAAAAAAAAACAGCCTTCTCAACACAACAAAATTCAATTATTGGGCAGCCGATGCAACAGATTGTTGCTGCTGTTGTTGAGCCCACTTGCGGAGCACGGTAATAACATCGGGGTAGGCAAACCACTCGGGAATGTCCTCGCCAGACAAGAGCATGGAGCGGAACTTGGTGCCGGAAATGCTCAAGGGAGTGAAGCCCTTCTCCTTGGCCTCATCGCCGCTCATGTAGCGATTCTCCTCCTGGACGTAGACTTGGTCGCGGAAGGCAACCATGTCGATGCCGAGCTCCTTTTGAAGGGGCTTGAGGAGCTCCTGGGCGTCCCAGGGGCCATAAAAGTCCTTGCCCGAGGCATCCTTGCAACCAGCGTGGTCGCGGCCGACAATCATGTGCGTGCAGCCGTAGTTCTTGCGAATGATAATGTGCTGAAGAGCCTCGCGGGGACCGGCGACCAGCATCGAGTAGGGCAGGTAGTCAAAGTGCACGTTGGTGAGCTTGGCTGCGAGCACGTCGTAGACCTGCTTGCGGACTTGGGGTGGGACGTCGTCGCCCTTGGTGGGGCCAACCACGGGATGGACCATGACGTCGGCCTTGAACTCGGAGGCGACTTGCAGGAACATGGCGACATGGGCCTTGTGCAGGGGGTTGCGGGATTGGAAGGCGACCAGGTTTCGGCCGGCAGTCTTGGTGGCGCGAACTTCGGCAGGAGTGCGGCACACAACCCAGTCACGCTTGGGGAGAGCGGTGGCCCAGAGGGGGCCGCCAATGTTGTACTTTTTCTTCTCGGTCAAAAGGTGGAAGGCCGAAGGGTGCTCGAGCGAGGCAGTGCCAAAGCACTTGACAGACTCGGTGGTGCGGTTGGGCACCCACTTGCTGTCGACTTGGATGAAGAACTGGCCGTTGGTGAGGTCGTCAACGAGCTCGACAATGTCACCCTCCTGGATTTCCTCGTTGTCAGTGTCGAGCGTGATGGGCAGGCCAAAGAGCTGCTCTTCGGGCAGACGCATCGTGTGGACGACCTTCTCGTACGCCTTGAGGTCGAGGAAGCCAGTGAGCGGGGAGAAGCCGCCGTTGGCAATGAGCTCGGCGTCGCAGGTCTGGCGCTCGGTCAGGACAATCTTGTGCTTGGCGGCGGCGCGAAGCTCGGCAATCTTGGGGTCGTTGGCAGCGAGGACTCGGTTGATCAGAATGCCGCCGTGCGGGACGCCCTTCGGGGCAATGCGGGTGTGGATGCCGCACTCGGTCTGCTCGCGGCCGACAAAGCGACCAGCGCGCTCAGACTTGTCCAGCTCGACAGGGACGGTGGTGTGCGTGTCGCCAAACGACTTCCACACGTAGACAAACTTGCCGTGCGCCTTGATGGCATCCTGGTCGTAGGCAAAGTAGGGCAGGGCCAGCTGCACGTGACGGAACTTGGCGAGGTGGGGCTTGTCGCGGTCGACAGGGGCGACATACGTGTCGCTGACCGACAGGACGCGGTGCAAGGCGTTGTAGGGCACGCGGCGAATGAGGGTGTACTCGGTGACGTCCTGCCACGACCAGTCGGCCAAGGGGTTGAAGGTCTTCTTGTCCTCCTCCCAAACGGCGAGGGTAACGCGGGCATTGCCCTGGTCGGCGCGACGACCAGTGATGGCCACGCGCTTCTTGAGCTGGTCGAACGCGCCAGTCAGGGGATCAATCTTGGAATGCGCGTCGAAGGCAGCGTGCGACAGCGTCTCGTGCGTGCCAAACTTGGAAACAAAGTCGGCCAGCGTCTCGCAGCCCTCGGGCTTGACAACCAGCGGCTTGACGTTGTAGCGAGCGGCAATCTCGTCAACAACGGCGTGTGTCTCGGGGAAGAGGTGCAGCGTGTCGACGCCAACAATGGACGGAAGCGCGTTCGGGAAGAAGCGGTGCCACAAGTCCAGAATGACATTGTCGGAAATGAGCCAGGCCGAGGCAAGCACAATCTGCGAGGGCGAGTCAATGTAGTCGGCCAGGTAGCGCTCGACATCAACCTTGAACTGAGCGATGCGCTCATCGAGCGTGACGACGGGAGTGGACATTTTGTTTTCTGCGGACGCGAGTCGTGTTGAGTGAAAATCAGAAGAGAAGAAAGAAAAAAAAGCGGAAGGAACTGGCAGTGAGTGAAAAGTAACAACAGCTCGACTTTCAAAGAAGGAGGACAAGAAGAAGATGATGTTGATAATAATGCAAATGATGAAAAATGATGAAAACGACGATGATGCGGCAAAATATACGGGGTAACATTTTCGCCACTGTGAGTCGTCGGAGACCACGAGGACATCCAAAACGAGTCACTGTGAGCTCGAAATCGCCGGTCTCGTGCTTTTGTCGCCGCTTTCTTCCCTCTGGAGCTCGGCGTGCACCGACCCCCCCCCCATTGTGCTGCAGCGAGAGTGCAAAGTGCTTCAACCAATGCTGCTCTCCTATTCGAGGGTGGAGGTCAAGCGACGACCAATCCAAAAACAAAAAGGCCTTACATGAAACGGAAACTGTGGTCAAAAAATACAAAAATAATAAAGACTGTCAAATGTTCAGCGACAGTTTGGAACTTTGCAACGTGTTTCTACTCTTCAAGAAACAAAAAAAAAAGCGATGACGATTAACAATCATTGTGGTGAAGGGTGAAAATTAGTATCGAGCATGGCGGACCGCAAAGGCCGGCTCCATCGCACTTGAATGGAAAAAACAACTGCAGCACGAGATCCGCTTGGAAACGGGCGGGCCAACCCACCACCATTCACAGCCGACCTGCTCTCCCCCTCACCACCACCGTCTTTGCTCCTGTCACTTGTTGGCCCCCCCCCCGCCCCTCCCTTTGCGCCTCTTTCAACGCGCGTTGCACACGCACGAGTCAACCGGGAGCGGAAACGACCAACTCCAAAAATAAATTCAAAAACGAGCGGCGTAAGTTTCGGCCAATCGCCGCGCGCCAAAGTGAGTTTCAGAGGGTCAGCTGAAACACACGTTCTTTGCAAGTAGTCGCCTGAGTTTTTATCTCACCTCTGTCGATAAACTTTAAATAATAATCAAAAAAAAAAAAAAAAAAAAAAAAAGGTTTGCTTCCGCGCCTCGGCCTGTGAAAAGCGAAAACAAAAAGTGGCTGAAGTGGCTGAAGCCGGATGTGCCAAAACCGACAGCGCGCGCGCACCAAAAATCTGAGCAGCAACTTCAGCGAGCGGTCTCGCTCTTCCTCCCTTGCACCAGCGAGGCGATGACGAGCGGAAAATGAGGCTTTTTGAATTGGAAAAAAAAAAAAAAAAAAAAAAAAAAAAAAAAAAAACACTCGTGCTTCCGACAAGGCGCATTCGGTAGCAGCTTTTTGTGAACTTTATTGGGGAATTTGGGTTACAGCCACTGACTACTTTGCTGCACTTTTCCCTAGATCAGTCCTGTTTTGTACATTTTGTTTTTCCCTCTTTCTTTTTTTTTTTTTTTCTTTTTTGTGTTCTCGTGCTCCAGCATTTGCTTCGAGATCCATCCTCGCATACACAGCCTCCACAATCATATTTCAGCATTTGGCTAGCAGATCAGCATCAGCAGTTGCAGCACCAAACCTCGCGGCAGCCTTTTTGTCCGGACGATCGCAATGACTTCCACCCAGCCCAGCTCGCTGCCAACAACGTTCGACCAGCCCTCCGTTCAAGACGAATTCGCCGCTTTTTTGCGCAAACGTCGCGAGGGCTGCACCCCCGAGGCCACCCGGGAATATGCCATCAAGTCTCTCAAAAATACCTTCCCGATCACAAAGTGGCTGCCAAAGTACAAGCGCAAGGTGACTAACTTTCCCATCATCATCATGCGAACTTAAGGAGGTTTCGATTTTTTTTTGGAGATGCCTCCTTTTTTTTTTTTCTATATGCTGCCAAAACGTCAACGCTCTGCCACATGATTTGTCGGGGACAATGAACGCTCAGCCACATGACACTTTCACCCGAACCGCCGCCCCGCCCCCGCTCTCCGACTCTTCTTGCTTTCCCCACTTTTTGGTGCTGCTTTTTGTCTGTTGCACGTTGTTCA
>NW_011887294.1:1154600-1325376 GCF_000151315.2 Capsaspora owczarzaki ATCC 30864 | reverse complement strand
CGATTCTGACACGAAAATGCGTTGATCATACCCGCGTTGCTCCTTCATCGGTTGTTGAAGTGGCAGCAACCTCGGAGCCTTGCACACATACTTGAATCGCTCTCCCACCATCGAGCTCCTGAATGCGCGTTCGAAGTGCCTGATTCTCGGCTTTGAGTTGCTCCAACTCTGCGCGCAATTGGGTCACTGTACTGGCAGAGGAACGATTGGAGCTTCGATCAGAGCTCTTGTCGGAAGAATCGTCGTCGTCCAATTCGTCGCCCATGGCTGTGCCGGCCACAGTTGTTGCGTCCACATAGGTGGCTTGGGATGTGGCCTGGGCGCCCGTCATTTTGAAGCTTCGAGGCGATTCGGGCGTTGTTGTGCCGGTTGGGGCCAACGCCGACTTGTGCATGACGACATTGCTCGGCCCTGGCACGACAGTGTTGGAGGACCACTGAATCTCGTTGCCTCGGCCGGTGACGACCATGTAAATCTTGGGGATGAACAGCACACACACCATCACGAACGACGTTAAAAACACGTTCAACGCCTCAAGCGCGGACTTGGCGTCCAGTGTAGGAGTGGTCGTCAATCGCACAATGTTGAGCACAACCGCCAGGGTCAGCCAGTTGTACACGGAAAAGCCGACAAGCTTTGCCTCGTTGAAGCCTGCCGGAGCGTTGCGCACCCGATACGCCAGATAGACGCCGGTCAGCATGAGCAGCAGCTCGACGATGAGGAGCGCATGGCTCCACCACGAGTCCGAGCACACATAGTAGTACTCGTCCGAGTTGAAAAAGACCTCGGGGACGGGCGCATTGACGGCAGTCCAGATGATGAGGTAAATGCTCATCAACAACATCATCAAGCCGAGCTTGTACAAGAGCTGTGTGTCCTTCAGGTTCAAAATCCTTGACGACTTGATGTTGACAATGATTGAAATGCTAAAGGCAGGGAAAGGAGAAGAAGAGTCAAAAAAAAAAAAGCAAGGTGCAAAATGTAACAAAAATCAACTTGCAAGTGAGCCCCCAGCTCTTTGACAACCAATTTCACTGGTGATCAAAAGCCAAAAAGGGGGGGGGGCGAGTGCTGCAACAACATACCGCTGAACCTTCAGATACAACGATCCAAAAGCGAGAGCAAAGCCGAGATGGAAAAACCATTGTCGAACGGCGCATGACGCTTCGGTGACCTCGCTGAATGTCGCAAAGCACTGCAAAACGACAGCAACAAAAATAACAGCGACAACAGCAACAAGACTCAATTCAGAAACCACGAACACCGAGTCGTTTAGACAAGTCAATTTGCTGCTGCTAGTACATACCGAACCCAGTGCAATAAGCGTGCCGACCAGAATGAGGTTGAGGAAAATCGGACTGGCCCCTTTGAAGACCTTGAGATTGCTATGGCGATACAGGGAAAATGCAAAAAGGCCGATCATAATCACAAACACGGCCGTAAACGCCACAAAGACGGCTGTGACACCAACGTTTCGCTCTTGCTCTGGGACGCAGAGACCGTTGTCAATGTTGAAGAGATAGCCATCTAGGCACACGGCTCGAGTCGGAGATGGGGTGACACGTCCTCCAGTGGCTTCGAGACACCGAGACTGCGCGCTCTCAGGCTGATAGAAGCCATTGGGACAGACTGTGCAATTCTTGGAGCCCAAGGTAGTCGAAATATATCCAGGCAAGCAGGCAGTGCAGTCAGTATCGCCCGCGATAGAATAGGTGCCAAGGCCGCAAGGGGAGCACTGACTTCCGCTACCCAGCACAAACCCAGCTGGACAGAACGGCGACGACACATAGTTCATGGCCAAGCCATGCGCGTCGGAGATGGCGGACGACGAGACGAATTGAATCTGGGCGCTGTTGCTAATGAACGTCAGGTCAAACGACGGCAAGCCCGAGACAGCGGTGAAGGAAGCAGGCTGATATTCACCGTCCACAAAATACTGCAACGGGGTTGAAGCGTTGGCTGCGCGCACGGTGAGCAAGTCGGCGCCAGACAGAGTGATTCCTGACAGGTTCAGCTTGAACGAGCGCTTGGTGCTTGGAAGCGCAAGGGTAAGTGTGACGCTGGTGGCAGTGCGAGTTGCGTTCGAAAAGGAACAAAAATCGACAAACGAGCCGGACTCTGCACTGAGCGTTTGTGCGTACTGGCAGGTAGTTCCAACGACTGGGGGCGTATTGGTCTGATTCACAATGGAAATGCGCCCTTCCAGAGCAAATGCCACCGGAGTGTACTGCATAATGTACGCTTGAATGGCCGAGACCAGCGGCGGACCATTGTCATCGACCTGCGCTGCCTTGTTGAGGAGCATGGTGTAGCCATCACCACCCCGGCGTTCAAAGTCGTTCGTGCAGCAATAGTAGAGCTGGTTTGGGTTGACGTCTTCAAACTGCTTGAAGCGATTCTGCACCTGGAGGCGAACCAGCTTTGCGCCATCCGGATTGGCAGTGTTGATGATGGATTTCATGCCAGACACCTGGAAAAACCTGCCAGTCCCGCTCGGAGCAGGATTCCGACCGATAAGGGCGGTGGAGTACTGGAAGGTATCCAAGAGCACCGACCCTTGCAGGATGAAGGTCGAGATTGTATTTCTGTTTTCCAGCCAAAAAACCGGGAGGTCAGCAGTGAGTGCGGGAGGGGGGTGAGTTGTGGTGCAGGATAGGGATTCAACGAGTCAAAACAGATAGCCATCGGCGACCGTCCTTACGCAAATGGAATGACTTGGTTGATGAGGCGTTGCGTTACATTTCCTGATCAAACACCACCCCAAAAAACATATAAAAAAAACAGGCAGCCACGTTAGCAACAATCAACCGAAAACACGCGAATTTAACAGGAAAGGTGGTGACATACCTGCTTGCAATGGTGCACGAATACTGCCGCCATTTACAAACGCAATGTCACATGCGCCATTCATTTGCCAGCGCATGGCATCGGCGACCAAGTTGCCAAGTGCGCATTCGCCGTCGCGGCACATCATGTGCGTGTCTCCAGGAAGAGTGTTTGTATTCCAGCCGATGACAATATCGAGCTGACTTGCAATCGTCAAGCTGTCTGCCGCGATGGAAGCAGCAATTGCCGTGTTTTGGGCGGTGCAGTTGGACGTGGGCGCTGCATCGTTTGCACACGGAGCCAAAAACCTCGAATCTCCTTCCAAAAAGGTCACAGTGCCGGTGGAGGGATTGACCTGGATGCGCAGTTGGCCAATGTACGATGTCGTCTCGAATGTTGACACGATGATGACTGGTTTCCCTGTTTCCCCCCCCCCCGGACCAAAAGAAAATCCACACACAAACACAGCAACACAATCAGCCAAAGGCCTTCCGCCCTCTTCCATCTCTACCGCCTGCAACCGGCCACTTTCAATCAGCGACATCACACAGCCCCGACCCACCTGAGGGCGAGAGGACTGTCCTGGGATACGGGCCTGCCGCTCCTGCGATCGTGTTGGACATGGACATGTCGTTTGAAATAATGACATCGATGCCGTTCACGGCAGCGGCCAGCGTAGTGTCAGCACTGATTCCTGCACTGCTGTGCATGATGACAAGGTCGACGCCAGAAGCGCGGAGTGAAGCTACTGCCGATGAAATGGCACCAATCGCCTCCTTTGTGACAACCACGAGACCACACGTTGCTCGAGAACATATGGCTGTGCGGCAGATGTCGCAAAACAAAAAAAAAAAAAAAAGTTAGAGATTTGCTGAGCTGTCGCTAGTGATGCAGTGAACAATCCCCGTTGATTGATGGGGACGCTTACATTCTTCGGCGCGACCAACAATGCCGATTTTGCGCTCTACTCCGCCGATGAAAACAGATTTGGTGACAGATGACTTGATCCGGGATGCGAGTGCATGCGATGCCTTCACATCGATATTTGTCGCGACCATCGTTGCAGTGCAGTTGGTCAGAAAGTTGTTCAGCGTGTCTGGACCGTAGAACAGCTCGCCAGCACCCATCCTATCAAACCAAACGTGAAAAGTAGGGTTTCTCTGTGAGTGACGGGATGTTTCCTGTGTGTGTTGCCCTTCCTTGTTTTGTTTTGTTTTTTCTTGTTGTCGTTTGACGAACAACATGCTTACCCGAGGAAATCAAAGCCGACCTCGTTTGTGTAATTGGTGAGCTTGGAAGTGGCGCGGAACACTTGGAAGAACGTCTCTGTGCCCAGGAAGTTGTATGGGTTGATGACCAATGTCGCGTTGACGCTATTTTGGCTCCGCACTTGGTCGAACAGTGTCTTGAACCGAGCAAAACCGCCGCCCTGAGAATTGGAACATGTCACACATAGTGAATGAGAAATCAGAAAAAAAAAAAAAAGGCATGTTGCGTTTTTTTTGTTGTTGTTGTTGTTGGAAGGGAAAGGAAAGCGAATTGAACCAAATATCGTGAATTGGAAACAGGACAATGCTCAGGTGCACGTTGAATGAGCCTTGTGTCGATTTGAGGAGTTTGCGGGGGGGCGGTGTTGAGCTGTGTCGCTTTGACGAGTAGGGCGTGTTTGCGGCAATGCGAAAACGGCGGGTGTCCTTTTTGTTTTTGAAAAAATAATAATAAAAGAATCATAAAAATCATTTAAAAAACCAAAAAATAATAGAAAAATAAAAAAATCATGAGGAGCCGCGACCCTCGCAAAGACCCAGCCGTGTTGAGGCAATGGGGTGCCATGGGGAGGGGGGGGACAAACCCCACTGGAAGAGTCTGCCGCAAGTGTCGACGTGTGTCTCGTCGCTGCACCTGTGCGACAGTCGCTTGCCAACCACACGCGGCATTGCGGCCGCGTTTGGAAAGGTATTCCAACGAATCCGCAGTCATGGTGCTACCGACGCCCGCCTTCCCCTCCCCCCCCAGCCGAACGTGCGCTGCTCGCGACCTCCCGCGCTCTCTTTTGGACAGGTCGGAGGAGGCAAGTATGGCTTTGTCCTGTCTGCGTGGCGGTGGCTCCTCCTTCGAAAAGCGAGCACGACCCCAGCAAGCACCGCTGCTCAATGCGCCACTACTGAAGCTGCTCTTCGCGAGACTTACCCCGTCAGCATTGGGCTCGACACGACCGTCTACGTAAGACGTGTGCAAAATGGTAAAGTTGAACGGGGTTCCGCCGGATGCCGTTGCAGGCCCGGCGAGCAAACCCAGCGCGAGTCCGCAAAGTAAAGCTGCCCGAAAGCGCTTGTGTGTTGTGTGCATTTTAAGACTGGATTTGGTGTTGGCATGTTCTGTAGTTGTGCGGTATTGTGTCGTGTTTTTCTCGTGTGGTGGTGTGTGTTTTAACTGGCGCTGGGAGGGCAGAATGCAGCAGGCTCGGAGCTTGGCAAATGGTCGGATTCGACACGCTGTACCTCCTAATGAGAAGCCGTCGTTGGGTCATATGGTATATTATTGCATAAATAATATTGTTTATGATAATGTTTGAAGATAGGCGGGAGTCTCACGACGCTGTCGGTCATGCTATAAGCAAACAATCCGGACAGATTCGACAATGGCATGATATTGCTGCTTGTGGCGCGAGCATTGCTTTGTTGTGATGGTCATTTTATTGCGCATTGACTGCTGTAGCTCTGTTGTGATTGTCAACGATATCAGTCTTGTCGTTATTCTTCTGGATGGACACGAGAGTCGGCTGGTCTTCAGTCAGGTAACACTGTTGCGTGGGCTGTTTCGCACGATCCTTTAGTTCAACTCCATCACCTGAACGCGGCCCGTATTCTGAATCATTCACTCAGTATTATGTTACTCATGTCATAGACACGTAGACTACATCAAATACCCGATGAAGATGGACATATTGACACCAATTCAGCCGCTTGACTATCTCGATTGAACACATTTCGTACTTATTGGCAGCCTAGGGCGTCGGGAAGCCAATGAATACCACATCATATACATATATCTGGCTACTCAGTCCTTTCCCATTGCACCTGAGCCCCATTCGACACTTGTTCAACCATCATGGACCCGAGCGAGCTGACTGAGCGACTTCCGCTGACCGCTGCTGCGTAAGCCTTTGCCGCACCAACTCAGTCAGACCCCATGCTAACATCATCGCAAAACAAACACAACAGTGTTCATACGCACATCTCGGAGGAAGCGTCGCTGGAGTGGAACATCACAGCAGGATTGAGATCAACGCAGGAACAAAAAGTTGCTTGAACGCTCATTTGTCTTGGCTCTCCGTTGTTGTTTATGTTCCCCCCCTCAACCGCCACCGCAACCGCCGGTAGTCGCCAACGCAAAATGCAAAACGCAATCACCGCCAGTAGCACCAACGCTCCACAGCGGCGCTACAGTGCGGTGGCAGTGGTGCAAAACGCGACCAGCGAGCTCAGTTTTGGCGCCAATTTGGTGCCCGATGCTGTTGTTGTTCCGCTGGTCAAGCCCCGTGCGAGCCGCATCACCAAGATCGAGATCACCCTGAACGCGTCATGCGCAGCACTCGCGCAAGCCATCGGAGACGCGTCTTCCTCGCGGGTTTCCTTGTCGACCCAGCCTCTTCGGGGTTGTCAGTCTCGGTCTGCGTTTACAGCTGTTCATCGCAGCTCCCAGCAGCACCATGCAAGTGCAATCGCAAACGCAGGCCTGCTAAAGCGAACTGACAGCAGCAACAGCAGCATGCTCGATGCGAGACGTGGCGTGGACGAGAATGGCGCTGGTCTTCCGGCTGGGCCTTCGTCAGAACCAAAGCAACCGCAGGCTGAAAGCGCTCTTGCACTGTCAAGCGCCTGCATCGGGCCTCGCCCTCCATTTGAGGTGCTCGACAAGCAGTATTCCACAGGGCAGCTCAAGAACAGTGATGCACACCTTCGTTCCGCAAAATGCGACTTTCCGGACGAATTGGATTCGTTGCTGATGGATGAAGACCACCCTCGCCTGATAGTGCGAAACACTGTTGCCCTTGTGCCATCGTGCGTCTTGCCGCGTGTTTCTCCCACGCGCTGGAGCCAGTCACTGAACGCGCTTGACGGTCGACTGCCGGACAGCTTTGACAAGCCCGTTCATACCTTCAGCGGAGGAAACTTGCGCTCTACAACTGTGTCGAGTCTCGTTCACGAGAGCACCGTCCCGGATGCTGACACTGAAATGTAGGTTTACAGTGAGTTGTCATGTCCTTCTCAGCTGGATGTCAAAGTGTTGTTTGGCATATTTGATAAAACCCTTTTCAATCGCTGTCGTTGCTGTCCCTCGTTTCTCTAGCGACACGAAATCGCAGTACATGTCATTGTTGAGTGATGAATAGAAATTCAAGTCTTTTGTGGTCTTAGAAGCGTGCAACCCGTTCGAGCAAAATCAATCCAAATCAAAATCCAATCTCAGCTCTTGACGTTGATTGAAAACACGTATTTGAAATTCGCCTGAGATTGAAACACATCGCCTACACTCAGAACCACTCTTCATATGTCATTTCGACTCCAAGTCATGTCTGCGCACGTTTCCAACGTACGGGGTCTTGCTGTCATTCTGAATTGAAATTTGCTGCAACATCCGACGCTCTGTTTTGACAAACCCCTGCTCCCCTGGCAAAATAGCAAAATGTGGCCCCCTCGCTACACGTCCACCATCGCTCGGCTCTGTCTGAAGGGGAGAACGGGAGGAAGAAGGAGCTTCCGAGTAGGACGACTGACACAGTTCGGAATCACGTTCCAGCACAGTGCACAACAACGTCTTCCGTCGGGGTTGGCCTCCTCTCCACTCTGCACTCGGGGGGGGGGGGGTTCCGTGTCCCCATCGACTGCGTTGTCGCTATTTTCATCCACTTGGACCCAGTACACAGGCGTGTGTCATTGTCGTCTTTCACGGAGAAACGCCTCGGCTCTGCGTTTCGATATTCCGCTCCATCCCCCACACAGTCAACTCGCGAAACGAGCTCGTTCTCGCCCAAAACGCACACACGCCCCACCATCCCCTTCCGTCGCTCATGTGGTGCATGTTCACGAAAACGCAACTTTTGCTCCAATGCATAGCCAATGGTAAACTCACTCAAATCGAAAACCTTTGCGTTTCACCCCTTTGTCTTTCCGCCACAGTCTGCTGAACCCAAGGTGGTCTGCGTCACCGGCGCCGCTGGCCAGATTGCATACTCGCTTCTGTTCAACATTGCTCGTGGCGACATCTACGGCCCCAACCAGGTACGTCCGGAGCAAACGACGACAGGAAGCGTGCTGCCGTCCAATGGATTTGATCAACTTTGAGTTTTTGTTTTGTTTTATTTTGTGTTTGTTTGGTTTGTTTGTTTGTTTGTTTGTTTGACCACCAAGCGAGTCATCCTCCACTTGCTCGACATTGCCCCAATGATGGAGGCACTCCAGGGTGTCGTCATGGAGCTCCAAGACTGCTCATTGCCCCTGCTTGCTGGTACCCCAAACGATTTCGTTTCTGTTCGCTTCGTTTGGGAATCGTGTCGCAGCAGCCCTCCTCACCTCACCTGATTCTTCATGTATGCTCATTGCGCATTTGCAGGTGTGGAAGCTACGTCCGACCCCAAGGTCGCATTCAACAACGCAGACGCTGCCATCTTGGTCGGTGCCATGCCCCGCAAGGAAGGTATGGAGCGCAAGGATTTGCTGCGCGCCAACGCCAAGATCTTCAAGGAGCAAGGCGATGCCCTCAACACTGTTGCCAAGCCCAGCGTCAAGGTACTGGACACAAAGCCATGATGCTGGAAGGGGTTGTCTTGTTGTTCTTTTCCAAGTCCTCTTACCTTCTCGCTCACTTTCTGGCTCACTTTCTGGCTCACGTCCCTCACCCATCCAGATTCTTGTCGTCGGCAACCCCGCCAACACGAACGCGCTCATCACCTTGCTGCACGCCACGTCGCTGCCCAAGGAGAACTTTTCCGCGCTCACTCGCCTCGACCACAACCGCGCCATTGCTCAAGTCGCACTCCGCGTCGGCGTCAGCGTGGAGAAGGTCCGTAATGTGATCATCTGGGGCAACCACTCGTCGACCCAGTACCCCGATGTCAACCACGGCGAGGTTGAAGTCGGCGGCCAGCGCAAGAAGATCAAGGACGTCATTGCCGACGAAGCTTGGCTCCATGGCGACTTTATCAAGACCGTCCAGTCTCGCGGCGGCGCCATCATCAAGGCCCGCAAGCTGTCGTCTGCCATGTCGGCTGCCAAGGCGATCGTCGATCACATGCACGACTGGATTCAAGGCACTCCCGAGGTGAGTTGTCCTTGAGACGTTTGGCTTTTATGATGTTATTCATGCGCATATTATTCTTGTTTGGTGATGATGTGTCTAACCTGGAACTGGGTTGGATTTTTTTTAATTTTTTTTGTTTTTGTTGACATGGCTAGGGCGAGTTCGTCTCCATGGGCGTCCACTCAACCGGTGTGTACGGCATCCCTGCTGGGTTGATTTACTCCTTCCCCGTCACATGCAAGAACGGCACCTACACAATTGTCGAGGGCTTGCCCATCGATGTATTCTCGCGCACCAAGATGACCGAGACTGCCGACGAGCTTGTTTCCGAGCGTGAGGATGCCAACCAGATTCTTTCGGCCTAAGAAGGTGGTCTGTTGCTGGTCCATGCATGCACAACGCAATTCTTGTCAGAGTAAAGCGCCATGTCTGTTTGCTACCTTTTTCAACGCGTCAAGGTTGACACTCAGTCGATATTTTTGATTGTAGTTTTTTTTATTTTTATTTTTATTCGTTTCTCCCAAGGCAAAAGTTTTTGTTGTGAGTGCCGACACTATGCTGCAGTTGCTTTGACGCTTCCGACTACTAGGAAGAATTGCACGCATCACGAAAAGCGTGAATGAGAGAGTCGCGAGGGCCCCAAACCCATCACAATCACCATGCAAAAAAGCCATACAAAAAGAAAAAAAAATGCGCGAAAACGCCGACAGAAGATTGCAGCTGCAGATGGAGGATGTGTCGCTCAGCAGTCCTTGCTCGAGAGTGTCGCTGTTCTCAGGGCGTGGGCTTGTTCGGACAGCCATCTCGAGATGGCTTGGGTCCAAAAGGGGAGGAGATGTGACAATGAGAAGGGGGAGGAGAGGAAAGGCGCACGAGCCGGCCTGCGAAAATGTCAACCACCGCCCCTCTCAGACACGTTCTCTGCCCGCTGGCCGTCGTCTTGTGCGGCTGTTCCTCCAGCCACTGCGTCCTTCTTCCTGTCCGACATGGCTGCCTTCCCGGGTTGTTGGAGAGGGCTTTCTTTGGGGGAAAAATAGTGGTGCAACTGTCCATTTCGTTTTGGTTCAATGCGTTTGCTTTCTGGCCGGCGCGCTTCCTCCAGAGCTGTCGCCCTTTTTGGCGAGCGCCTTGATGTTTCTGGCATTGAGTCGAGGCTCATGCCTCTTTGGGGGGGGGAAACGAAGGCTGTGAACAGCAGCCCCTCCTGAGACGAAAGCTTAAAAAAAAAAAAATCAATGAAAAAAAAAATCGTAAACCGCCGATTCTGCTGTGAGAAGGCGACAATGGGGGAAGAGTCACAGCATTGACACTTTGCATGTGTCTGACGGGGGGTCGAGCGATGTGCACAAGCATGGCATGCGGACAGCGTGAAGGTGCACATGCGCACCAAAAGGGGGTGGTGTGGTGGAAGCCCAGGCTCCTCGGTTTGTACCAAATGGCCCCAAAGGAGCGGTGACGGAAAAGCCAAAAAAAAAAAAAAAAAAAAAAAACTTGCTGCTGCTGGACGAGGCTTTTGTCTGGGACTGGGCTTTGCTGCTAAACCCGAGACCGAAAAAGTGCAGGAGCTTGCGCGTCAAGCATGTCGTTGGAGCGAGGAGAAGGGGGGCCGGGGCTCAACGGGAGCGGGAAACGTTTCGCTCTTCAAGGCCACCATTGCTTTTTTTTTTTTTTTTTTGGCTGCGGCTGGCTCAAACTCACCGCTGTGCTGTGCTGTGCTGTGGGCATTGATTTGACTCGACAGATTGAAGCGCAAAAGCCCAGCTTTTCGCAAGACTAACAAGAAGAAAGAGCAAGTTCTTGTTTGTATTTGTGCTCACAAAGAGCTCACCTTTCGCAACGAAGAGCATCATCACGACTCGTTCGCTCCCAAAACCGCCCAAAAGACCAAACAAGACAGCAACACCGTTTCCCGTCCGCACGCGGATTTTCTGCCTATCGCCAGCCAGAAGATGGCAGACCAGTGCGGCGGGTTGCCGCCTGTTGCTGCGCCAGTCAGTCGGTCGGCATCCGCGGAGGCCACTATTGGCGCTGACGGAGACCCTCGATCACTTCTTGTTAGTCAGACTGCAGCGGCCGATGCTGCAGGGATAGGGGCCGCGTCGGTGGCTCTGTCGACGTCTCAAGTCGGCGGCGTGTCTGCATGTTTGTCGTTGGCAACCACCCCTCCTTGTTCGCCTGGAGCGCTACTAGTATCCGGTGTGACTGCTTCTCCAACAGCAAACCAGTCCGACCCCGACGTTATGAGCACCACTTCCTCACGGGACACTCTTTCAGACGAATCGGTCGCAGCGGGGGCGGCGTGTGCTCCCGTGTCCGCCACACTCGTTACAACTCCTCCAGACGTGCCTCCGTCTCGCTCGTTATCGACAGAGTCCGATTTGGAGCCCACCACACAAGCACAGAGCCTCCAATCGTCATCAAGCGCCCAATCAGCAAAAAACTCACCCTCACTCATGCAGCGAAGACAGCCAGCGCGGGAAGGGCACATTTCGCTTGATCCTCGGCTTTCGGATCCCCCCACTACGACCTCAGCGGCGGACAAGACGACGGCTGTCACTCCACCCTCGCTGTCGACACCCACGCTTTCCGGCTCGCAAACCATTCTTGTCTCGCCTGTTTCGCTTCCGTCAACGTACGCCTCTCGCGATGAACTTCGCACCTTGCCTTCAGCCACGCATTCCGAAGCAACCTCGGACGACGACGCGGACGGGGCCGATGCCGCGAGCGAAGAAACGGGTTTGCGACGACAGCAACACCGCCTGGCCAAGCGCAAGTACAAGGAAACACACAATTTTATGCTCGTCAACTACACGGCACCCACGCTGTGTGAAGTGTGTAGGAGGTTTATCTGGGGAATTGTTCGAAAGGGAAAGGGGTGCTCGTTGTGCGGGTTTTGTTGCCATCTCAACTGCGCCGACCTCGCACCGCACAAGTGCGATTCCGAGCGACGAGCGACATACATGGCCTTGACATCCACATCAGCATCGGCGGCTGGCACGCCTCTGTTGACCAAGCAAGCATCCATGGCCGAGGTCGAGCTTGCCAAACAATTACCCTTGGCTGAGGTCGCTGCAGTCTCGTCGGTTCCGCGACCAAGCAGCTCCGTGGTCCCTCCACCACTTGCCATTCTCTCGTCGCCCGTTCTTATCAGCACAACCGTAGCACCCATTGCATCGAGCACTGCCTCGCACCCTGTCGTGGTGCATGCGATGAACAAGGGATTTTCGACCCAAGCCGCAGACGAATCGACTGAGGGCGAGAATGGCGTTGCGTCAGCGACACCGACGCCCACCAACCGCTTCTCACACACATCACGAGCAATGAGCAGCGGCGCTCTGGGGCTGAGCGGTTCAACCAGCGCCAGCCGTCATGGCGAAGTCCGCTACAGTGCAAGCTCGGCAGCAAGCCCCACCACAGCAAGCCCCACCACGGCAGCAGCAGCAGCAGCAGCAGCAGCAGCAGCAGCAGCAGCAGCAGCAACATCCAGCTCCAATTCTTCTGATCGTGCTGGCGAATTTGACGACGAGCCCAAGGTTCGACCCGCCTCAATAAGCAAGGCATACGCTTTACTTGGACGTCCAACTGACAACGTGGCTGCTGCTACGAGCAAGCAAGCGCACCGGCACACACTCGCCGACATGTCCTCCTTTCCTGGTGTTGCCCCAATCGCGTACAACCGACAGCGTTCCGACGCAGCCGAGCCGGGAAGTCCTGCTCTTGTTAATCTTTCTTCTACTACCGAGATTCCTTCGTCTCCTCAGTCACCTGCCGGACAGGGGACCACAGGCCGCAAGTTCAACGTGACAAAGAAGGCTGGCAAAGTGCACGAAGTGAACGGCCATCGTTTCCGTGCTACCCATTTCAACACCCCGACGTTCTGCGACCACTGCAACCTCTTCATCTGGGGCGTCGCCAAGCAGGGATACAAGTGCGACCAGTGTCGCATGGTGACGCACAAGAAGTGCCACGAGGATGCTCTGAATTGCGAAGCCCAACGCGCAGCGCTGGCTTCGACACGCTCCAACCCGGACGGCTCGTCCGACTGGTCGAGCGGCGGGTCTTTGGGCAACACCGAGTCCATTTCGTCCATTAGTTCAATCACATCAGCAGACCTTACCATGGAACCACAATCCAGTAGTAAGCAGCAGCAGCAGCAACATCAGCAGCAGCACCAACAACAGCAACCACACGCTGTCAAGACCAACACACCCGCTGCCACTAGCCACTCTGCTCGTCCTTCCGGGTCGGTCCCAGCATCAGCTTCGGCGACGGCGAGCTCAGACGAACACGATTCTTCCGACGACGACCATACCATCCGCAAAGGCAGCACGGCTGCAGGGTTTGTGAACGAGTTTGCGACCCGCCGACAAGACTCGACCACAACCACCGCGGGGGGAGATGGTAGCAGCACTGGCAACTTTGCGCGTCGCAAATTGGGCCGTCGCAAGGTTCTTGTTCGAAATCCCTCTTCGGGCTCGTTGACCGCGACACCCTCACGCAACTTGCAGCGCAACCCCAGCATTGATAATCCTCCAAGCACCGACAACTCGGAAGGCGAACTATCAGCCCCAGCAACTCCAACCCAGCAGGCTCGAGTGCGGCAAAACCGCAAGACTGCTGCTGTTCACGCCGTTGAAGGTGCTGCTCACGAGACCACCAGCGCCGCCGAGGCTGTCCCATCCGAGTTATCTGCATCACACTTGTCTGCGTCCCAACCATCTGCTGCCAGTCACGACGCACTCAGTCGTACGACCAGCAAGCGCGAGACACCCCGTTTGGTCCTACCAGACGCAGAGCCCGAGTCGTCGACCCTCTCGCTTTCGGGGGCATCCGAGTCGCCCTCTCCCAACTCCCTGAGCTCTGGCACGTTGCTCGTGCGACAAGCCAGTCTACCCCGGCAACTCAACCAGCCTGTGCCAGCCATCAGCATTGCAAACAATTCCGGAGGTCTGGAAGTTGTCGGCACTCCATCCTCCATTTCGTCAGGCTCCATGCTCTTCCCACCTCTGTCTCCGACGAACACGTCCATGCTCAACGCGTCGTTCAACTCGATCGCTTCCAACTCGAGTGTATTGGCGCAGTCGGGACCCATCTCTTCGAGTCGGTCTGGCGGCGACTTTACGGCCGAGTACTTCACCGCCGACGAGTCGTCCCAGAACAACATTCTTGGAGTCGGTCAGTTTGGCGTTGTGATGGTATCAACGCGCAAATCCACCGGCAAGGAGTATGCCGTCAAGATGATCAACAAGAAGCGCTTCCTCCTCCGGCAGAAAATTTTGCATGACATCAATAGCGAGATTGAAATCCTCAAGTGCATCAATCATCCAGGCATTGTGCGCATCGAAGATGTGTACGAGACCTCACACGTGCTGTACATTGTCATGGAGCTGATGCGGGGCGGCGATTTGCTCGATTTTACGCTGTCGCGCACGCGATTGCAGGATCACGAAGCCAAGTTCCTATTCTACCAAGTCGTCTCTGCTCTGTGCCATTTGCATGATCGCGGCATCACCCACCGCGACTTGAAACCCGACAACATTTTGCTCGATCGCCGCATCGACGTCAATGACCTTGTTGGCTACCGGACCATTCGTGTCAAGATTGCCGACTTTGGTTTTGCCAAAATGGTCGGAGAATCGTCCTTTATGAATTCCGTCTGCGGCACACCGGCCTATGTTGGTACGTGACTAGAACGACGAGATCGTCATTGCTTGTGTTTTTGTTTTTCCTTCTTTGCTGTTGCTTGTCTGTCTTGTTGCTGGTCTTGTTACTTTGCCAGCGTGCTCTCACTCTCCTGCTTTGCTCAACGCCTCCAACCCCCCCCGTCTTTCTTTCGATGATTAGCGCCCGAGGTCATGAAGCGTGGAGGCCACAATAATGGCTATCAGAAAAATGTTGACTGCTGGAGTCTCGGAGTCATGCTGTACACGGCACTGGCTGGCACCCTTCCGTTCGACGACAAGTCGGATCAGCTGTCCCAAGTTCTTGCTCTCCAGTTTGCTCCAGACAAATGGAAGCATGTTTCCCCAGCAGGTATGTATTGCGGCTTTGACTTGGCGAGGAGCTTGAACGATTGTTTGGGTTGTTCACCTTTCTGTTTGTGTGTCTCCGGTTCCTGCAGCCATTCATCTGATCAGTCAGCTTCTTGTGGTCGATCCCGCCAAGCGCTACTCGATTCGCGACGCTCTGAATCACGCTTGGTTCCAGGTACTGGTTTATGTGATGTTTTTTGGTTTTTGCGATAATTTTGCAATGATTTTGGGGACCTTGGGGACCCGCGGGGCGGTGTGTCATCTTGAATCTTACGCGGCATGCCTTTTGTTGTCTCTCCAATGATAGGATGCCGATCTTCACGATGCCATCCGCAGCCTTGGGATTGACTGGGCTTCTCCCAGCACCCCGACTCGGACTTCAGAGCCCGCTAACGCTCGACCCACTTCCCCCTCCCTTCCAGAGTCAAAGTCACCCAGTCGGCTTTCTGCATCAAGTGCGACCGAGATCACGGTCGTCTCGTCCAAGCCTGAGCTGACTGTTACAGTCACAGTTCCTGACAAACCCGTTCTTGCCTCGCCCTCGCAGCCAGACGTTAGCTCCATTGTTCTGGACATTGTTGCCAGCATAGATGATGCTGATTTGGCCGAATCCTCGGTTTGAAGGTTTTGGCTCTGTAGCTCATCTTTCGCCTGTTCGACTCGACATTCTCAGTTTGGTTTGATTTTTCTCGTCTACCCTACCACCGCCACTACTACCACTATATCATTTACCGTATCCTTACTCCCCCCCCTCCCAACCTTATTGCCCTTTTTCTCCCCACGATACGATACGGCTGCTCCTTTTGACCTCGTTTTTTGCTATTTCATTGTCCATTTTTCGCCTTGCTTTGAATTTTTTCTATTTTTTTGACTTCGTTCCTCGTTTGTACAAAGCCAAACACAATACACGTTGTGTTGAGTTATTATTGTCAACGCCTACTTCACCAAACAAACGCTAGCACGTCTATCGTGCGTAATCCGGGAAGGCAAGCATTGTGTCGATTGTGAGTCGCAGAAAGTTCATCATGGACTGTGTTGCTGATCGCAAAAGCCGTCCTTCCCGCGCTGCAAAATGTCTGTCGCAATTGTTTTTGTGTGAGGTCGAGTCAGCAAGCAGCAAGCAAGCACGCACACTATTGTTCATTGAGGTTCAGCTCAGCTTCCCCTGCTCCCTGAGTCTGTCTATCCTCCTGTGCGCCGGGGTGTGCGCTTACATGCTCAGGACTGTGTCATTCTGTAAGAGTTGCAGTGTCTTGCGGACGTCCGACTTCTTTGGCTCTTCGTCGACGACCAGCGTGTTGTATGCGATCGTTGCCAGTCGCGCAGTCGGGAACGGCACATCGATCGTCCTGCATTGTCCATTGTCATAACACCAAAAGTCAGTTCACCTCCCACAAAACGCACAAACAGAAACAACAGGACCTCGGCCTGAGACCTGAGACCTGAGACCGGATCCACTTTCAATCTGCTGTAAGCTTACAGGCACCACGGAAACTCATCGGCCATTTCGCTCAACCAAGAAGAACAAAAGGACTGAGAAAGTCAGATCACAAAAGAGAAAAACACTAAACCTCGTAAAGTGAATGTCAACAGGCATCCTTGCGTTTCTGAGATTTTGCCTTCCGCTTTTTCTGAGATTCAACTCTCTCTCTACACTCTTCATTCGTTCGTATTCCCGTTTGATTCTTTGCAGTGTTCCAAAATCCAAGACAAAGTTCGTTCGTTCTGAGCAGCGCTGAGGAGTGTTCTGTGATACATACGCAGCAAATGGGGCGCAAGTCGGCGACAGCGCGGAGTAGCAGCCAAGCCACCCAAGCCACCACTCACGCAGCAGCCAGTCAAGCAGCCACTCAACCCACTCAACCCGCTCAAGTCACTCAAGCATCTCAAGTCACTCAAGCTGCTCCAACGACCGCGATCGCCGCTCCAGCTGCCACGCCAGCCGTGACTGCGACCGCGACCACTGCTGCTGCTCCTGCTCCTGCTGCTACCGCCGCATCGCATGGATCCACGAGTCCACAGGTCGCTCGAGCTGCTCCTGCTGCTCCTGCTGCTGCTGCTGCTGGGGCTGCTGCCAGTCGACCGCTCGTCTCCTCACACGTCGCTGCAAAGACGCTGGCCAGTGCCAAGGCAGCCGCGCGGCAGCAGGCGCAGGCGCTTGTTGGAGCTGCGCAAGCACCAAAGCAGCAGCCACCTGCTCAAGCCAAACCCGCCTCAGCTGCTGCTGCTGCTGCCGCCGCCGCCGGTAGCGCTGCTGCTGTGAGCAGAAACCAAGCAGGACACCCGCAGAAACCATCAGGACAGCCGCCAGCGCCAAGCTCGACTGCAAGTCAATCCATCGCTCCACAAGTCAGACGCAGCCGAGCGAGCGCTGTGCTCAACGGCCCTGCTCCGTTAAAGCCAATAGTGCTGTCGTCACACACGTGGCTGCGACTCTCAGCAATAGAGGACGATCGGCGGCTCGAGTCTGGCGACTTGTACGAGAATGGGATGCGCATCAAGCTGACCGGAAACATGTTTTACCGCGAGGGCCGCTACGAGGTCGCCTTGAGCTTTTACGAGCGCGGCATGGCTCTGTTTCGGCGTCTGTCAGACCAGTATACGTCGTACGTGTTAGTGCTTTGGTGTGCATTGTGCAGAAACGCCGCACAGTGCTGCCTGCGGCTCGACAGCCCGGAAGAGGCCGTTCTCCTGTGCAACGAACTCATCCACTCCATCGCCTTTCAGTCCATGTCGGACTTTGAGCGAGCCAAGACGCTGCACGTAAGAGGCGTGGCCTACATGCATCTGGGCGACTTCGCCAAGGCAATCCCCGACATTGAGGACGCCCTGTATCTGTGTCCGCGCGATCCAGCCATCATCACCGATCTTAAGACAGCCAAGCATCTGGTTATTGAAGCAGAGGTTGAGTTTGGGCGAATCCGGCCCACGGCGGCCAGCATTTCGCGAGCCGAGGTGGAAAGCGCTGTCGCCGATTTCCCCACCTTACCGCTGCCCAACCGCGCCAAAAAAATCCAAGGCATGCTGCAGCGACCATGGCATCAACGACTCCGAGGGCTGCGGCTCCGATCACTGACGCTAGAGCACCCCGTTGAGATTTGCTGCATGGATTTGTTGCACGGTGCGACTTCCGAGCGGCAAGACCAAGGCCTCTTCCCTGTGCTCTTTGGTGGCACGGACGGCTGCCTGTATTTCAATCGAAACGATGGTCGGGACTGCATCACGCTGGTCAATCATACAGGGCCTGTCACCAGTGTTTGTCCCATTATCGATAATCATGTTTTGTCTGGCTCTGGAATCTACCGGCTGGACGGCACCTACTACTGCTCGCAGGATTGTAATCTGAACGATTGGCACTTGCCCGTTCAAACGCCCGTTAGTCTGCGCATGCCGGGACCCGTTAGTTGCATTGCCTCGCCGCTCTCAGCGGACTCGATGGTCGAGAGCAACGCCGATCCTGCCTCCTGCTTTGCCACCATGTTGGCGTATGCTGGCTTGGTCAACGGCTACGTGGTTGGTGTCGACCCGCGCGCCGCACAGCCGGCTGCATTGAAAATTACGGCCCACCAGTCGGTCGTCTCTGCCGTCGCGACGTCAGAACTGTTTCCCTTTTGTGTTGCTTCCGCGGGCTGGGACCAGTTCACCTGTGTCTACGATATTCGAAAGGCGAGCAAGCCATTGCACGCCTATCACGCTCCTTCCAAGCTCGGCAGCGTTATTCGTCTTCGATTCGCCCCACAATCTTATGCAGTCGCTGCAGCTACACATTCAGCGGAGACAGCCAATGCCCCAGGATCTTCATCTGACTTTTCGCCCCCAGCCCCAGCTGCGTCGTCGTCAACATCCGCTCCTGGGCCTTCTAGCGCGGCTGCTGCTGCTGCTGCTGCTGCTTCGGGTGGTGGGAGCCCGTCTGGTTCATTTTCTCAAACTGGCGCTGTATTGCAATCTGCCACTGAAGGCGGCATGTTTTTCGAGCACGACATGCAACTGTTCAACGAAGTGCAGGCCCGGTTCTTTTTGCAGGACAAGCACGGCCTCACCCTCTTCCGACCCGCTGCCTGTGTTGACTTCCGCGATGGCGTTTTAGCCTGGGGCGCCCACGTCTACGAAGAAGATTGGCACGACGAGTAAGCAGGTTTTTTTTTGTGTCCGAGTGTTTTTTTTTTTGTTGTTTTTGTGGAACGGTTTGTTTCTGTCTCGAGATGTCTGGATCGTGTTACTCAAACATTGTCCATGTGCGTTTGGTAGGGAGCGAGTTGGAATTTGTGGGCTGGTGTCGTTCCACGAGCTGAACAGGAGCATGATTGCGACAGATGCAGACTGTTGGTCCGAGTGCAAGGTCCTGGAGTATCCCTGCAATGCCATTTGCCAAGCCGTGTATCCTGCGCATCGACAATCTGTCACGTGCATGCGCATGTTTGAGCATGGCGTGGTTACTGGCGGGGCTGATGGCTTGTATCAGACCTTTTACTAAGCGGCCAACAACGCGGTTTCCACGCTGGAAAACGAGCTGCCATCGCGCTCAACTCGTCTTTGTACAATAATTAATCCATGGATTGTTCTTAACACAATATAATCATCACTGAAATTCATCCTCAAAGCCAATGGTCCGGCCGTATTCGTCACGTACTCGTGTTCCCTTTCGTCGATGGGGAACGGTATCGTCGATGGGTGCGTTATCATAGGTGCGCTGCTGTACGGAAGACGAACGGCTGCTGCTAGTATGCGAGCTCGCTCCGCCCAAGTTGAGCAGGCGCTCTGCACGAGCTCGTTCCGTTTGTTCGCGAGCCAGGCGCTCTTCCCGCATCCGGGCAAGCTGCACCTCTTTGGACGAATTGGTTCCAACGCGCAGGGTGCTCGAAGCTGTCGATGGCTGGACGCGATTCAAGGCGGCGTTTCGGTAGGCTTCGTACGCGCTGGAGGTGGTGGTTGCAGGCAGGGACGCATCGTGCACCTTTCGTTGCAGCTCGAGCTCTTTCGAAATGACTGCAAGAGGGTCGCTTGCAGCCTTTCGTTTCCTCTCGCGGGCGGCTTTCGCGGCAGCCTTGGCTTCGTCGGACGTCGGGTACGGTTCGTGTCGCGACGACGAGCGGGAAGCATGTATTCGCGAGCTCCCCGAATCATGTGCTGCACTGTTGCTGGATGCATCGCCGTCCTTCCCGAACGACGGGGGTGGTTTGGCATACCACGGCAGGGCGCTGTCCGACGTTCCAGTGGCCGATTGCCCGAGTTTGACCAGTATTCCAAGTCGCTGTTCCTGCCGTTCCCGCTCTGCGCGCGCCTCCAGCTCGTGTTCTCGATTGACCATGCTGCTTGTGGCTTTCTCATGCTCTGCGAACAGATTCACATGCTACAATGGTCATGTTGAGTTAGTCACACCGACGTTTGAGCGGTGCCAACCACAAGCTCGAACGTGCCACAGCTCGAACTCCAGCCCTTCCCGTTCGAGTGCTTGGTTTCCCCAAATCCAATCAAATGCGCTCACCTGATTGTCTGGGAATGGGTCGATTGGTCTCGACGCGCCGCCGCCGCTGTCGTCGTTGTTGTCGTCTGCTCCAGCTCGGCCTCGCAGCAGCGCCAGTCGTGCTTCGTTCTCGACCGCTCTCGCCCGTCGCTCCTACAACCACAGCAACAACAGCAACAACAACAACCAACGACATTAACAGTATCACAACCGTCAGTTATCACTTCAATGGTCTCCAACAAAAAAGCCCATCTCCAGAACAGGTCCGTACTTTGGCCTCGTTCGCCTCGCGTTCCCGCCGCTCGTCGCGCTCGACGCGGTCAATGTTCTTCTGGCTGCCGACATGCCAGCTCTTCTTTGGCAGGATGTTCATAACGTCGCTCTTGTATCAAAAAAACACAATCAAAAACAAAAACAAAAAAGACTGAGAAATGGACTGAGAAACCAACCAAAATTGGGCCGAACAAGCTAAGCTCAGTCGTTTAGAGTTTTTTGTGTTGTGCCTATTTCGACGTTTTGCTCTCGCGTTTTTGAATGAGTTCTGCAAAGCTCTACCAAGCACCGACGAGCGCTGCTGCGTCAACGGCGATGGCGATGGTGGGCGAGGACGACGAGGCGAGCCAGCTCGTGGTGGTGCTCGAGACCAATCCGCTTGTCATGCAGGCGAGCGTTGCCGTCACTGCTGCGTCCTGTGCGGCGACCACCACTCCGCTGGCAACCGGCATCAGTGCTGCCTCGAGTCCAGAGGGCAAGCTGCCGTTCGGCGCGCTCGTCGATGCGCTGCTCTTGCTTGCCAATGCGCACCTCCTCATGCGCAGGAGCAACTCGGTCGCCTTCGTCGCCAGCCACATCTCAGAGTCCCTGCTGCTCTACCCAACCCCAGAGGTAACGCACGTAACAATTTTAAACAAAATCCGATCGCGAGGTCGTCCGAACGATCGATGTAGACCTCGTTTACGTCGTCGTCGTCGTCGTCGTCGCGCAATGTTCTGACTCGTCTCTGGTGAATGATTTGGATGATTGATTGGCACAGGATACCTCTGGTGTCAAGAGACGCGAAGGCGCAATTCCTATGGACGCTGGCGACGAAGAGCCAAAGCGACAGGTAGAATCATCATCGCGTCCGATCGACGACGGCATGCACGAGCAGTTTGCATCGGCCAACTTGCGTGTTGCTGCTGCACTGCGGGAACTCGTGCTCCGGCCAGCTCCATGGCAAGACCAGAATGGCCATGAAGCAACAGACACAACCGGCGCAGCAAATGGATTGAAAGCACCAACAAAACCTCCAATGAGCTCCGCCATGACGTCGCAGCTCGTTTCGTCCCTCTCTGTCGCTCTGTGTCACATCAACAAGACCAGGAGGGCACTACCACCAGGCGTGGTCTGTCGGTCGCGCATTTTGGTTGTCCACGCGGCTGAAGACGTGCCAGCGCACTACGTACAATTGATGAACACCATTTTTGCCGCGCAAAAACTGGGCGTCATCATCGATGCCCTTATTTTGACGCCCGACGACTCGGGTTTCCTGCAGCAAGCCGTAGACTTGACGAAAGGGGCGTATATCAAGCTCCAGTCGAATGACGATCTCGTTCAGACGTTAATGGTATTGTGCAACTTTTTTTTTTTTTTTTCGTTTTTGGTTTCGTCTGCAAGGGCCTGCTTGCCCGCCTTCCTTCCCTCTTCTTCCATGGATGCGCTCAATCTCACTTGAAATGTTGTTTCCTCACGCAGATGTTTGGACTTGCTGATCGGGCTGCAAGAGAACTCCTGATTCTACCACAGCCGACTGTCGTGGACTATCGCTCGGCGTGCTTTTGCCACCGCCGAATTGTCGACGTGGGCTTTGTCTGTTCAGTGTGTCTTTCCATCTTTTGCGATCAGCGAGGGCTATGTCCGACATGCGGAACGCGGTTTAAGTTGCCGATGAAGCCTCAAGCAATCCGCAAAGTTTAGCAACAACCTTTTGTTCGAAAAGCTCGGATTTACGCGTCGCCCTTGTATTCTTCATTAAACAATAAGCCATTCAATTTATTCTATGCATTAGATTGTCGACAAAAAGTCAACCGTTTTTGGCTTGCGTTGTTGAAACGAAAAAACAAAAACACAAAGTTGGTTCAGTTCATCGGTGTGGCCTTCACCTCAACTTCCTCGAGCAGGGGCTTTCGCTCGAGATCCTGCGCCTTCCGAGCTCGGCGGTCACGGATGGCGAAGAAAATGCACGACGAGAGCAATATTGTTTGCAGGATGCCGGTGATTAGAATCGGCAGCCAAGACGTGACCTCGGGGTTGTGGCCTGTTGCCAAAAAGTACATAAAGATGAAGCTTCCTGTTCAAGGGATGGAATGAAAGAGACAAAAGACACATATTGAGTGACGCATGCAGGGGTAAAGGATTAAACAACACAAAAAACAAACAAAAAAAAAACAACCAACAAACGCACCTGGAGTTTGAATGATCAGCATTGGAATACTGAACGAGCCTGCAGACTACTCATCGCAGCATTGCAGCAACAAAGGGCACGACAGAACCAGCGGAAGTGAGAAATAATTCAAAGCACAACCGAGCAACCAAAATAATGCATTCACCTTCTCTTTGATGGTCTTGTAGATTTGGGGGACGAACTGACAAAGCACAAAGCCCACGCCAAAGTATCCAAGAACGTCCGCATAGTGCGAGAGCATGCTGGACTGGACGCCCTCTTGCGTGGCAATGATGGCATGGATTGACGCGAAAATGCTGACGGCTGCAAAGCACACGCCAGCAGAAATGCAAGAGCGGCGCCATTCGGCCGCATTGCTCTCATCACGTTTCGGGAAGAAGACGAGGAAGAGTCCGTAACTGGCAACGAGAAACAATCGCGATGATACAGAGTGAGAAAAAAAACCCGAGTCGTCTTTTGCGCGTCGCTGCACGCTTTCCACGCACATGAAGACCAAGCTCGAGAACTGGAGACCAAGCTGGTATAATTTCAGCAATTGTTTCTGGCAATCCGAGCCATCCTGCGAGAGAGATCGAGCAAGTGAGCAAACAATCCTGGCAAAACCCCATTTGCTTTTTTTGCAGCATCCAAGCTCGCTCTTTTTTTTTTTTACCCATTCGGGACAGCACGCAATGACGTCGAACTGGTACACGATCGAGTTGTCAAACAGGCAAAATGCGTTGAGGGTGCCCAGGAGCAGGAAGAAGCAGCTGATGCCCTTGCTCGACCGCCGGTAGATGATTTCAATGATCTGTGTCGTTCAACCAAAACAGCGGGCAGGTGTTGTTGAGCAAGCATAAAACTTGATCCATTCTTGCCGCAATTTTCTGCCACTTGTCCAAGCAATCACATCTCGATCGTCATCCTCAAGAATCCAAGTCTCTCAGAACAGAACGGCAGAAGCGGAAGATTTCGCCCTGAATGCGGGCTGAAAGCACAAGTGTCTGAGAGCCAGCGTCCGCCACCGACCACGCCGAGCAGCACGAGTGAAGCACGACACGCAAGAAGGGCTTCCGAGCGTGACTAGGGGGTGGGTGCACTTGGGATAGGGAAGAGGGGACGGAGGCTTCAACGGGCATCAAGGAGCGGAGCATTGCTACAACAAAGAGGTCACCTGAAACAAATACGAGATGAAGAGCCCTGCGACAATGATGGCTCCGAGCGCGACGTCGCCCGCCTGTGGCACTGTATACATAGCAAAAAAGCAAACAAGCAGTACCAGCATGCAGCATGACCAGCAGCAGCAGCAGCAGCAGCAGCAGCAGCAGCAGCAGCAGCAGCACTCTCTCTCCACTCGCTCTGACTCGCATTTTCACCCGCTCTTCCCCTGCAATCTCGTAGCAAGCACTCTCAGCTTCCAAACTCACCGTCAGAGAGCGACTTTGTGCAGTTGTAGCCGAACGGCCAGTCGTTCGTTTCAGCCACGAGCTCCATGCCAATTGCCAAATTCACAAACACCAACAAATACAAAAGCCGACTGAGCCCGGACTGAGCCGAGCCGACGTGGGATTTGAGGTTGGAAAGCGGTTGAAGATGGATTTGGATTGTGCAGTACCGAAAAGCACAATGCGGTGGAAGTGGAACTAGCCAAGCCAACACCACGGAGCACGGTCAAAGCGGTCCATCCTCGCTCCTCGTTGCTTCTCGATCAGAACCGTGACTCCGGACGCTTCTTGCCTTGTCATTTTTTGATTCATGCTATTCCTGTTGTTTTTGCACTCTTTTCATCCTTGGTTCCGCTCCTTCTTCTTCTTCTTCTTCTTCTTCTTCTTCCCTTTGCACAGCCTAGCAAACTCCGATTCAATCCGAGTCACTCTTCGTTTTCTCTCACCCCTGAATTTCCAGTCTCATTTCCCATTTCACTCTTCGGCACGACGCTTGCTTGCTTTTGGCAGTGTGTGCGTGTGCTGTTTTGCTCCATTGAGTGGTTTGACTCTTGAGGTGGTGGGTTGAGCGAGCACAGTTGTTTTGTGCATGATGGACGGCGGATTGGAGTTGGGACCGTGCGACCGTCGGCCCGGCCTCGCGCGGTTTGACTGCTGCCTCATCGATGCCTGCGTGCTGGTTGGCATTGACGAGCTCACGGGCGTCGTCCCACTTGGCGGCAGCTCTGCCTCCCGCGCCAGCGATCGACGACGCGTTCCCAGCGTAGGAGGAGGAGGAGAGAACGAGTCATCCGCCTCGGCATCATCCTCATCATCATCATCATCGTCAGCAGCAGCAGCAGCCCAAATCATGCACCGCGCGTGGCCACTCAACCAGCCGTACTCGGCCAAAGTGCTTGGCGTTGCGGCAGACGAGACAGACGGTCACGTTACGCTGCGCTCGACCTCGGCCACTGCAGAATTCCGCCGACGAGCACTCTCTAGCAGCAACAACAGCAACAGCAACAACAGCAGTGGCAGCCCCGTGACGCCGACAACGACAGATCCCAGTCAGACGAGTCGATCGCGTCAAGGCTCTGGTGCGTCTGCGCAATCACACCGCAGCAGCAGCAGCAGCAGCAGCGACGGCACGAGCAACGCCAGTCGGGCAGCGGCGGGGTCGGCGTCATCAGCGGCATCGCATGCTTCGTCTTCGTCCTCGTCTGCTTCTGCTTCTGCTTCATCATCAGCTTCCTCTCCTCCGTCGTCGAGAAAGTCGCCGGGTCGGTTCACGGGCGACGCGTCGTTTGTCAATAATCTTCCCTTGTTCTGCCTGCCGGACGGAGCCTATCTCCTAGCAGCCAAGGACCTGGCCGGGCATCACCGCTCGAGATCGCACTCGTTCGTCATTACCGATGATTATGGAAGCAGGTCGTACGTGGCATGCCTGACCTGGTACCGCCGACTCGACCCGGGTCTGCTCCTTCATGCCGAGCACGCCAATCAGCCAGGTTTGGTCGCCGAGGAGACCGCTGCCAATGCTGCCAATGCTGACAATGCTGACAATTCTGCTACTGCGACTGGCACACATGTCGCCGCAACCAGCCCAGGATACCAAGAAGCCTGCAAATCGAAAACACTGCAAGATTTGGAGCACCTGTTTCTGTCGAACGGGTATACGAGCGCTGATCTGAGCAGACTCCTGGCAGAGGGATTGTACGCCCCAGTGACCATCAGTCTCGTTTCTCAGTTTCCGTACATTTCCGTGCTGCGCGATAGTCTGTGCGCCATGCTGCCGTCTGTGCAGCTCTTCTCGGACGATTACATCCACGTCATTGATGCCTACGTTTCAATGCTGCTGCATGTTCCTGTTCCGCCACAGGGAGCACTTGCCCTCCGATTCACCCTCCCTGACGCGCGGGCGTTGCTACTCACGACCTCCTCTCTTTCGGCGCTCGAGCAGAGTAATCAGGCCAAGTCCCTTTCAAGCGTTTCTTCTCGCGGCTCATTTGGGACGCCGGCCTCTGTGGGTGGCACGAGCTTTGTTGCCAACGCCGGCCAGGCCCAGGATGGCGAGTCGTCGCTGTTCGCGGGCTATCCCATCACTGTCAAGCCGCTCTGGCTGAGCCGTATCCCCATTGTCGATGTCCCGATTCGGCAACTTTTCCTCTGTCTCAGCACAGATGCGATCATTCAGGTCCTTTCTTGCATTCTTCTCGAGCAGAAAATGGTGTTTATCTCCTCCAAACCCGCCTTGCTGACGAACGTCACGCAGGTCCTCTTGTCCTTGGTGTTGCCCTTCCAGTGGAAGCACACGTACATTTCCGTACTGCCATCGTTCCTGCTCGACTATGTCGAGGCTCCCGGAACGTTCATTATGGGTATTCATTCGCGCCATCGTGAATCCATCATGAATCTGGTGTCCGGCACCGTCATTGTGGACTTGGACCAAAGCAGTGTGTCCATTCCGAGCTCCTTGGCACTTCCAGCGCTCCCTCGAGGTGCACATCGACGGCTCATCTACGCACTTTCGCGTGTTTCACTGCATTACGAAACCGACGCCCTCGAGAAGCCCGCCTTTGAGGCACAGCGGGATTTTGTTCGGATGGAGCGTCACTATCGCAAGTTTGAGGTGAATGCCCGCGTTGCTTTTTTTGGTAAGTGATTGAGCGTGCTGCACGTCAACCAAAAAACAAAAACAAACAAACAAAAAAAAAAAACCCTGTTCATAATGTGTTGTTTTTGTATTCGGATTCTAACTGCTGGTTTGCCTCCACCATGATTTATGATCATCGTTTCCTTTCGACCAAACCCCCCCCCCCCACAGAATTTATCGTGCAACTTTTCGCTAATGTGAAAAATCACCTCATGTTCGACAAGCGAGTCCTGAATCTGGAATCCTTTTTGCGAGGACAGCCGGAAGAGTCTCATGCATTCTATCGCCGCATCACGGAAACGTCCATGTTCTCCATGTTTTTGCAGTCTCGCAAGCGTGCTATGCGTGACTATTTTGACGAGCGCGCTGACGATGCGAGCTATGTGGCGTCGCTGGCAACCATACCCATCCCGTTGCCAACCCAGCTGCCGTACCCGCGGAGCTTTGAACGCACCCGCCTCAGTACCTTGGCTCCACACGACCGGTTTGGCTTGGGATTGATCGGAGAGCCGCATCACGCACCCGGTACAAACTTTTCGAATTCCAACTTGCTTCCAGACCCGCGACAGCTCCAAGGGGTCTCCCCACCGCGCAGTCCACCGCACCTCGCACGCGGCTTTTCGATGCAAGTGGTGCAATCCATGCCTCCACCGACACCCAGCCCTGCCTTTTTGGACGACTATGTCGAGCGAGACCCGTTCGTGGGTGCTGGCGGCTCGAGTTTGAGCAACAACCCACATCACCCTGCCATCTTCCGCGCTGATTCTGCTCCCCCAAACTTTGGTATGAACAGCGAGCCTACTCCTGGCAGCGCGTCGCCCGCCTCGGCTTCCAACCTTGTCGGTTCGACAAGCGCCGACCGCGCGTCTCAAACGGCCATGCTCGACTGGACTTTGCCGCTTGTTTTCGACATGCCGCCATTCGGGTTGCGGTGGGTCGAGCAATACCTCGATCCCGACGCCAGTTCCTCGGAAGGCGCCGAGAGCATGTTCTTTGTGCGATGTCTCGAGCGGCTCTGCGTGAGCTTGTCCGAGACGCATGAGGCGCCTGGTGTGCTGGCCAGTCCCAGCGGTCCTTTGTCAGCAGCTTCATCGGCAACGCGCACGCCTGGATCCCCATCCGCTTCAGCCAGCGTCCTTGCGCCTTCATCGCCCTCTCCATCGGCCACTTCATCAAAGTCTGCAGCAAGTGCGGATGGCGACAGTGCTCTGGGTCGCTTGTCGGCCTGGGCTTCGTCGACTCGTTCCCTGTTGAGCCGTCACCTGTTCATGCCAACATCGCCCTCGGCAGCCAGTCAGCACGAGCCAGCTCTAGCTGGAGGCTTGGGCCTCAGTCTGTCTGACGGCCAACTCTTCTCGCCAAGAAACCGAATGTCCTTGGTGCAAATGCGTGAGGAAGTGGCGGCAGTGTTGCAAGCGACTCCTCAAAGCGCAGGGCTCCCGACTGCGACCGGCCCTTCTGCGCGGCATGTCTCCTACCCTCTGCGCACACAATCTTCTTCCGCGTCGATTGGGTCGTTCTCGCACCCTGTGGAAAGCGCCGGATTTGTGCCCCTCATCTACATCCGAGGTCTGTTTGCCGCCGCTGAAGGCCTGACCTCCCAAGCACTTGCTGACTTTGACCTTGTTTACCGGCGAGACGCCAGTCTCTTCCCCAAAGTCGTTGTTGGAACGCTCTTCTCGTACAGGGAGAGCAATCTCTCAAGTCCAGCCAGCCACTCGCCGCTATTGCAGTCATCGCTCAACTACATTGGCGGCGCGTCGGTACATGGCATCCCCAGCCACCTGTGTCGACTTGGCCGCCTATGCGTGGATGTGACGGGCGGAAAGCTGCATTCGCGGCGTTCCATGGCTGTGCGATCGCCCGCCAGCGGACTGCGTGCAACAGACTCCCAGCTGCGTGCTGCATCTCCTCGGCGAGCAATGCCAAATGGGCGAGCAGGCACAGATGCGTCGACTGCAACATCCCTCGCTCTGGATCTTCCTAGTGTCATTCACAGCACAAAGGATGTTCTGGACAGTTTGGCGAAGCGGGATTGGCTGAACTGTTCAACGTTTGTCAAGTGCGGCGTCTTGCTCCGTCTGGTGACGGATGTGGACACGGGCGAGCGGCTGTTCGATGTGCTCTGCCAAGATTTGCCAATTTCCGAAAGAGCTTCGACAGCTGCTGCTCCTGCCTCTGCCTCTGCCTCTGTCGACACTCGACCACCGTCGAGCCACCAAGCGCCTCAACCGGCAAAGTCAACCAATGCACCGAGTGTTCGCAACGTCACCTCCAGTCCCGCAAGCTCTTCTTCACCCGCTCACGCGCCAGCTCCTGCCCACGCACCGTCGCCCTCGTTTGGAAACTTCCTCCGCGGCGGAAACAATGCCCGTGCGCGTGAAGATCGCAAAAGCGCTGGCGTTGCGGTATCCGCTGCCACTGCGTCCCCGCAGACGTCCTCGACTGCCACTGAGGAGGACGACTACGACACCTTGCTCGACGTACCATCGTCCTTGTTCATCGGCAAGGTGCGACCGCTGTCGACCGCAGAGTTTGGTGGCATTGACAAGCTGCAGCAGCTGATTGCTGCACCGAGGCAGTCGTCAGACGCAGCGAACGCGCCGCCATCGTCGGCATCAGCGCTCCGTTCCCCAGACAAGGCCGTGTCAAAGAGCGATTTCAAAGCCTTCTACGAGCTTTGGACTGGTGTCGTGCAGCCCATCCAGCTACCTGAACTGCCCGCCGACCGACTGGAACTCGGGGAAAGCATCATCAAGGTCTCCACGCTTGCGCGAACTCACGATGGCATTGGCCTCCTCATTTTGACGACCGCCCGCATTTTCATTTTGCTGGACGACAAGCGGGTGCTCAAGGAAATTACGAGAATTGGCAACATTGACTCTGTGGAAAAGTTCCAATTCAAAAAGCTCATCCCTCCCGGAGTTCCTTCTGTTCGCATCTTCCACCGCTCCGCTTCGGCTCAGGCAAATGCGCCCGAGCTTACCAAAACCGAAGTGCTCATTCTCAGCGGTCGCGACCTGTGGTTTGACTACATCATGGAGATGGTTGCGGCATACAAGGTGGCCAAAGGCTCCAAAAATCCGCAGGCCATTCAGCAGGCTGCAATCAACATTGCGCTGTCGGAGACCCTGGAGAAGATGAAAAAGGACCTGTACCACCGCCTCCTGTTCTTCTCCCAAACCTTCCCGCTCTATCGCAGTCTGCCCCTGAGCACGATTCAGGCGCTGGTTTTGCGTATTGATACGACTCCGCACGACATTCGTAAAGCGACCACGGAGTGCATGGCGTTTCGCGAAAAGAAGCTCTGGTGTGGCATGAGCAATGGCGCGCTGCTCGTCTTTGACTCGGTCACCTGGGCGCTCGAAACCGAGCTGACGCTGTCTGGCATTCCCGTGCAGGACAAGGCCGGGCATTCCGATTCGCCCCAGTCAACCTTCTTGCAGCAGCTGCCGCACCCCTTCCCAGCAAACAGAATCTGTTCGCTGCTGGCCGTTCGCCGTCACATGTGGGCGGGGTCATTCGATCACCTCATCCATATCGTTGATGCGCGAACGCGTCAGACTGTCACCGTCCTGGATCGACATCATGCGGCCGTTTGTGATCTCGTGTCGTTCGTCGCCCAATCGGCAACACCATCTCTGCCCGGATCGACTTCAGCCGGGGCCATGCACGGTACCAGCGGACCTGACAGTCCAGTGCATCATCATCATCATCGGATGGCGTCTGACACAGGTTCTCCCGTCAGCCTTCCCACGGCAATTCCTGCTCGAACGTCCTCCAACCTGTCGGAAGTTTTTGCGGCATCAGCTCGGAACGACGCGCAGCTGTACGAGTATGTCGTTTCGTGCAGTTTGGACGGCCACGTTGTGTGTTGGGATCTCAATTCGCGCGAGTGTCTGGTCGAGGCGCATATTTTTGCCGCTGCGTCTGAACTGCTGCAAGAAAAGATTGAGCAGCGACTGATGGACTCGCAAATCTATGCGACCCCGCTTCGGGCGATGCAGCGTGTTCTGTCAACGACCTCGACCTCGATGATGCACTCACCCGCGGACACCACCCAGCTCGAATCCTTCTCGTTGACGCAGAGCACCGTGAGCACCGGCAGCGACTCGAGCACACCCGGCGCTGCCACCGCTTCTCTGTTTGTTTTTGAGACGCCCGAGTCGCCACAACCACTCAACAGGTCGCTGACTGATCCTGCAAACTTGTTCCTGTCGCCATCTCGCTCCTCCATGCCCATTGCCGCCGCCGCAAATCGCAAGATTGCTGGACTCTACTGCCTGTGCATTGTCGGTGATCACATCTGGTGCGGAACGAACGACTGCGTCGTGGTGTTGGATCGCATCACGCTGCGGGTGGTGGACGTGATGGAGGCTGTTCCTTCGCCCCTTGCCGGAATCAGTACTGCAGCCCAGTCGATCGCCACCACACCCGTTCCCTCCAATTTGAAACCCGTTTCTGCTCCTCCCTTGCTGGGCAGCTCCAGTCCGGCGCCCATCACAAGCATGCTTCTCGCCGGATCGCATGTTTGGACAGCCTCCGCACGATCGGGGACGGTGGACATTTGGGACGCACATGCCCGCGTGGTTCGCAAGAGCTGGTCGCTCGAATCGCGGGGAATCAACGCACTGTCGCTCGTCAATGGCAAAATCTGGGGCGGAGCTTCGAACGGCTCGCTGTATGTCTGGGATGCCGACACGCACGGACTTGTCAAAGAGCTCGTTGGACATGCCGACGCCGTGCGGTCCCTGGCTGCCGTGCCAGTCTCCGAGTCGTCCATGTTTGTGCTGAGCGGTTCGGCGTCTGCGGATGGTCGTCTGTTTGTTTGGGACGCCGGCCAAGTGTAGCTTTTTGCGCACAAGCAAGTGATGTTGGACTGTCGTTGTTCCACAAAGCCGGCAGGACTGTACAATACAATGTTACGAATGCAACAAGTTGGCAGCGCTGAACTGAGCTGTTGCACAAATAAAAGTTTTGCAAGCACAGAAGCCCCGCGCGAGGGGAGGATTGTTTTGAGCAGTGTATTGAGGAGGTAGCTAACCTTTGCTCGTATTTAGGAGGTAGATCACCTTTTGCTTGTTGTGTATGCGCGACGGTCGGTCATTGCCACTCTTGCTTTGTTTTCCACACACATTTGAAAGCACAAAATGGGCAAAGACGACAAGAAGGCGAAGGACGCAAAGCCAGCTGCGGGCAAAGCGCAGGCTTCATCATCATCATCATCATCATCATCATCATCATCCAAGCATGCTGCTAGCGATGCCACACAGTCGCAGGACTCCAAGCGAACTGCTGGGTCGAAGCAGCAGCAGAAGAAGAGCCTGTTCCACGAGGAGGACGACCACGACGACACGAGCGCGCCCGCCGCGAGCCACTTTGCCAAGCCAGCCCCAGGCAACCATTCCAGGGCCAAGTTCGGCAATGGTGCTGGTGCTGGTGCTGGTGCTGGTGCTGGTGCTGGTGCTGGTGCTGGTGCTGACCTTCAACACTCGCTTCGCCAAGGACTATGAGCGCAAGAAGGCGCGCGAGGAGCTCATGCAGCGTAAGGCGGCCTTGACGCTTGTGCTGCTGCGTGATTCTTGTGCTTGTACCAAGTCACAGGTGCATCGTGTGGGAGTGGAGTGGAGTGGAGTGGAGTGGAGTGGAGTGGAGTGGAGTGGAGTGGGTTGGCTTGGTGTGTGAGGCGCACACACATGGCACCGACCATCCAACCCGATGTGATGCAATCTGGTGTTGCCCTCAATCTATTTGGGGCTGGAAAGAAACACTCACTAGCAAGCGAATGAATGGTTGGTTGGCTGGTTGGAAAACGCAATGGCAGTGCGACAGGTGGTCAAGTCAGACAACCGCGGTGGCAGCAGCCAGCAGCAAGCAGGCGAGGGCGATTACGATGACGACGAGGACTACTCGGACAGCGAGAGCGACGAGAGCGAGGACTCTGACGGCGAGCTGCTCACAAGCTCCCTGGACAAGAAGATTTTCGAAACCTTGTCGCTGGTCAAGGCCAAGGATCCGCGCATCTACCAGAAAGAGTTCAAGTTTTTCAGCCCGGAAGACATTCCGGACGAGCCGGCGGCCAAGTCGACCGACGACGCTCCCAAGAAGAAGATCACCATCAAGGACGTCGAGCGAGAGCAGCTGCTCACGCGTGGCGCGGAAGCCTTTGGCGAGAGCGACAGCGAAGATGAGACGGTCAAGCGCAAGGAAAAGCTCGCCCGAAACAACCCTCGCGCGTACAATGCAGAGCAGGAGGCGTTGCGCGCAGCTTTCATTGACGCCGTGGATGGCAACAGCGACGGCGACGATGAGTTGACGGGTGGCTTGTCCAAAAAGTCGGGCAAAAAGAGCAGCGCCAACGACAACGATAATGGCAGCGGCGATCACGACAATGGCTTGCTTCGACCTCGCCGGAAAACGCAAGAGGAGGAGGAGGCCGAGTCGCGCGACTTTGAGCAATGGCTCAAGGGTCAGAAGGAACTTGAAAATCAGCAAGCCGTCGGCGAGCTGCAGACGCTCAAACGCTTCTGGTCCGATCCCAAGCTCGACGAGAAGGATCGTTTCTTGCGCGACTTTCTGCTTGGACGCGGCTGGCTCGAAAAGGGCAAGGGCCGCGTGCCCACATACGACGAGGTCACCAGCGGCAAGCGAAAGGACAAGAACGGCGGCAAGGCGTCCAAGAAGAACAAGGGCGAGGAGGACCTGGAGATTGACGACGACGAGGACGCCGAGCAGTTTGAAAAGTCGGAGGCGTTCGAGGCCAAGCACAACTTCCGATTCGAAGAGCCAGGAAGCAGCACGATTATCACGCACCCGCGCAAGATTGATGACTCCATTCGCAAGCGCGACACTGCCGCTGCCGATGCACGCCGCACCAAGAAGGACACTCAAAAGTCCACAAAGGAGCTCAAGCAAGAGCAACTCCGACGCATGCGAGAGCTGCAGCAAATGTTGCTCACGGATCAAGACACGGCGTCCAAGCTCATGAAGGACCTCAAGATGACCAAGAAGGAGGCCATGAAGGAGACTGCCGACGAGGAGGCTCGCATGAAGGCGCTTCTCGACTCGTTGGATTTGGAGGCTGATTTCGATCCCAACGAATACGACCGCAAACTCAGCGCCATTTACAACGACGACTTTTACAGCACACGTGTCAGCAAATCGCATGCACCCGCCTTCAAGCAGCTTGAAGATGAAGACATGGTTGACTATGATGAGGTTAATCCAGGTGAGGCGCGCGCGTTGTATTGCATTTTATTGGCAAGCAGTTTGGTTTTCTCTCGCTGAACTTTGACTTGAACCCTTGTGCTGACAGAGCTGGAGACCGCAGCCCCCAAGCCGTCCAAGCAAGACAAGCAAAAGAACAAGAAGGAAGAGGCCAAGGCCGGTACGTATACTCTTGATGGGTAATGACAGGGGGCGCGGGGGGGGGGGAAAGGTTATTGACAACTCACTCGTGTTTTCTCGTTGTGACACAGCCGCTGCTGCACCTGCTCCTGCCGCAGCACAACCCAAGCAGAAAAAGACTCCCTTCCTTCAAATGCTGCGCGGCAAGCAACGGCCCACATTCGAGCAGTCTGGTCTTTCTTACGGAGATTACATTGACAAGTACTACTTGACCGAGTTTGAAGATTTGGTGCGTTGGACGGCTTCTGTCGGCGAGATGCAATTTGTTGCTGTTTTTTTCATTGTTCGTTTTCTTGACTAATCGGTTGATCCACTATTATCATCATCATCATGCAGGTGGCGGGCAAGCCAACCTTCTTCAAGTACCGCGATGTGCCAGAGCAAACGTACGGCCTCGATGCCGACACGATCTTGCTCGCCGAGGAGACCGAGCTGAGTCAATGGGTGCCTCTTCGCAAGGTCACTGGTTACCTGGATTCCGAGAAGGAGGCCGATCTTCAGCACAAGCTTGAAAAGCGCGGCAAGCACCAACGCCAGTTCCGTGAAGCCTTCCCAAGCTTGTCGAAAGCGGAAGCAGAGTCGGAGGATGCCCCAAAAAAGAAGTCGAGCAAGCGTGCGGCCGAAGATGTTGCCGAAGGTGACACCAAGCGCGTTGCCAGCGAACAGTCCGAAGCGCCAGCTCAAGAAGCCAACCGCCCGGCGAAGGATGGCAAGGGCAAAGACGCCAAGGGCAAGGGTAAAGGCAAAGACAACAAGGGCCAGGAGGCCTTGCCATACAAGAAGTCCAAGCTGGGTCGCGCTCTTCGTGGTAAGAATGTGTGACGCGCCATGGGTCGGAGGAGCGAAGTCTTGGTTGTTTTGTCGTGCACGTCTTTTTTTGTGTCTCACCTTTGAGCAATCATTTTTTTTTCGATGACGTTTGCGCAGCTATCGAGAAGCACCGCACAGCAGTTCACCGCACTGTCAAGGAGAGCTCTAGCAAGCCAGCACCGATGGACGAGTAACTGTTCATTTTGACGAGTATGCCCTGCTCCAAGACACTGTTTTGTTAGAATGATAGGTTGTAAGATGATTTTACAACGAAGAAACAAAAAGCCACAACAAACAACAACCACCAAACAGAAAACAACGTTTTTATTTCTTTTCGTAGACACAACGGAAACCAATACTCATAGAACGCAAACAAAATACTCAAAAATCGAATCAACAGTGCGGCTTGTATCCCAGTACAAGGTTGGGAGAAAACGGAGAGAGAGAGAGAGAGCGAGAGAGAAGAATTGAACAAAAGGGATGAGGGGCAATTGTTCAGGATTAAGCCCAAACCTTAAGATACGAGTCCCAGCTTCCAGTAGCGAGAGCTGCACCGTCTGAAGAAACACCCAAGCAGCTGACTTGGTGCTCGTGGGCATCCAACAGCGCCACGCGTTCGCCGCGCAGAGTATCCCTGAGAATGAAAAGAAAAGGGACAAAGTGAGTCGTCGCTGACGATTCCTCGAAGACGAATCAACGATCTCGACTGTCAACCTACCAGACATTGACTTGGAAGTCATCGTGGCCAGCGAACAAAAGTCGACCACTCATTGAGAAATCGATGGACGTGACACCAGCCATGATGACATCGCGCGAATATTGCATGATTTGCTGGTCTGCTCGGAGATCGAAAAGTCGGCAAGTGTCGTCGTCACTGCCGCTGCCAAATGCTTCGCCGTTCGGGAAGTAGCTGTTTTGTTTTGTGAGTGAAAGGAGCGAGAAAAAAAAAAAAAAAAAAGAGATTACAGCCAGGTTGAGAATCAACAGTTCATCAAAAGAACGACGGGCTGGAGACAGCGATCGACAACTCACACGACAGCGTTCACGTCAGATTCGTGGCCGTTAAACCATTGGACACATCGACCAGAACGAACATCCCAGATGCGGCACGTGCCATCGCTAGAGCCAGAGACGAACGTGCTGCCATCGGGCGATACGTTGACGCTGGTTGATTGAACATTGCAAGGGAGTGCATGCAGTTACAACGACTACCACACACACACACACCGACCGAAGAGTACATGAAAGCAGATCGAATCGAATGGCACAAAAATTACCTCAAGCACTCTCCCGCGTGTCCAGTAAAGGCCTTCAACCGCTCACCGGTCTCAATGTCCCAAAGCACACAGGTTGCGTCGCCACTGGCAGTAATGATTTGACGTTCGTTGGGCAGGAATCGGCAGCACGAGATGAAGCCGTCGTGACCGCTCAGCGTGCGGTAGATGCGTGCATCTTCGCCTTCCCGAATCGAGTACAGTGTGCAGACGTTGTCGAGGCCGCCACAAGCGACAAATTGGCCGGACGGAGAGTAGGCGCAGGTCATGACCCAGGACGACCGGAGCGCGATTGCGTGGTGCTGCAATGAAAGGGGGTTTCGGTGAGAAAGTGAGCAACAGACGGAGATTGTAGAGGGGGAAAAGGGGACTGCGCAGGGACAGTACCTTGTGCATTTTGAAGGCATCCCAGATGATGAGCTTGCCATCTTGAGCAGCCGAGACAATGCGGCGTCGGTCGTTTGCCCACTGCATTGCGTAGACCTTGGCGAGGTGTCCCTTGAGCGTCCTGCGGTTTTTCAGCTGGATCCTGCCGACTTCCTTGGTCTTTTGTGCCAGCTGTTTCACTGTGGTCATTTTGTATTCGGAATGAGTGTTTTTTTGTTTGTTTGTTTGTTTGTTTGTTTGTATTCAACAACAACAACAACAGCCACAGTTGTTTGATTGAATGGTTGATTGAGTGTCTGTCTGGGTGACAACAATCAGCAACACCCTCTCCTTCGCTCCACTCCCACAGACAAAACAAAAAAAAACCAAACAACCACCACGATGGAGCCACTCTGCGCTTCACTCATCCATCATCATCATCATCATCATCATCATCATCATCATCATTATCATCATCCAATCTCCAAGTGTGACCACCCTCCACCCCTCATAGAGTAAAAGTGGCGGTTGTTGTTGTGATTGATTGCAATCTGGGATTTTGTTGTGACGCTGCTTCGATCCTTTTTTTTTTTTTTTTTTTTTTTTCCCAAAGCTTCCTTAGATGCGGTCGATTTGCCACCACCAGCCCACAACACACACACACACATCCACACGCAATTGTACGCTACATGATACCCCCTTTCACTCTCCACAGAGCGAGCGACTCAGGACAAAGCTTCTCCGCTGCTTTTTTTTTTTTTTTTTTTTTTTTTTGTTTTTTGGGTTGTTGTTGTTCAGCAAAAAAAAAAACCGCTGGCTATATCCGACGATGGATCTTCAGCACTGCAGTCGGGTCGTTCGATGCACGCTCTGAAGCACAACGGACACCGCAGCTCCCTTGCAAAGCAGCAAAAAGCGATCGAGGTCGAGCGGCGGACGCGCAGTGCAGCCACAAGCAGCGTGAATGAGAAATGCGAACAACAGGCAATTTTTCGCTTCCAGTCCGCTGCTTGGGCACTCTCGGCAACGGCAGCCACAGAGAGGGAGAGAGATAGAAGGAGAGATAGACAGATTTGCAAATAGGAGCAGTACGGCACGACGGGGGAGTCCGGGGGCTTTACCAGTCGTGTCTTCAAACTCCTTCTTGACTATGGCAAGACGGCCCTTGAGCTCGTTGATTTCCGTCTGGAGCTGCTGCTGAAGCATCGCCATGATTGCAAACAATAGTTGTCAAAAGGAAGAATAAACCAACCCCCCCCCCCCAAAAAAAAAAAACCAACAATAGGAATACGACAGTACTGTAGATCGAAATGCAAGTGCTGATGCATTGCGACAAGCAAATCCAGTCCCACTTTTGTCATCAGTTTCGGTAGCAACCACCTGCGAATGCGATTTTGATTTTCGTTCTGTTGTCGGGGTCGGATGTCCGTTTTTTGTTTCTTTATGTTGTGTTTTACGATGATGGAGGAGCACGAGCGAGCGAGAGTCACAGGAACAGCAGAGTGAAGCGCGAGTCTGGTCAGTCGACATGTGCCCCCTGCCGCCGGCTCGGGCCGCCACTCGCCTTTCTCAAGCTTGCTCAGTGCGTCCGATGGACGGCGCCGTGTCTCTTGATCCCCGCGGGCGGGTTGCACCCTCGCTGGCTAGCGGTCGAAAGCGGCGCCATTTGTTCGCGATCTCGCGTTCTGCTGTGCTGTGTTTCTGCAAATCGTTCCACGAACCAGATCCACTTGAGTGCAGCGTGTTCTCATGCATGGGTTCTGTTCTGATGTTGTGCCAACTCTAGAGCGAACGAGCAACATTTGGACCCGAAGCCCCTTCGAAGAACGATTCACTTTCCAAGTCCGACTTCATTCATCCACAATGAGAACCGTCCAACTTGCTCGCGACGCATACGCCAAAATTATTCTACATGCAGCTCGATTCCCTTCGTCTGGTGTGAATGGCATTTTGCTGGGCACGCCAATCGATGCTAGCACCGCTGGGAGCAGCAAGCGCGACTTCAAAGTGACGGACGCCATTCCGCTCTTCCATTCACAACTAAACCTCGCTCCGATGCTTGAGTTTGCACTCCATGCTGTAAGGGAGCCCCTTTTTGCTTCGTTTGCATTGCGATCTGGTCGAGAGGTGCGTTTCGGTAGTTGACGCTCACGCGTTTCACGCGTCGCGTTGTCTCCTTCTCGTTCGGACCTCGGCCAACGCAGGTGTACGCATACGCGCAAAAGCATCAGCTGTCGATTGTGGGATACTACCAGGCTAGCGAGACAATTGGCTCAGGATCCATCACTGGGCTCGCACAAGTGGTGGGCGATCGAATTCGCGCTCTCTTTCCCGATGCCGTTGTGTTCATGGTCGACAACCGATCCATTGATCATCAAGAAGGCAATCTGGCATTGAATGTAAGCGCAAGAAAGAGCGAGAGAGACAGGAGCGTGCTTTTTCAAGTACCCAAATGCCATGAGGTCTCATCGCTGTTGCGTTTGGACTGTTTGCTGCGTGCGTCCGGACAGCCTTTCATTCATACTGGCAGCGCATGGCGTCAAGAGGCAGAGAGCAGCAAGTGAGTCTTTCCTTTGCAATGCATCGTTTGAGGAGCTGCAATTCCGTTTTTTTTTTTGTTTCTTTTTTTTTTTCTTATTTTTTTGTTGTTGTTTGCTTGTCAGCGAGTTGCGGTTATCCCCCATCGATCCCGAAACACCAAAGTTTGTTGTGGATCACATCAAGCGCAAGACCTTCCGAGACATTGTTGACTTTCAAACCCACCTCGAGGATGTTTCCCTCGACTGGCTCAACCCCAAGCTGTTTTCATGAAGAGATTGGGCGCGTCATGGCTGGCGGTGTTCATGCAAATGAAGTACAGCATTTTTTTTTGCAGCATGTCTTTTCCTTCCTAGACTTTTAGCTCTTGCGAGAGGGTTGCAAGCGACAGCTAATCTGGTCGAGTGTGAGCTTGCGTCGGTGTGAGCCTACAATACGGAAGATAATCGTGTGCTCTGCTTGCATGTCAGCCAGTACAATCTAATACCACGCGTCTGCCGGGTCTGAACAATTCAGCCTGTCATCTGCTTTTGTATTTTTGAACCAAAGCCAGTTTGTATTTTCTGTTTGAGAGTATGTTTTGTTAAGTTCCATTGCGCTCTTTGAGCTCTGCGGCTCTGCGTTTGTCGTTCTGCGTTCACCCGACGGAGGGCGTTTCACCACTCGTGCCATGGCTTGACAATCCACCATTTTCAGCTCACCAATGCGCTGTGGAGCGAGTGCTGGGCAGCAAGAGAGAGCGAGAGAGAGATCTTGTCTTCTTTTTTTTTTTTTTTTGTCCTTCTTCTTCCTCTTCTTCCTGTTTGTTCTCCTCCATCCGTTGCAGCCCTCGCTGCTCTGCGTTCCAACATGCCGTTTTCGCGCGTCATGATGCGTGAATCGCCCTCCCACCCCCCTCCCTCACCACGATCCATGCGATCGAGTCGCAGCTTGTGATTTTTTTTTTATTTTAACGAGATCGCATTGCTTTTTTTTTTTTCTTCTTCAATCCTCAAAGCGATCATTGAAGCCAGTTTGATCCGACACGGCCTCGGTAGCTTTGGCTGATGCACAGTTGTGGATGACTTGCAGGATTGAGCTTGGGCGATCGTAAGGGGGACAGCGCTCTGCAGCAACAGCATCATTGTCGTTCTTGATGGTGTGCCAGCGCATCGTTACGTTGGCGCTTTGCTCATATCCAGTGTCAACCACCCACCCCCACCCATCGTTCGACTGTCATTTCCATTTGCCATCTGAGCTTGCATCTCACCAAAATCCTTGCTTTGCTGTGCTGCAGCCAAAACAAAAAAACAGCAAACCCTCCTCTCCAAAACAGATTCTTTTGCGGATTTTTTTCCTTGTGTGTGCAACTACCATGCGTCAAAGCACTCTTCTGCTCGTTGCCGTCGCCGTGATGGCATGCGTTGGCGGCGCGTTTGCCGACTCTGCGTACATTCTCGCTTCCAAGTCGATCCTGAACAACTACCTCGTCGAGAACATGGACATCACCATCCAGTACTCCCTCTTCAACATTGGCGAAGGCGCTGCCTCGTCCATCCAACTCCTCGACTACTTCCCCCAGGAGGGCTTCAACATTGTTGCCGGCTCGACCTCGGCCAAGTGGGACCACCTCGCCGCCGGTGCCAACGTGACCCACCTCGTCGTCGTCCGCCCCCTCAGCCACGGCCGCTACAACTTCACCTTCGGCCAGGTCTCCTACCTCGAGACCGCTGATGCCTCCGACCCCGTCGTTGCCCTGACCAGCGCCCCCGGCGTCCAGCAAATCTACCCCTTCAACGACTACGACCGCCAGTACGCCTCGCACATTCTCCAGTGGGCCGTCTTTGCCGTTGCCACCGCTGTCCTCGTCGGCGGCCCTGCCTTCCTCTACCTCGGCTCGCGTGCCAAGTACGTTGCCGTTGCTGCCGAAGAGAAGAACCGCAAGCAGCGCTAATTTAACCAGAAAAGATGCATTTTTGATTTTGGTATGTTTTTTTCGTGAGTTTGGTTTGATGTGCATTCAAGTTCGTTACTCACCTCTTGCGATTTTTGGTTTTGGTTTTTGTCTTTGTGTCTTGACAGAAAACAAAACAAAAGAAAAAAGGACCACAAAACAAAAATCGTTGATGCAGCTTTGCTTTTGCTTTCGCGTTTCCCCCACAACGTCTGTTGCATCGTACATTAGCAAAATACAAAAGATTAAAAGTTGAGCGAGTGTCTGCGATGCTCCATGATTGAGTGAGAGCAAACTCAAAAGTGAACGACGCAACCAGAAATCGAAACAAACCGCGCTATTCAGCTCTTCAAGGGACAATCGGTTGTCTCGCATGCGATTGGAGCGGATGACTTCCCTGGTGTGGCTGGTAACAAAGCGATCGGGTCTTCTGAGTCACCTGCCAAACACGGAAATTCGCAAATTTGGCAGACAAACCAACCAATAAACCCAAAAAACAAAAGCAATCACCATTGCTGCCGCTCTCTCGCGTCTCGCAGTGAGCACAGTCCATGGGAGGGAAGCAGGGGGACGGCACCCGCGTGTCGAGGCAGCTCAGTAGACCCGCCTTGTGGCGTTGTCGGGGTCTGCGCAATCGGGCGCGTCCCCTGGAAGGCGAGGAGGTGAGAACAGAGATGGGTTAACAACCGGAATCAACAAAACGGATAACATTTCAAGCCATTTTTCCCTTTCTCGTCCGCCTTGTTTTCAAACTCTGCTCTTCTCAAACTCCAACGTACTGAATGAGAGTGTGCGACTAGCTTGTTTCACGACACAACCTCAATGGCAGACGAGACGCTCGGTGCGGTTCGGAACAAGCAACCTTCCGTTCTTAATTCTGAATGGATTCAACATTCAATTTTCAGTCTCGTTTTTTTTCTGTTCGTTGCTCATTTTGCTTTGATATTTTTTGCGCTTGCCTTTTTCCTTTTCCTCTTCCATTTGTTTTGCTCGCTCTCCTTGCGCGCTTTTCCGCTTCTTCTCCCCTCCACACTCTTGCTGCTTGGGGGAGTCTTTGTTGCTGTCAATCCTTCATCCTGCTCGAGGCGCGAATTTTGGCGGCTTTTTCGGCTTTTTCTATTGAAGTCCATTGAACTCCAAAAGCATCACGAGTTGCCGAGATCTCCCGACTTTCGGCTTCCGCTTTTTTTTTTTTTTTTTTTTTTGGCCTCTTTCGCTCTTTCTCTCTTTCTCTCTCGCTTTCTCGCTTTCTCTCCCACTGCCGCTGCGGTGCTCTTGTTGCTTGGCTCGACTCGTGGTGCATGCAGGGCTGCACTGTCCACCTTCCGTTCACTGAGTCTGTTGTGGGCAAAAAAAAAGCCTTTTTTTCATTTTCCCCCCCTTTTTTCTTTTTTTCCATCTTTCTCGCTCTTTCCGCAGTTTTGTCCTCCGACTTTTCAGATTTTCATGGCAAATCATTCGTCCTTTGCTGCCGTTCGTTCTCGTTCGCTTTTCCAATGCTCGTCCATCGACTTCCTCGCGTTGTCCTCTTTCCGTTGATCTGCGGAAGTGGGATTTTTTTTTTTTAACTTGGCCGCAAAAAAAACAATACGCCGTTTTTTTTTCTTTTTTTTTTTTATTATTTTTTTGTATGGATTTAGCATTGCGGCATCGCAATTTCCTAATCCATCCTTAATTGAGGTCGCGCCCTTTGTTTCTTCGTATGCCTTCTCCGACTACCTTTTTCTTACCGCGCTAGTGAACTTTTCCGTATGCTCTTGTTGTTTTTGTCAATTACTCACTTTTTTTTTGCCCGTCTTTTCTCCATGTGCGCTCTCCCCTTCCCCACACAGACCTCCTCGTTTGCCCTTTCCTTCCTCACCAGCCAAAGCTCTTCAACAAAAAAGTCCTCCAACAGCAACTACCAACAGCCTTTTTTTTTTCTTTGCTCCAAGCGCGCTCGTTCTTTTTTTGAAACAAAGCTCCCAAAACAACAGCATTCACCCAACATGAATCCTGCGCAAACCTCCTACTTCAACCCCGCCGACGCGACGGCCTTGCTCGATATGAAGCCAAGCCGCGTCCCACTCGCAGAGCACCGCAAGCAGATGGCCGAGCTCGAGCGCCTCAAGATTGTCATGGCCAACTCTGCGCACTTGATGGGCGCCGTGAGCAGCGCTGCGGCTGCTGCTTCTGCTCCCGCCTCGAGCCACCACCAGGGCTTTATGGAGGTCTTTGCCAACGCCATCCCGGCCGCTGCCCCGTTGTCAGCGCGCTCGGCTGTGAGCGAGGAGGACGAGTCTCTCGACACGTTCTCGAACGAGGATGGCACTCCCGCCAACCTGATGGACGATCTGCTCATTGATTTTGACGTGAACGCCTTCTCGTCCATGAATGTCGACCTCGGTGCCACCACAACCCTGCCTGCCGCGGTGCCTGCCGCCGCATTGCCCTCCGCCGCATTGCCCTCCGCCGCATTGCCCTCCGCCATGCCATCCTCCCTGCCAGCAGCAGCAACGGTGCAGACTGCCACCGCCAATGCCAACGCGACCGCTGCTGCCGTTGCCGCCGCTTTTGTGGCCGCCGCCTCGGCCAACGCTGCCGCTCCTGGGCACTCGCTCCCCGGCCCGTTCGGCTTCAACCCGCTTGCCGCGGCTCCCATGGGCGCCTGGGCTCCCGGCCAGTTCAACCCTTCGGTGGCTGCCGCTGCTGCCGTGCTCGGTCTTGCGCCGATGATTGACCAGTCCAACATGATGCGCAAGCAGCGTCGCCGCGACAGCCACAACGCTGTCGAGCGTCGCCGCCGCGACAACATTAACGACCGCATCATTGAGCTCTCTGCCCTCGTGCCCGACAATGGCGGCGAGAAGGCCAACAAGGGCGAGACCCTCCGCAAGGCGGTCGATTACATTCGCTACTTGCACCAGTGCCAAGCCCGCTCGTTCGAGCAACTCAAGGAGGCCACCAAGCAGATGCAAGCCATGAATGCCGAAATCGAGGCACTCCGCAAGATTACTGGCGCTGCTCCATCACAGCAATAACTGCCGGCTTGCTACTCGTGCTTGTTGGTTTGATTTCTTGATTTTGATTATTTTCTTATTCGAGGCGCGACGACACGGTCGTCCTCCTTTTCTTATTCCACACTCCCCCCCCCCGCGACCGTTTGCCCGATGAAAGTTGTTGCTCTCCCCGCAATAATTTTTCTTTGTGGTGATGGACGTTAAATCTTGATTTTTTTTTTCGTTGTGAATTTAGCCTTCCCCCCCCCCTCGCCGCAGTTGTGCAAATTGCATTGCCTTCTCGGTGTGAATGTTTTCATTGTTGTCAATACATTTTTCAGTTCAATTTTTACTCTACAAATCACTCCAGTTCATTCTTTTTCACTGTTACGTCTCAGAAACATGGGTGGCGGACCAGCTTCTTCGTCCAAGGCAACGCCGTTTGCCCACCACCTGCTCGACGCTCCGAATGACGACGACGACGGCTTTTCGCTGATTCTCCCGTCCAGCAGCACTGCGACGGCGACTCCTTCCCCGAGCCAGCTCGCTCCAGTCTTGGCGGGTGGTCATCACTCTCATCCCGCCCAGCAGCCGCTTCTGCCTGTCTCCACTTCCACTTCCACTTCCACTGCCTCCGTGCCGAGCCATGCAACCACGCAGCAGCCAGGAGAAGTCGGCGACGGCTTTGGCGGCGCTCTGAGCTTGAGCAGTGGCGCGAATGACTGGCGCGAGCCGAGCGTGTCGTCACAACCGCGCTCCGAGCCCCACCCGACCCCCAGCGCCGCTGCGCCCAGTCCCTCAAGCGTCCCCAGTGTCCCAAGTGTCTCAAGTGTCCCAACTGCTGCTCCACCTGTCTCGAATGGCTCAAGTGGACCAAGCGGCTCCGTGGAACCCAGTGCTGGTTTGGCTGTGCCCAAACAGACTGCTCCGACAAGCAATCCTGCTTATGCTGCTTCTCCGAAAACAGGAGGGTCGAGCAACAGCAACAACAACAACAACTCGGGCCGACTCTCGCCCCAGCTTCCATCGTCCTTCTTTGCTGCCTCGTCGTCACCCACCAAAGGCACGAGCAGCCCGACGCCGACGGGTTTGCGCCGAAACACAGCGAACGAACCGACGAGCCACAGCGTCGAGGCTGCCACTGCCGCGCAGCCGACCACACAACCCTCGACAGCCACTTCAACGACGGATGACGGCGAGGACGTCGAAGGCTGGCATGCCGTGTCCACCAGCTCGATCGCCACCACGCCCTCGGAGCAGTTCCGCTTGACTTGGACTCGCATCATGGGCGGAGATACCTCCGCGCTCCGCGATGCTTCCCGCAAGATGCTCGACGCAGTGGCCAAGGAAGCGCGCCGAGTCCGCGAGTCTGTCCAGGAGTTTGCGAGCGAGCGTCTCACATTCACCATCACTTCCGCTGCACCCTCCTCCTCCTCGTCGACTTCTCGGCGTATTGCGAACGAGCCGCTCCGCTACTCTGAGTGGCGCACCTTCCTGGAGAAGGACGGCGGCGTCAAGGACGAGGCCAAGCTGCGGCAGCGCATCTTCCACGGCGGCATCGATCCGCCGGTGCGCCCGATCGTTTGGCGCTACTTGCTCAAGTTCTATCCGTTCGACACGCCTCTGCAAGAGTGCCACCAAATTGGCCAGGCCAAGTGCCAAGAATACGACGCGCTCTTCCAACGCTGGAAGACGCGCGAGCTCTTGTTCAAGACCGAGGCTGGCGAACCAACCAACTTGGAGGGCAGTGCCGCGACCGTAGCAGCCATCGCTGCCGCTGCCGAAGGGGCGGAAGAGGCTGAAAAGATTGTTGACAGCGACGACGACCGGCTCATCATTCTTCCCGGCGGCTCTCCCCCACCGTCCGCCAACAGCATGGCAAACGGGCGCATGGGTGATGCTGCGGATTGGCTCGCTCGTCTTGATAGTCTCGCCCCCGAAATCCGCGAGCGCAAGCTGTACCAGCTACAGGCGCGCACACACGACCTGATTCGCAACGACGTTGTGCGCACAGACCGCCAGAATCCCCTGTTTGCCAACGACAACAACCCGAATCTCACCAAGCTGTTCAACATTCTGGCCACGTATGCCGAGTTCAACCGCGAAGTCGCGTACGCCCAGGGCATGAACGACCTCGCCGCCCAGATTCTCAGCGTGGTCAATGACGAGGCCGAGGCCTTCTGGTGCTTTGTCACCGTCATGGACCGCATGCAGGGCTACTTCCACGCCAACGAACAGGCCATGAACTTTCAGCTCATGCTCCTCGCCCAGCTGCTCGCCCAGGCAGACCGCGTTTTCTACAACTACCTTGTCAGCCAGCAAGCGCAGAACTGCTTTTTCGCCTACCGCTGGCTTCTCTTGAATCTCAAGCGCGAGTTTTCCTTTGACGATTCGCTTCGTATTGCCGAGGTTCTCTGGACCATGCCCACTGCGCCAGCCAATCAGCGCGATGCACGCCCGACACCCGCTTCCTCCTCCTTCTCCTCCTCCTCTTCTGCTGCCCAACAGCCGCAAGCCGCACCTCAGGTTGCACAACCCCGCTCGCAGTCTCCCACACCGACCAAGCAGCCCAACTTGCCTGCCGAGGACGAGCTTGGGCCGAATCCGTTCGCCCTGTTCATGTGTCTCGCCGTCATGTCGCTGCACCGCGACAACATCATGGAGGCCAAGCTGAACGACAGCGATTTGCTCATGTTCGCCAGCACCGTCTCGCAAAAGCTGGATTTGACCGAGGTCCTTTACCGCGCCGAGACGCTCTTTTGGCAGTACACCCGCGGCGAGCTCGGCTCTCCCACCGATTTCAACCAAAGTGCCCAGCAAGCACAGGCGCTTGGAGCCAACTCGCCCGGAGCCACAAATACGCATCCAACCAATCAATACCGAGGCGTCGGCACCACCACCCCGCTGAGTTCGGGCGGGCGATTTGTTTGAGAGCATGATTCAAGGTTTTTCGCTTTCGACTTACAAAGTGTGTTTGAGTTTCGTGATGATTGTCTCTGTAAATTTTTCCTCGTAAAATTTTTCCCCTACTCAATACATATAAGTTGACGATCAGTCTCACAATCTCATTTTGATTCACACAAGCAACAGTCGAGATGGCGTTTCGAGTGGTCGTTCTCATTTCGGGCAACGGGTCCAACCTCCAAGCAATCATTGACGCGCACGCCGCCGGCACTCTGCCCGTTGAGCTTGTGACTGTGGTATGCGCATGCATTGCTGACTTTTCTCTCTCTCTCTATCTCTGCGGCTGTCTGTGGCTGTCGTGGTGAGCTGGGTTGGGCACATGTCGAGCTGTGGCCCCATCTTCGCCCCTTTCGACTCCATCCGAGGTCATTGTCCGGCTGTCCCGGCCCATCCATGCAAAACAGACCGCTGAGTGGCAAACAGCATTGCCTTTTGACGGTGATGAGCGGCAGTCCTGGCAATGTTGCTCCATTGCCGCAATCCCAATCGGAGTTCTCATTCTCACTCACTCCGACCTCCTCTGGTTGATTTTGACCTCCTTTTGAACACGCACAGATGTCGAATCGCAAGGATGCGTATGGCTTGACGCGCGCGACGAATGCCGGAATTCCCACCAGCTATTTCCCATTGAAACGTAAGTGACCGAAAGCAATTCCCAACTGTGTTGTGAAACGAGAGTTTCGCTCGAGTGCTGCTCAACTTTGACTTTTGGCTTTGTGCTTTTGACTTTGGTGATACGCAGCATTCAAGGACGCAGGCAAGACCCGCGAAGAATACGACGCCGCACTGGTGGCTGAAATCCAAAAGCTAAACCCGGACTTGATTGTGCTCGCGGGCTGGATGCATATTCTCTCCAAGGGGTTTGTGGATCCGTTCGAAGGTATGGGAAGAGAGCCAGAGATGCACCATCATCTTGGTCTATTCGTGCATCTCTTGTTTTGATTTCGCTGAGCATGTTTTCGTTTGTGGATGCAAAACAGGCAAAATCATCAACTTGCACCCAGCCCTGCCTGGCCAATTCGACGGCGCCAATGCCATCGAGCGCGCGTATGAGGCCTTCAAGAAGGGGGAAATCACATCGACCGGCGTGATGGTTCACAAGGTGACGGCTGTTGTCGATCACGGTGAAGTGATTTGCCAAAAGGCTGTCCCCATTCTCCCCGCAGACACCTTGGCGGATCTTCAAGAGCGCATGCATTCGACAGAGCACGAGCTGATTGTTGAAGGTGTTCGCAAGCTTGCCACCAAGCCATAGTCGGAGTTGTGGGTTCTTTTTGTCGGAACAAACAACCAAACCATCCATGAACAAGCGGGCTGGTGTAGAAATGCAAATACAAAACAAGAAAATATCCCTTGAAAGACGCGTCACGGAACCATGCTGGACTGAACGAGGCTGGGTCTGAGAAGGAATTTTTGTTTGTACAAGCCATTGAATCAAAAACGAGGGAAAAAACGAAAGTTGCATCAAAACAATTCACAAGACATAGGCAGATGGAGGCCAATTAATCTCGGAAGCGCATGCGGAATGTACTGTGTTTGTTTGGGCGGAAAAGGCGCATACTGATGAGCATCAAGAAACTTGAAACAACCCATTACCTCTCCTTCCCTGACAACAAAGGCATCCTGTAACTCACTTTGCAAAGTCGGGTGCGCGAGAAATAATGTGCTCAAACTCAACGTAGGACAACTTGTCGTCGCTGTCCATGTCCGTTTCGGCAAGAATTTGCCGAGCAATGGACGCGATTTCCTGGGTCTGCAACTGCTCGCCCTTCTCCTTGGCGCGGAAGCACATGCGCTCGATCGTGTCGTACAAGTCTTGATACCCGAGGAAGCCATCGCCATCCATATCGTAAATGCGGAAGGCGATCGACGCCTTCACGTCCTTGGTGGCCTGGTCGCTAAACACTGACAACATGTCGAGGTAGTCCTCAAAGGACATGGTGCCGTCATCAGAGAATATGTCAATGATGCGGTCTTTGAACGGATTGACGGCGACTTCTGGCAGGGTTTTGACTTCTTGCTTGGTCAGCTGGCCGGGCTCGGTCTTGCACAGCGTCATGAAGTGTTCGTAGATTCTGCCAAGGCGGTTCCCCGCAATGCCACAGTGAGATTCTTGCTTGTTGCCCCCTGCAAACAGTGAAAGATGTACGATGCTTACTTGATGATTTCATGGCGAGTGAAGTACGTGCAGTCCTGTCAAGCAGAGCGAGAAAAACAAGACGTGAGTTATTTTTGCATTTGATGCTCTAAACCAAAACAACGTGATTTGTTTCCTGTCAAGTTGATCGCTCAATGCAGAGTGCATTCGTTGTTGCTGAGGGAGCAGCATTTGAAAACAAAAAAAAAAAAAAAAAAAGGGCTTCCACAACAACAACTGTTGCAAACGCAAAAGGGCTTCGGACGCTCGAGCGCGACTTTGGAGTTTCCGCGCCACTCCATTTCAACCAAAAAAGGGCCGTGCTTGTGCAAAAAGGACACCCCGCTGAAGCAGCGAAAGGAGCGGGCGAGGAGCCCTCCCTTGAAGCCCCAAAAGCGAGAAGACGACATGGTGCGAAAAATGACCGCTTGCGCTGCGAGGGGACAACGAGCGTCGTCCGGGGCAGCAAAGCACCTGCTCACATCATCACCAGCAGCAGTCCTCATACACATGCGCTGTGTCGCTTGGCCGTCGCAGAGTGCAGAAGAAGCGCGGAAGGCAGAGGAAAAAAGGGGCACACAACAGAAAATCCCAAAACCGCGTCTCCTTCTGTCCGTCCAGCGCAATGCAATGCAATACACAGTCAGAGTAAGCTCACCTCGTATTCGAGCAATTGCTCCTCGGTAAAGTAGCTCTGCGTCTGACCCATGGATAGTGACGAGTGGAAAGCCGATGACAACGACAAGAACAAGGATGACTGAAACCCAAAAAGAAAAGAAGCGGACTCCTTATTTGGGGTTTGAGCCGTAAGATCAGATCGAACGAAACTGTCGCTCAGAAGCAAACGAGAACGCCAGGAAGATCACACAAAGACGATAACATACATAGTCAACTTGCAAACCAAAAACAGCGAAACGGTTGTGAAATCCAAAAAAAAAAAAAAAAAAAAAAAAAAAAAACAAAGCCAAAATGGCTGGATTGCCATTGCGATCAGTCTTTATTGTCAACCATCGCTTTGGGACTGAGAGGGGCCTTTCGCCAATCCGATTCATCAAAGACACAAACCAAACACACAGAAGGCAAAACGCAACCATGGCAGACACACGCACAAAGCGCTCTGCAGAAGAGCTCGCGACGTCGGACGCGGGAACCGAGGCGGGAGAGGCCAAAGCTCAGCTCCACGCGGCGACGGCGACGGCAGCCAAAGCCACCGCCCAGGCCACCGAGGAGGACGAGGTCGACTCGGACGACCCAGATGCCGAGGATGCGGTGCCCGGATCGCGCCAGCTGCCGCGCAAGGGCGACTATCGCCAGCGCGCCCATGTCAACCCAATGTCCATGCACACATTCGACTAGTACGTGCGCTTGGCACCTGCATCACACAAGGATCGCGACAGGCATCCCAACGCAAAACACAAATGGCATTTTGCTTGTGCATTTGTTGGTTTGTGGTTGTGCATTCGCGATGAGAAACGCTGCTCACCATATCTTCTGTTGTTGATCTTGGTTTGTCGTAGTCCCATCACACCCGACGCCATGGACTGGAACCAGCACTACCCGAACATGAACGGACGTGAAGTCGAATTTGCCGACATTGGCTGCGGTTACGGTGGCCTTCTGAGTAAGTTTTTTCAATTGTCGCAAAGACGCAATTGGGAGTTGACATTTTCCAGCAGGCTCGAGCAATCTGAGCAATCTGAGCGTGGTGTGTCTGTGTGTGTGTGTGTGTGTGAGAGAGAGAGAGAGAGTGTGTGTGTGTGTGTGCCAAGATGGAGAGAGAGAGTGTGTGTGTGTGTGTGCCAAGATGGATGTTTTGGTGTGTTTGGCATCTCACCGTCTCCACTAATTCTCCCCGACAAGCTGTCGCTGGGCATGGAAATCCGGCTCAAGGTCTCAGAGTATGTCAAGGACAAAATCACAGCGCTACGGGCTCAGAGTATGTCAAGGACAAAATCACAGCGCTACGGGAGCGACACCCCGGCCGATACAACAACGTGGCTTGCATCCGTGGCAACGCCATGAAGTACCTGCCGTGCTTCTTCCGCAAGGGCCAGCTGAGCAAGGTCTTTTTCTTGTTCCCGGATCCGCATTTCAAGCGCACCAAGCACAAGTGGCGCATTATCAGGTAAACCAGGACGGAAAACAGTCGCAGTCGCCCACTAGAACAACCTGCATCCTCACTCTCGTTTCGGTCTTTTTTTTTTTTTGTTTCCACAAAAATCAGCAACACTCTTCTAGCCGAGTATGCATACGCCATTCGTGTCGGAGGCATCATTTACACCGTGACAGATGTGCATGATCTGCACGAATGGATGCGAACGCACTTGGAGCAGCATCCCTTGTTCCGTCGACTGACTGAAGAGGAGTTGGTATGTGTTGAACACTGCGGCGTGTCTTTGCAGTCAACGGTAGCAGTACTATGTCTTACACGAACGTGAATTCTCCGTTGTTGCACTTCTGCTCTGAAGGCTGCCGACCCAGTTGTGCCAAAACTCTTTGACAGCTCCGAGGAGGGCAAGAAGGTCACCCGCAATTCAGGGTCCAAGTGGCTTGCAGCATTCGAGCGCATCGCCGATCCAGCAGAGCCTGCCTCCTCCAGCTGAGCGGATGACCGTGCACTAGCAGCGATGCAACATTCGTGCTCGATGTTGATTGTTTCAGAAAACAAAATGAAATGTGACATTGTTCCATCGTTCCATCGTTCCATTGTTTTCATCCTCGTGGTGAATTTGTCCTGTAGCTTTTCTCTCCACCTCTCATCAGCATGACATTGCAATCCCACTCTCTCTCTTAGCAAGCCAGTCGACGTTTTTCTTTGGCTGAAGGACAAAAGTTTGAACTCTTCTTTTCTGGCCACATAGCACACGCCACGACCGATGCTCTCGTCCAAAATTCTGCCGCAGTGCGTCAGATCTGCCAGGACTTACCGCGGTCGAGTCGCTCCAGTGGCCGGTCGAGTGTGCACGCTGGTCGCACGCGGCCAATCCACGATCGCTGCCGCACCAGCAGTCCCGAGAATCCCCCGCACGGAAGTACTCGCCGACCTGACCGGCTATGCACTGGGGACGCTGCAACTCCCGAATACCACTGCTCTGGTGCTGACGGGCGGCAAGGGCAGCGGCAAGTCGGCCCTGCTGATGGAGCTGCTGGGCGTCGCTACCGGAAGCCAAGCCGCCAGCGTCACAGCTGCAACAGAGGGTGGATCGGGTAGTGTGACGCTGCCTCGGATCTTGGCCACGCTGCCCAGTGGCACGATTGCGGCGTACACGTCCAGGCACGCGACGCGCGCGACTGCTCGCCAATCTCAGACGATCGCTCAGACCGCTTCAACCAATCGAGCTGAGGCACGCGTCACAGTAGCATTCGACTTTTCGTGGCCAATGCCATCGGTCGGTGAATTTATTGACACACTCGAGGCCATGCTACTGATTTCTCTCGCTCCAGCGCTCAAGTTGGCCGGCATTCGACCCGACGCGGTGCTGGGTCTTGCAGAGCGTTGCGTTGGCATTCAATCTACTCTCGACGGGCTCTATCGTGACTTGAACAGTTGAGTTCATCAAGTGCAGTTTTGGAATTGACCCTTCGCTAGTTGCTGCTGACCGTTCTGCGCATTGTTGCTTCGTCCACAGACACAGGCTCAATCAGACCTCTCCAGCCGGCAGAACAATTAATCGCATGCAGCAAGCTACTCAAGTCAGAGCAAGCCCTGTCGGCAGACCGGTTGGCTCGCATGTCTCCATCGTCGCGAGACGTGTGTGAATTGTGGCGACAAAAGACTTCAGGAGCCTCATCGCTCTTTGCTGCGGCAGCCGCTGATCATCCGGCACATGCGCTGATACACTTGTTAGTGACGCACGAGGACGCCGCTGCTAGGCGACGTCATGGGCTCGCAGGAACTTCCGGCATTCCTGCACTGCGATTCTTGTTGAGCGCTGTCCAAGCCGTACACACTGCCCCGACTTCGTCTCAGCGGATACTCATGGTACTGTTAAACATGCACCAGATGCCGCAGTGGCTCACTTCTCGTCCAGACGAAGAAAAGAAGCTCTTCCAAGACTACCACGATGCCCTGCTTCTGACCTTGAAGGTACCCGATCCAGCTCCTCAGTTGCTTTGTGTTCCGCGAGCAACAAGCGCGCCAACTTTGTTGCGTTTGTTTGTTTTGTTTTGTTTGCTCCAGCGAGCTGCTCTCAGAAACGAACTGCCCCCTGTTCTGATGGAGTGCGACGATCCGATCTACAGTCGAGACATCTTTGACCTGTTTGACTCCCCGGCTACTGTATGTAGTTTTATGTGATGGTTGCTGTTGTTGTTTGTTTGTTTGGCAAGCGCATAAGGGGACTAACTCTTTGTTTGACGCCTTCCTTGTTGCAGGAATGGCTCGACCAGGTTGAAGTGGAACCATTCGAAATGCTCGAGGGAGATCGCACTTTCGTGCAAGCAGGGCTGTGCACCTCCCTTGAATACTCGGAGGCGTACTCTGTTCTTGGCGGACATGTCGGCGATTGGCAGCAATTTTTGAGGTATTTTTTGTTTGGATTTCCTCCGTTTGGCGTGCGTTGAAATGCGCTCATCAGCACGCCCATCTCTAAACCGCACACTTGCTCCCCATCCTTCGTTGCTCATCCCAGTGCTTACTGGCTCCCAGCGTCTCGTCGCCAAGAGTGGGAAGCGCTTGTGCAGCCTGGCACGCAGCTCTCGCCATTCTCCATTGCGTTGCGATCGTTTGTTTCTGACCGCATCAACCAATTTCTTTCGACTACTGCGCCCAAGATTGAAAGTTCATTCCTGGCTGAAAATGCAGTGTTTGAGCGAGCATTGCAAGAGCGACTCGGCAAAACTTTGACGTACCGCGTGCGGCGGCTGCTCACACCGACTTCTTCCCGTCTACTGCTTTTCCAGCTTTTGGATGTAGTCGAGCGATTTGTTTTCCAAGGCCAAGTGAGAGTGGAAGATCCGGCAGCATCAGCGTTCTATAATCATCCTGCTACTACAGCGATGCTCCAGCACGGCTTGCTCATTGTGCGGAATCGGGGCACCCTGATCGTTCCCGCAAGCCGTCTTGCCAGTACACTCCTTGTGGCCTATTGTCGACACTGGTTGGGTAAGTTCCGCCGAGTGCGGATTGTGTAACGTTGCTGCTCGTCCCTTCCCGTTGCATGCGTTGATTTCTCCACGGCTTTTCTGTCCACAGACAATCTATCATGGTATGAACTGCCACGTCGATTCTTCATTCGTTACATTACGGGTGTTTTGTCGCTTGCTCCGCTGCCCCCAGGGTAAGTTTTCGCGCCGAGCCGATTGCAACGCCTCCCGTTCCATTTCTCGCTGACTTTCTCCATGGTTTTTGGAACCAGATAATTGATCGTGGTATGAAAGTACCCACCTTGATTCGTCATTCGCTAAATGACGGCGTGCTTGCAAGGGAAAGACAAACACAAAAACAAGTTCTTCTAAACGACTTTGTGGGAGAGCTTTATCGTACATTAAAAATAGTAATTACTCTGTAGAATTGAGGCTAGTGACTTGGAGATGTTTCGGAGGAGCGCATGACTTTGGCTTGCTGCAAATCGATCTGGCCCATGTCGTCTCCTGCCCGCTTGAAGGGGCTCATGGACGTGCGCACGACATTGACGTGGAGCGGCTGCACAAGGTGCACCAGCCCCGCTGAACGTTGGCTTCGGTACTCTTGCTCGGCTTGCGCAAACAAGACGCCGAGCGGCATTTCGGTTCGACTTGCGTCCACCGGTTCCGCTGCAATCGTCCAAAAGAGGGCATTCTGACCAATCGTCCCCTCACCATGTTCCTGAAGCTGTTGCGGGGCACTCATATGGCGTCTTGCAGGAGGCGGAGGAGCAGGCATGTGTGAAATTTCCCGAATCGAGTGCTGAGCTGCAGCGTGTTCGCTCAGCGAGCGCACAAGCGCAGCCTCTTGGTGCTCTGGCGTCAGGTCGGTCAGTTCACCATGGATCGATGGCAGGCTTGTGCCTGATGCTGCTGGGTGAACACCAGCCGGAGCTGGTGGATCCTCAACCGAGGGCGCGTAGGTGAAAAACGGTGCGAAATCCAGCTCTTGAGGCCAATCGTCACAGCCCGGGGTGCATGTTTGGAGAAGTTGGCTTGTAATGGTGCCAAAGGTGACCGATAGGGTGTGTGCAAGCTCATGCCAGCACTCTGGAATCGGGGAATGAGCGGCATCTGTTCAAGTACATGTTTTGGAACCAAAAAAATAAAAAAAAATCAAAAAAAAATCAGGGTCACGGCCAAAGGGTACCCACAACAACGAGTCCGATTGACGTACCAGACAAACGCGCCATCACTCGTGCAAGCCACCCAAGCGACAAGAGCTCAAACTGTCCCACAGGAACGCCAGTCTCGCTGCCCTGTGAGCCTACTTGCAATGCTTGGAAGATGAAATGGATGAGAGTTTGATCGACGACTGCTTGCGCAAAGATCATCAGAAGGTTGGATTCAGACAAGGGCCCGTTCCGCTGTATCATCAAGCGAGAAATCACGGCATGAGTTGATGGGCAGTGCAGCATTGACGAGAATTGGCTGCGAGAATCACCGTGACGCTGTGGGTGTGCTTACATGTGCCGCCATAGATCTCAACAGTGGCACCAACGATGACAATGCCCGCTTGTACTGGCGATACGCGAGCGAAAACCGCTGCAGCACGTCAAATGCAGCGGGACTCCCGTTCAACACGAGATCGCGCATGTGCAGCGAGTGACTGTGAAGCAGCGTGCGGAGGCGATCAAGTATGTCCTGCAACAGGTCACGGTTCTTCAGGTTGTACAGCAATCTAGCAAAGCAAGTAGAGCAACGAGGCGCAAAATCAGACCACAAATCCCAACAAAACGGACACTGCTCTGCCACGACCAACTCTGCGAACATCAAGGACGCACTGATAGTTTTCCATGTAGCCCAGCTCAAACCTTCGCGATGGGATTGTGTCTGGATGCTCCATCAACAGCCGACAAATGTTGGTGTGCAAAACAGCCCAGCTCGAATCGACATCCAATTGCGCTTCTGCGAAAATCAACGGTTGAGCAAATGCGTGAGAATTGACAGTCCGTACCACAAAAGCCCGAGCATTCCATCTGACGATTGGGTGTATATTCCATGCCATCTCGTTGAAACAAACATGCATCGACTTGCTTACTGTACGGATGGGCTTCTTTCATGGTTTCCCAGTACTCTCCGCTTGAGACATTCCGCCCGTTGACGTAGAAGCGACCTTCAATCTGCGCTGGTTGCGCTCGACGCAAGCGGTAGAGTCCGTCCTGGTCGATGAAGACGCCTTGCTGGAGCTCTGTCGCGGAGAGCATGGCTGAAACGGGACAGCCAAGGCTTTGGCCTCCTTGGTCTTGCTCCTGCAGCGCTTCCCGGTGGTTTCGATGGTGATGCAAATGCTCGCCATGACTGGGCGGTTGCTCCCAGCTGCGGCTGCTGCTGCTGCTGCTGCTCTTGTTCCAATCGACTCCTGAGGAGTGGTCATCAATGCGAATGCGCCGTCCGTGCAATGTCGCCGGGAAGCCCTCGCTCGGCTCGCCCAGGCTCATGAAAGCGTCACTATAATGGCCATGAAGGATGCTTCCTGCGTGCGCATGCACATGCTCTGGCGTGCGGGGCTGCAGGTCGCTGCTCAAGCCGTTGTCGTCGTCGTCGTGAGCGGCATAACTGCCTGGTCCGTCAGCAGAGCCGCCATACATGTTGTGGGCCAGAAGCTCAGACTCGGCAAAGCCACTGGCATACATGGGCTCCATTCCGCCATGCTGGGTCAGCCGCATGAGCTCTTCGTGGGCCGTTAGCGCTGGCCGTCCATGGTCGTCCATTTTGTAAAGTTTCGGGCCAAAAAGTGGCGCAGTTTGGCAAAGTGAATACAAAGAGTGGAGAACGCTAAATAGTGTAGTGCATGAAGTCCCTTGCTCTAATAATAATATATGGATGAGTTATCCCGGCCTGATTCACAATCGGGGCACCGCTATGACCCCAATACGTTTAGCATTTGTGGATCGTTGTTCTGGTCGAATGCTTCGCCGCTAGACACGCATCCAAGAATGGAGCCATACGAAGCATCATCACCTAACAGCCCAAGAAGGTTTTGAAGATGAAACAGCCCAGTAAGCGAGCTTAAAAGTCAACAAGAATGGTCGGCAAACAAAAATGTTGCTGGATGCTGTGGCTGCAAGCTGAACTTGCTTTCATTGCGGTACAGATTTTCAATCAAGCACAAAAGTACACATGCACAGAATGGTGGAGTGGGGGACATTCACGAGGATGCTTGAACATCATTGAGCACTTTCTGCGCTTGCCGAAATTCGTCCGTGTCGGCCAGTTGCGCATGGACAGACGCATGGACAGACTACAAGCGCACACGAGGCAGGTCGCACAACAAGCATACACACACACACGACATGAGAATTGCGACGGTAAAGCGACGATCAAGGCAAAACAAAAGGGTTGGAGCTGTTTTATCTTCAGAGTTCGCCCTTTTTTGCCCTTACCAGCAGCGCTTTGAACTCTGAAAAAGCCGTCTCGAATCTCTGCTGTGAGTCTGCAATCATGGCTTTTGCCTCGTCCAGAATTTCGACCTGCAAGGATCAGAGCACAACAGCGAATCATCAGAACGAGTCACTTAAGCCATGAATATTCTGCTTGTACAGCTGTTACTCTACCTGCTTCTTAATGTTGTAATCTGTCGGATCAGCTTGGCGCATCTGATCCACCTTTCGCTGCTGGTCTTCGGCTTCCGACACTCCTTGTGCAATCTGAGCAAAGCGATTCAGCAGATATTGATCAGATATTGATGCTTTGATCCACAGCCAACATGATTGACTCTTTAGATGTGTTTCGTTTTGATCAGAGTTTGGCACGCGCTGTGTGATCCATGCTTGTCAGCCATAATGGCGCAGCAGAGTGAGGTCAGCGCAGTCAGCCAACGAGGAAGGACTGAGTGAGGTCAGCCTCTCGTGCCCGCTTCGATCGCAAACCCTGCCCCCCCCTTGTTGGAGTTTGAGTCAAACTGGCGAAGCCTTGCCGTCCTGGGTGGAGTTGCGTGGAGTTGAGTTGCGTGAGGGTGAGTTTTTTTACCGCTTCACAACGCCCGTCTTGATGCGAATGTTCTTCAACTCGGTCGCCATCGTGTGGAATATCAAAAGTACGAAAAAAAAAAAAAAAAAAAAAAAAAACAAGGACTGGTTAAGTACAAATCAAACAGAGATCCGACTGACCGAACTGAGACAGACCGACTGAATGAATGAATCGAATGGATGAAAATGGATGAAATGGACGATGGATGCTCTGGATGAGACGATGTTATGTGTGTCTATGGACGTTCACAGCAACCGTCTGATCTAACCATGCTAATGCCATGCATGGATGGATGATCAGTCCCTTTTTGCTGCCCTGCGAACTTACAATGGTAAATGCATTGAGCCAGACTCTTCACTCATCCACTTTTCACTCATCCCCACTCGACACTCTTCCGGTCGCTCGCCTCGCTCTGGTTCTTGGGATGTGCACCGTGTTCGCTCGTGTCCTTCTCGATCTTGCCTTGTTGAGTTCGAGGTGCTCCTGATCAGCGACGACGATGCACAAGCGTCCTGTCTCAAAGCTCTCTCTCTCACTCGCTCTCCCACTTTGATCGTCCTGCACCCGCTTCAATGGTTTACTCACACTCACGTGTCTCTCGCTTCTTGTGTCTGCTTTGTTGCACGGACAGGCGCGCAACGAGGAAAAGGCGCAGTACGTTAATGCCCTTTGATCCTAATGCTGTGCTCAATCGTGTGCATTCCCCCCAATCTAACCTCATTCTCATGCCATGAACACAGATCCATGCTCAATCGCTTCCGGGCGCTGCAGCAGGCAGAGCTCAAAGGGCCAAAGCCCAAGCGACCGTTCTACGCCACAGACTGCAACTCGATCGGCGAGGCCGAAAAGTGGCGCCTCGAAGTCATGTCTGAAGTTAGCAAGAAGGTCTCACAGATTCAGAATGGTAGGATAGCCAACACCAAATGCCAGAATGGATTTGAACGGCCAGCGCGGCCAGCGCGCGTTCTCGCAGTCTTGTCTAACTCAACTTTTCGCTTTTTTTTCTCTTTTTATTGGATCGTACCCAGCCGCCCTCGGTGAATTCAAGCTCCGAGACTTGAACGATGAGATCAACAAATTGTTACGAGAAAAGCGACACTGGCAGGATCGCATCATCGAGCTCGGTGGCAAAGATTATTTTGTAAAAGGCGTGGTTTGGCTGCGATTGCGATTGCGGTTTTCAGTCATGCAGCTGTGGTTGCTGACAGTCTCTCAATTGGAACTAGAAAATCGGGCCTCGAATGCTCGATCATGAGGGCAAAGAGGTGCCCGGAGCCCGAGGCTACAAGTACTTTGGCGCTGCGAAAGATTTGCCCGGTGTTCGCGAGCTGTTTGCTGCCGCCAGTATGTCATTTTTTGTTGTCTTTGTCGCAACCGCGTGGTGATAATTGGGTGCTTTTTTCTGTTTTTGGCTCCGAACGGTGGTTGGCTCTGACCGCGATCGCATTCCTCACTTCTTGGTATATTATTAGCAACGCAAACGACACGACGAACCCGCGCAGAGCTGCACAAGGATGTGGACGCAGATTACTATGGCTATCGAGATGACGACGATGGCACTCTGATTCCGCTTGAACAAGAAGCAGAGGCACAAGGTAAGGAGGGCAAAAACCAAACTGTTTTTTCTTTCAGTCTGTTTTTTATCAATGAAAGCCACTCATTCACATGGTTGCACTCTTCTTGCTTGTTGGGGGGGGGTGTTATGCGATTCCGGCGTGGCACAGCTATCGCAGAGGCAGTGCAGCAATGGGAGGCTAAAAACAACCAGCGCGCGACTGCAATGGCGATCGACAACGAAGACGACGACGACAACGACGACACAAACATTTACAAGCAGGCAGTTGCATCAGGCAGCATGTTTGGAAAGGCAGGCGCAGAAGACGACGAGCTCGATGGCGCCCTTGACTCAAGAAAGCCCGAGGTGTTTGTCGCCCACGTTGCTGTTCCGACGCAAGCAGACGTTGAAAAGCTGCTTGTGGAGCGCAAGAAGCAGGTAATTGTGTTGTGTTTGGTATTCCCCCCCCCCAAGTTGCAGCTTGTGCAGTGTTGGGGTTTTGGGTTTGGTTTTGATTTTTTTTTTGTTCTTTTGTTTTTTGCTTTTCTGACTTGGTTTCTTGGCTCGTGCAGGAATTGTTGCAACGGTTTGCAGCGAAATCATAACAAGACTAGTCTTATCCCCTTCATCAAGTCCACAGCCTTTCGGCTTTGAGGAGTTTGTTGTTGAGTGAAGTGCAGGCTGTAATAATTTTGTTTTGTTTTTCCCAACGAATTCAAGGTTTTCATTGCCATTTCGTTGCGCCTCCATTGATTCGCTCTGCTTTAACGCATGACTGCCACACAGCGTTTAGTTACCTACTCGTTCTGAGCAAGTCGCACCACACTCTTCATTTTCTTTGTAGTTTTTTCCAATACAAAACAATGTCGGATCCGCTTGTTGCGTTGATGGTCGCGAGTGGCGTGCCCAGCGTCTCGGCCGAGGAGACTGCGCGCAACACCAAGCTCGCTGCCCAGGTCAAGGCTGCCTTTGAGACGGTGAGTGCACATGCAACCCGTCCTGGGGTGAAACTGTGAGCGATCGTCTCCGAAGCCCGAGCTCGCTCCCGTGTGCTCGCAGCGCGTCGCTTGTGCCGCGCGCTGTCGCTCTACAACGCCCAAGAGTCACACTTGCACATGTTGCCCTCCGCCTCAAAAGCGGAGGCTGAGCGAGCGAGCCTGATAGCGGATGCCAGTCCCAAAAGCACATGCGCCTTGACACGGGCGGTTTGCTTCATGCTCATGAAGCAAGTTGCTTTTGACAATGGCTGCTGCTCCTCATGCGAGTGGATGTACCTCCCCTCGATTCGAGAGCGGGTTGTGCGGAAGGCAAGCGAAGGAGAGCGAAGGTGGGGAACAGCGTCGGTCTATGCAAAAAACTGCACTTTTAAAAGCTGTGCAATGGAAAAGACGTAACAAAAAAAAAAAAAAAAAAAAAAATAAAAAAAAAAAAGCGAGATCGTCGTTTTGTTCTGAGCAAGCTGTCTTTGTTTTCGTTTTTTGCAGCAAACGGATGATTGATCTCCTCGATGATGATGATGATGAGTGATGAATGTCATGCTAACAAGTTGACTGTCACTTCTTGCTGATTTTGTTTTTTTGGTTTTTGGTGTTCAGGCGCGTGCGTTCGCTCCGTCCGCCGACACGGTGCTCAATGGCACGCTCGTGCTGGCTACAGCAACCCGCTTCCCATCCACTGGCTCGGAAGACCAGCGCAAGACCGTCCTCTCGTACATTGCACGTGGCAAGATCACCCGTGAGATCCAGCTCGCAGGTAAACAACGAAAAAATCGAGATGTGGAGCAAGAGGGTTTTGACGTAATGCTCAGAGACCAAATGCGCTCACAACGAACTACATGCATGGATGTCGTCATGCTCCAATAATTAAACCCCCCCCCCCAGCTGCTCTTGCCTTCATCAAGGAAAACCCCGCCAAAGCGATCGACGAGGCCTCGTTCGACTCGATTGTCGGTGTTGGCATTGCACCGACTCCGGCCGAGATCAAGGACGCCGTCGCCGCCCTGATCACCCAGGTCAAGGCCGACTTGGTGGCCCAGCGCTACCGCTTCAACTTTGGCACCCTCTTTGCCGAGCTGCGCAAGCACCCTCGCTTGAAGTGGGCGGACGGCCCCGTGGTCAAGGAGCAGGTTGATGCGGCCGTGCTTGCCACCCTCGGTCCCAAGACCGACGCCGATAACGCCAAGGTGAAGGCCCCTGCCAAGACTGCCGAGCCTGCCGCCGCCGCCGCCGCCGCCGCTGCCTCTACCTCTGCCAGCAGCACCAGCACCACCAACAAGGCTGACGCTGTTGCCACGGGTCCCCTGACGGAGCAGCAGATTGCCGGTGCGTTCTTGCACTTCCACAAGGTCGGAGAGAACTACAAGACCGAGAACTATGTCGTCACTCCCAAGACCGACGAGCTGCTCAAGAAGCACGTTGCCAAGATCAACGGCAAGGTCCACACTCGCTTCCCCCCGGAGCCGAACGGCATTCTTCACATTGGTCACGCCAAGGCCATGCACATTAACTTTACTTTTGCACGCGTTAACGGCGGCAAGTGCATCTTCCGGTAGGTTGCTCGTGTTTTTTTTTTTCTTCTTTTTCTCCAGCATCAAAGTTGTCGTTTTGTTTGTAGTTTGGTGAACATGCACTCACGCTCACATCTCTCCACAACCTCAATCACCCGTCCCCCCCGGTCTCATTTTTGCAGCTACGATGACACCAACCCCGAAAAGGAGGAAGAGCGCTTCTTTGTCGGCATCCGTCAGATGGTCGACTGGCTCGGCCACAAGCCCGCTGCCGTCACTCACACTTCGGACTACTTCCAAGAGCTGTACGATCTGGCCGTCGAGCTTATCAAGCGCAACCACGCCTATGCCTGCCATCAGACCGAAGCCGAGGTCCGCGACAACCTTCCCAGCAAGTACCGCGACCGTCCCATCGAGGAGTCGCTCATTGTCTTTGAGGACATGCGCAAGGGCAAGTACGACGAGGGCAAGGCCACTCTTCGCATGAAGCACACCATGGAAGACGGCAAGATTGATCCCGTTGCCTACCGGTGAGTACCTGTGTATGTGTATCTGTGAGGACTATTGTGTGTCCGCTTTTGGCGTCGACAACTCACATTCTGCCTGTGCTGACTTGCATAGCATCAAGTTCCACCCCCATTTCAAGACCAATGACAAGTGGTGCATTTACCCGACCTACGACTACTCGCACTGCCTGATTGACTCGATGGAGAACATTACGCACTCGATGTGCACCAAAGAGTTCCAAAACCGCCGCATGTCGTACTACTGGTTGTGCAACGCCCTCGATCAGTACTGCCCCGTCCAGTGGGAGTATGGCCGCCTGAACATGAACTACACTGTCATGTCCAAGAGGAAGATTCAAAAGCTCATCGAGCTGAACATTGTGCGCGACTGGGACGACCCACGTCTCTTTACGCTCATGGGTCTGCGTCGCCGTGGTTTCCCTGCCGCTGCCATTAACGATTTTTGCGCTCGCCTCGGTGTTACAATGGCTTCCGCGACTGTCGACCCGCAGGTGAGAAGAAGCAGAAGCAGAAGCAGAAGCAAAAGAAGAAAAGAAAGGAGGGGTCAGCCTTGTTTTTAATGATTTCATTTTCTGAGCAAAGTCCTCATCATCGTTTCCAACCTTGCGTTCTCTCTCCAACAGCTCCTCGAGTCGTGCGTGCGTGACGAACTCAACTTCTCGGTGGACCGCGTCATGGCCACTCTTGAGCCCCTCAAGATTGTGATTGACAACTACGACGAGCTCACTCTGACCACCAGCACACTGCCCGCGGGCGCCAAGGAGGCCGTGTCGGTCGCCGTCCCCGCAAAGGGCACCAACGCCATCGAGGTGCTCCGCATTCCCGGCGACGCCTCGAAGGGCCTGCGAAGCGTCCCTGTGGGCAAGACCATGTTCATTGATCGCAGCGACTTCCGCGAGGCAAATGAGGCTGGCTTCCGTCGCCTGACCCCGACGCAGCCTGTTGCTCTCAAGTACTGCTCGCTCCTCATCACGCTTGCTTCGATCGAGCGCGATGCTGCTGGCAACCCGACCGTGCTGCACGTCACTGGCGCCCCAGTCACCGCCGCCAACAAGCCCAAGGCATTCATCACCTGGGTTGCTGACGTCCCCGCATCGGCTGGCCTCGCCAGCTCGGCACGCACTGTCGAGCTTCGCATTGTCAATCAGCTCTTCCTCCACAAGAATCCCGAAGACAAGGAGACCGTTCCCGGCGGCTGGCTGTCCGACGTCAACCCCAACTCGCTCGTCGTGCTCAAGGGCACTGCAGTCGACGCTGGCGCTGCTGCTGCCAAGATTGGCGACTGCTTCCAATTTGAGCGCTTTGGCTTCTTTGTCGTGGACACGGACACGACTGACAAGCATCTCGTTTTCAACCAGATTGTCACTTTGAAGGAGGACTCTGGCAAGAACTAAGCTGGCATTTATCCAGGTGGGATGTTGTTTGTTGTTTCGGTGTGTTTTTGTTTGGTTTTTTACTTGGAATGAAAACTTTGACCAGAATCCTTCCTCCAAAAAAAAAAAAAAAAAAAAAAAAACCAAATTCCATGGATCTTGGTGAATGACCAATGATGTTTATAGCAACAAACATCCAAAAAGAACAGGTAGGTCGCCAACAAGGGGGAGTAGACATGAATCAAACGAACAAAATCCAAATACAAACGAAGCCACAAGCTTCATCCAGTCACAACAAACGAACAATGCAGATAATCAATGTGAAAACAACGAAATGGGACCAGATATCACTCCTAGCATCAGCGAGCGGAGGAGAACGAGCAGAGGCACAAACTACACAATAGACATTGCCACAATTCTACACGTTGGTCGCTGCTTTTTGGCGACGCTCGCGCCAAGCTCCAGTACGCAATGACTCGATCAGCCCATCCATGACACCCTTTGTGTCGGCTTGCTCTGTACGTGCGAAAGGAAAAAGCAAGGGAGCAACGTCAGCATCAGTGCAACATACCCATCTGGCTCCTGCTTCCTCCTCTCTCCCCCCCCCAAAAAAAAACCAATTCATAACTAAATAAAGGCCAGCACGTACCCTTTGCCAGCTTTTTGCTCATAATCTTGGCACGAAGCTCCTCCTGCTCCTTGGCTCGCTTCTCTGCCACGGCTTGCTTGGCCGAGTCCGTGACGTTGTCGGCGACGGCATGCTCCAGGCTGTCGATGAACTGCTTAAAGTACAGGAAGAAGGCATCGGGCTGCGTGGACTTGGGGTTTTCGCCAAACAGATTGGCGGCCGTGTTGTATAGCTCGTCCATGCTCGCGGAAGCAGTTTCCGTCTTTTTGATCGCCAACGCCGCGTAGTCGTAAAAGGCACGCATCACGACTCCATACTTGTCGCGAGATGTCCCGTCGTCCTCCGGCAACGTGTCGAGATTGGTCTTGATGGCTTCGAGGCCACGGCGCAAGTCTGTCAGCTCGACCACCACAGTGGAAACAACCATGCCGGCAGCAGGCTTGACTGAGCCCAGCTCCTTTGCAACATCGAGCAGCTCTGGGAACTTGCGCGTCAACAAGTCGGCAAAGAAGTGCAAGAACGATCGGTTGTTGTTGGTGCGCGTGTCGCCAAGCTTGCCGAGAGTTTCCAGTTTGAAGCCGTAAGCGCCACCTCGCGTTGTTCCGCCGTTGAGGTGGTTTCCGAGTGCCAGAATGAGCTGCGCACACGAGGAGAGGAGAAGCGAGTCGAAAAGTGAGTTTTACACCACTCAAGAACAGGAAGAGTCCCGAGAAAACCCAATCAAAACAAAATAGCGACTCACCTCGAACAGACTCTTCAGCTTCTGACTGTCGGCCACTTCGCGCGAGGCGGCAGATATGGTGCTCACAATCTGTGCGAGTGTTTTCAAGAGTTGGAAGCAAAAACAAATGAAACACACAAGCACACACATATAACACCAAAACATACGACAACTTGCACATACCGGAGTGATTTCGGCCAATCGGTCGTTGAAACGTCGCTTAAAGTACATGGCATTGAGACGGTCTTCAAAGTGATCAACTGTCTGCACGTCCAAAAAGTAGCGATCGGCCTTGCTCAGTTCTTCAGGCTTGCCGCGGTATTCGTTCAAGATGGTCAACTGTTTGTTTTAAGCGTGAAAAGAAAGAACCGGGATGAGTGCGAGTGCATCAACAACCACAAAAAAAAAAAAAAAAAACGACTCAAAACTCCCCCCCCCGAACGTTACCTCTTCTGCTGTCGGAATATAAGTCAGGAAGGACTTGAGCATTTGCTCGTTGAGCTTTTCTTCATCCATGGCAATCAGAGCGGTCTTGATTTCTTGGAACGAGTAGGGCACACGCGCAAGCATGATGGAAATGTTATAGGCACGCTTGGCGTCCAAAAGCTCAATGTCCTTCTTCTTGATTGGACCAAGCACGGGCTCTGTAGGCTCCTCTTTGACAATGACCTTGGCAGCGAAGGCGTTCTCGATCTCGGACAAGTCGAGCTTTCCAAGCCACTTTTCGTCGTCGGCATTGCTCCACAGCGTCTCCTTGACCTTGTTGTTGGGCATCTTCATCCATTGCAGCTGCTTGGTCTTGACGGCGGGCGCCACAGACTTCTTGGCGGGCAGGCCGGCGGGTGCAGCCATGCCACCCATGCCGCCCATGCCAGGAGCCGGCGGGGCACCGGGCGGCGGGGGTGGGCCTGGAGGCGGCGGAGGGCCACCCATCATCGGCGGTGGTGGTGGTGGCGGAGGGCCGCCCATCATTGGCGGCGGCGGCGGAGGAGGAGGAGTTCCTGCAGATTCCTCGCTTTCAGACGCAGACTCTGCATTTCGACCCACAGTCGACGAGGTGATGGCAGCTGCAAGCGCGGCAGCCATAGGATTGGCGGGGATGGTACGCTTGGGGGCGATCTGCTGTTCCTCAGACGGAGCGGCCGGAGGAGGTCGCGCGTTGAGCTCGGCAATGGTGGAGTTGAGTTCGACCTGCTTGGAGGACAGTCCGCGGATGGTTTCATCGCGCTCAGCCAACCTACCCGCAAGAAAAAAAAAAGAGCGTATTGCACATGCATAATGGGTAAAAATGAAGGATGGCGGAACAACCGCATCGTACAAAAGCCCAAGCCCTCCCCCCGCAAGAAAAATAAATGACAACACAACTTACAAGGAATCGTAAGTGCGACGCTTTTCGTCAAAGACATCAATCTGCTTCTTAATTTCCGCCTCCTTCGCGGCAACTAGCGAATCATGACGCTGCAGGGCGGCCTCAAGCTCTGTGACGCGGCGCTTGGCCGAATCCAACTCGTCCTTGTCAATGTAGGTCTGCATGACAGCCTGCACATCGAGGTGATAGGAATAGTGGAAATCGTAGTCCAACCCGCGCTGGTCTTGGGTGGCAATTTGAGCAACAACGTTGCGAATCAGTTGGTAGTACTTGGCGCTGAAAGACAAAGAAAATGGTGGACAGCGTCCCCCCCCCCCGATTGCAAATGTAAAACCAGTGAGGTGGTGCGGGAAAACCAAGAATCGTCTCCGAGCACGAAAGGAACTACTTACACCATGCGATGGTCGCTGTGAGGAAGCAGCATGAAATGCTGGAAGATGGAAAGGAACCAATCATACGCCTCAGTGTCCACAATACTCGTACGAATGGCTCGGAACATTTCTTGCACGTCTTCCGTGTTGACGCGCGAGTTGAAGCGTTCTGTGAGCTCTTCAATGTCGGAATGGTACTCTTCCTCAAAGATCTTGATCTGAGTGATCAGATCGGGGTCTTCACGAGACTTGAAGGACTGCAACAGGCACATAAAGTGGAAAAGTGAGCCAACAGAATGAAAAGTCGGAACGAACGTCAAGCAAAATACAACCTACCGAAAGAACCTTGAGCACCTCGTGGTTGCTAAACTCGTTTCGCAGATGCACGCGAACTGCCATTTCATCCGGGAAGTTGACAAACGAGTTGATGAAGGTCACAGCGGCGGTCTGGAAAACAAATGTCGCAAGCGTCAGAACAAACTGAGCCAAATGCGACGCATTGTAACACCTCCTTTCTGGCACACACACACACACACACACACACCACAAAACCTCACCACAAACTCGGTATTCTCGATGGTCTGCATCGCGTGAACCAAGGCGCGGAAGCGCTGGGGCTCGTTGAGAAGACGCGAGCGGTACTCCATGGCGTCGAGAATTCGCTTGTGTCCGCCCTCGACAAGACACAGGGCTGCCAGCATCTTGAGAACGAGGGCGACCATGCGGTGGTTGTTCGAATCGAGCGACAAGGCCAGCGTTTCAAAGCCTTCGTTGTCCTTGGTGAACTCGGACAAGCCATACTCGACGTTGATGATGGCTCGAAGACAGCGAACGCACTCGTACTGGACAGCCGCAACGTCGGCCGACACCTCCTGGTAGGAATTGAACGCAGCGGCCTTCATCCAGGTAATCAAGCCTTGGAGACCACCGCTCTCCACAAACGTGATGGTGAACGAGATGGGCTTGGTTTCAATGTCGATGCGGGCGTGGGTGACACGCTCGGGGTCGAGAACGCCTGAAACAAACATGGCGGCATCTTCCTCAGCCGAGCTTCGCGCAACTTCAGTCTGGGGTTGCATCGACGTGTGGGCCTGCATCATGATCCACTTCTTTTCCTTGGGCAAAGCGTCCATCGCCTCCCGGTGCTCTCCGGTGACGTTCAGTTCGTTCTAGCCAGCAAACGTCAAGAGAGGGGGGGGGGAGAAGGCAACAAAGGGAGGCGACTGTGTGAGTAAAAATCCCAAGCAAAACACAAGTGAAGCGCTTCAACCCCCCCAAAAACACACACCCCACCCACCTCCACCCCGACCCCACCAGCAAACAAGAGAACAACACCCTACCATCATGTTGCTAAAGCGTTCTGTGAGCTCCTGGTCGGACATGTCGATCTGCGGGGCTTGCAGGCCGAGCTTAATTTTGCCAGACTCATCGAGCGGCGTCTTTTTGATCTTCTTGGCATCCTTGGGATTGGCGGGGGCGGCTCCGATGGGTGCAGTGATGACTGGGACCTTGCGATGGTTGAGGTTGCCGGTGGACGGGGAGCGAGCACGGGCGCTCTCCTTGGCGACCGCGATGGGATTGGCAGTTTTGGCAGTGAGCAACGGCTGCGGGCTGTCCACAGACATGGTGCGCGCTGCAGCGGCCCGCAGCTCGGAGCTGGGGCTGCGCGAGAGCACCTTCTGCGGCGGCGAGAGTGACGCAGACATTGCGTTGGGCGTTGGTGGGGGCGAGACGGACGAGGTTGACGATCGCGCAGACGAAGCAGATCCCCTCGGTGTTGGAGCGAGATTCGATGACGCTGCTGCTGCTGCTGCTGGGTCGACGCTGCCCGAGCGCACTGGGCCTGGAGAGTGCGCGAGCGACGAGTCGTTGTCTGCGGGTGAAGACGCAGTGATGATGACTGGCACGGACTGCTGCCGACCTGCCGCTGCCGAGGACGACGAGGATGACGAGGTCGAAGCCGACGAGGACGACGCTGCCGTTGTGGCCCCGCCTGCCGACGCGCCGTCTGCGAGCGAGAGGTTGCTGTTCTCACTGGACGCAGACGCCTTGCTCTTCTTTGACCTTTTGCTGGATTGCTTGCTGGGCTTGGACGACGGTGACTTGGCTTGCTTGCTGCTTTTTGAGCCCATTCAACACTGCTGCTGTTGCTGGTTTTTATGTATTTTTTTTGTTGTTTTTGGCGATCTGGTTCTCCTCTTTCGTCGCGGGCACGAGCGCGCAGGAACTGCGTACCAGGATGAAATGAAGGAGAGCAGCTGGCACTGGCGAAGAGCAACGTGCAGGAAGAAGAAGAGAAGCGTTCGAGTCTGGCGAGCGGAACGAGGGGAATGAATGGAAACGAAAAAAAAAAAAAAAAAAAAAAAGATTGAAATTTTTGCTGAAGATCGAATCATAAAAAAAAAAAAAAATAAAAAAAAATAAAATCCAAAACATCAAAATTGAAAAAAAAAAAAAAAAAACCCCTCAACACTTGGTTACGGGCAGATCTCGCGCAGCAATTTGGATTGGTTAACGCGGGTCACTCAGCGTGCAGAAATTGAGCAGGAACAATCGACGCAACGCTCTGCATGGATTATATGCATGAACGTGGAGGTTGATCTGGAAGTGGACGGGGGTAGGGGGGAAGGCAAAGATCTCACAAAGACTTGTCTGAAATTGAAATTGCCAAAAAGCGTTTAGAGTCTGGCAACAACCAGCAGCATTCAAAACCAGCTTCCTGCCACGCTACTTCAACGATCGATCGCAGGCTGCATTCTAGAAACGTGCTTAGAGGCATACGGCGAGGCGGCTGCGCAGAAAACTGCCTGGTGGTTTCTTCGAAAATGGAACAATTTTTACTTTACAAGTGCGCACCAATACAGTCCCATCCAAAACAAGCCAGATCGTGCGCATTAAAGACACGTTGATGCGAAAAAACAAAAAGGATCCGACGACACATGAAATGAACATTGACCAACCCTTTGTTCGTGCCGCTCGTCAAATTTAACGTCTGCCGTGTTGACGGAAACGAAGCGCGCAGTACGATGCCACCCGGAAAATCACCCAAAAGATGATGAGGGCCACAAAGTTTGGCCAGATGGAGCCGAAGAAGCCAGATTGGGCGCCGAGTTGCGTTAGAATGACAGAGGAAGGCAAAGGAAGCAGGAGGTCAGTGCAGGGAATGGGCGACGAGCTGTTTCCGGGAGCAGGGCAGATCAGGTTGGTCTCGCCCGTCAAGCAGACTGTCTGGGTTTGTGAGTACGCAGTTGTGCCATCGAATTGGCTGATGACAAGCGCTGCGATGGCGTAGTGCGCGGGAGAGATATAGTACGCCCAGATCCAACCATCGGGAATGTCCTGCGAAGGAATTGAGTGGAACCAAACATTTCCTTGCCAATGAGTATCACCCGTATTTTTTGTTTTTCACAGCACTCCTGCCGCTGCCTACACCTCAGCTCCTCACCTGAAACCGGATGAAGAAACCAGAGAATGTGAGCGCCGTGAGCGCAAAGATAATCATTCCAGAAACGGCGCTTTCCAAGGTCGAAATGAAAAACCCAAAAAACTACGACAAGCCAAACCGCTTGAGCATGCCGGTCACGTTGCTACGCCTCATTCCAAAACGCAAGAACAAACAAACAAAAAACCCCCACGCCGACTGACCTGTGCCGCGGCAATGCCGATATCCGCGAGCACAACGCCGACTGCGAGGAAGAAAAAGTACTTGTCCGCCGTCTCATCGAAAGGCACCGTCCAGTAGACGAGTGTCACCCATATGAAAGCTTTCAGCGTGACAATGGGGAGCTCGACCAGCGTGGTCGCAAGGTAATAGGAAGACACTTGATACGCAGCGGCATTGCGCTCTCTTGTAAAGAAGATTCGGTCTTCAATGTCTGCAAACGAGAGTCCGTCCCCTTAGACAAAGGACGCAAGCGGTTTCAACTTTCAATCATCATCATCAGCATCAATCATCAAGCCTTACACAACGAAATCAGACTGTTGGTTCCAATCAGGAAGAATGTCACGGTCAACATGATGATGGACTGCCGATTGCGAATGCCCGACATGTCGTACGGACTGTCGAGGTAGAGCAGCAAGAGGATGAGGGCAACAATGGTCGGCACGATCAGTCGATTGACGTAAAAGTTCGAGTCACGTCGCAGGCGAACGCCGCTGCGCTGCAGCAACACCTTCATGTTGTGCTGGGCAGAATTTTGAAAGAGCGGAAATGTCTCGTTCAAGTCCTTCTCGGAGAGTGCAGCTGCCTCGGCGGCCGCCTGCTCTGCCGTAGCAAGAGCAGAGTAGTTGCGCTCCTCTGCCATGCGAGAGTCAGTGTACTGTTTCAAAAAGAATTCGTCATCGACGTGCGGGCCCCGAACACTGGTGTAGCCTGTTGGTGTGGTGCTGTTCAGCACGTCCACTGCAAGACAACATCAAGCCATTCAGTGAGCTTTGGCGACCATAGCGCAGGTTCTTGAAATCTCCACAAACAGAGGACAAAACAAAAAACCACTGCTCACAAACAAACTCGGCAGGATTTTTCCCGGGCAAGCACTCAAATCCAAGTCTGGTAAAGTACGGCACAGCAAGGTTGGTCGGTCCAAAGAAAGCAACACCTCCCGTGGAGAGCAAGACGAGGCTATCGAAGAAAAGGCAGAAAGAGTCGGAGGGTCAGTCAGCACACACACACACAAACTTTCACACACGACTCGTTGGACAACGCACTTGTGAAACAACTCCCAGATCTCACGGCTTGGTTGGTGGAGCGTACACAGGACGCCAGTGCCGTCGTCACAAATCTTGCGTACGACGCGCATAATGTCAAATGCAGTTGTCGCTGAGCCAAAAAGGAATGCCAATCTTAAGGTAAGTGCTGCTTGGTGGTCTCAACAACGCTCCATTTCAAGCAAAGCGCTGAAGATGAACTCGAACGACAGCTAGGTGTCTTACCATCCAATCCAGACGATGGCTCATCCAAGAACAAGACCGCTGTTCAACCATAGCAAGAATTAACCGCAAGTTTCAGGACCCGAGTCCACGAAAAAAAACAAAAAGCAAAAAAAAAAAACCACCACACCTCTCGCATGCTCATCCTCTGTTTCCTGCGCGTGTACTTACTGGGCGAAGTGATGAGCTCTAGGCCAATGTTGACACGCTTGGCCTCGCCGCCGGAAATGCCGCGGTGCCGCAATCCTCCCACAACCGTGTCCGCGCATCCTTGAAGCCCCAGCTTTGCGACGACTGAACTCACATGATCGTCGATCTCATCCTTCTCCAAAGAAGACGGGAGTCGCAATCGTGCCGTGTAGTAAAAGTGCTCGCGCGGGGTCAGTGTTGGCATCAGTGTGTCGGTCTGACGGAAAACAAGTGCGATTGAGTCGTCCCAGCACAGCATCATGCCTTTGCAAGATGTATCCCTTACCTGCTCAACGTATCCACACAAGCGACGGAAGTTGTGCGGGCGTGGCTGGCCGTTGAAGAGCAGCGTGCCCTCGACCGTGCCAAAAGTCTTGCGGCCCGCAATGACATCAAGAAGGGTCGATTTGCCGGCACCTAGCCCAAACAAACATGGCGCACGCGGTAAGTGAACAAGAGCACTTGCATGAAGGCGCGTTGCCCATAACAACAGGTCACTCGATGTCGTACCACTCTTGCCCATCAGCATGGTCATTTGTTTCGGCTATTGTCGACAAGGAACGAGAAACAAATCAAACACAAAATCCACAATGATTGAGCAAAAGTACAACAACCCAACCGCCTCAACCCCAACTGAATGAGATCACCTGACACGCATCGTAAATTCAAACCATTTTACAGACAGAAACGGCTTACCCGAATGGTGCCGGTGATGTGGTTGAGGAGATAGATGCGCTTGGGACGCTCGGGAACAACTTGGCCCGAACTCGGCTTCTTCTTCCGAGACATCAGCTCCTTCAGTGAGCGACGCGGTGTCGGAATCCAGTAACTCACATCCTGGAGCGTAATGATCAGGTCGGGCAGGTTGAGCACATTTCGCATCGCGTCCGACTGTTTGGCGTTCATGTTCTCGGAGTCGGAACTTTCGCGGCCTTGCTCGTTGCCGCCGCCGTCACCCGCACCGGCTCCAACAGCGACGACTCCGGCAGAACTTGGAACGCCTTTGCCAGTTGCATCCGGCTCCTCGTGGAGACGAATCCCGGCGATGGTGGGTGGAGGCGGCAATTCGCCGGCAGCAAGAGGGAGTGTGCTGCTCAGACCGGCACGTCGACCTGGAAATTCGCCGACTGTGGCTTGTTGCTCCGCATCCACCTCCGCCCCCGACTGCTCGCCTGATGAAGGACCTGGCGAGCTTGAGATGTACGGCATGGCCGGCGCAATCTCGGTCGCAACACCGGCGGCAGCCTCGTTGTCATGGCGTTGGTGTTCTTGTTCCTGTTTCTCCTTGGGCACGTTGAATACGGCAATGGGCCCTTTGCTCATGTCCGGTCCACCTCGACTGGCGCTGCCTGAGCCCACAGAGGCGTTGTCCAGCCTTTCCCGCGCATCTTGTTCGACGGGAGCTTGCTGGGCAGCTGCCGGTAACGTTGGGTTTGGCTCAATGGCCATTTTTTGTTCAATTGTGTGTTGTTCAGACCGAAATCCAACACTACAAGACAAGCGGCAATAAGAGTGACTGATGCCTCGTCTCATTTTTGGTTGATAGATTTCGTGAGACAGCAGAATTAGGACAATGCAGTGTGCAGTCTTTTTCGTTTTCAATCGAGACGCACAGATGCGAATCACATCAGAAAATGTCGGATCGCTCCAGCTCGCCAAGCGATTTCGAGACAACTCTGGGCGTGTGAATTCGCTTTGCCTGGCACCCAGCGGAGAGCTCTGCGTGACGAGCAGCGACGACGACAGCATCCACATTTACGACTGCGTGCAGGGAAAGTACGTTTGAGAGTTGCTCATCTCCCATTTGCAAGACCATTGAGGCGGGAAGTCAAGGCAGCGGTGTTGATGAGCTTGTTGTTTGGAGTGTTGGGTGGTGGTGGTGGTGGGGGGGGGGCCGCAGAGCAGTGGGGAGCGAGGAGCCTGTGTCGTATTAGATTCGTTTGACTGAGCTCACATTGGAACCGAGCCCGACGTCTCATGCTTGTGAACAACCCATTGCTGTTTGGTTTTGGTGATGGATGGTAGAGTCAAGTCCAAGCTGTACAGCAAAAAGTACGGGTGCGACCTCATCCACTTTGCACACGGCGCCAAGTCGGTCTTGCATGCGTCCAACAAGGTTGATAGTAAGTCGCTTCCCGACAAGCGATATCAGTTTGTTTTGTCATGTCATGGACTATCAACAACACAAAAAAGCATGGGCTGCTTTCCATTTGAATGTGGAGGTCGGTGCGACGGCTCGTTGGCGACTTACAGTTTTTCTGCTCGAATTGTAGACACCATCCGATATCTGTCATTGCATGACAACAAGTATTTGCGGTATTTCATTGGTCATACTCAAAGGTAACAAACTATACAGGGGGAAACCTGAAGCTCCAGATTCTGACAGCAGTGACTTTCACTTCCCATCGTCGCCTCCACCGACATTCTATTGGTTAGAGTCGTCTCGCTCGCTACCTCGCCATCAGAAGATCTGTTTATGACTGGTTCCTACGACGGCACAGCTCGGTTGTGGGATTTGCGATCGAACAACACACAGGTAGAAAAAAAAAAGCATGAGCGAACTGCTGCATTGCTGATGCGCTCGTTAGGTTGATGACCTTGTGTTTGATTTGGATGATTACACAGGGCCTTCTACATACATCCGGCGCACCTATCGTATCGTTTGACCCTGAGGGTGTCTTGTTTGCTGCAGGCATCGAGTCGTCAATGATCAAGCTCTACGATTTGCGCACTTTCGATCGTGTACGTGTCGTTGCGTTGTTGTCCAATTCTGCTGCGGCGGGTGTTTAAAAGTGAGGAAACAGAGTAGGGCCGTTTGGGGAGAGGGGGGGGTTAAATGGTTGATTGTCTTTCGCCACGCACTGATTTCGAGCGCGGGTTTGCTGCATTCTGCCCTCTCGGCAACACACAGGGACCATTCAGCACGTTCAACATTCAGCACCACGGCGAATGGATTGACATCCAGTTTAGCAATGACGGCAAGCTGTTGCTTGTTTCGACGCGGCCTGGATCGCTCTTGTTAGTCGATGCCTACACTGGCGATCTCAAGTCTGTGCTTGCCAACACTGGAAATGGTGCGGCTCTTCTCAAGGGCTGCTTTTCCCCCGATGGCCAGTTTGTATTTTGTGGTGAGTGCGCTGATGCAAAGTTCTGGTGCAAGCTGCAACAATGATGATGTTGCTGACGACAACATTTTTCGCTCCAAAGGCGGCATCGATGGTTGTGTGTCGATCTGGTCGAGCTCCACGGGACGCCTCCTGACACGACTCCAAGGACACACAGGCCCCGTTGAGTGCGTGGTCTTCAACCCCAAGTTATTCTCTCTGGCCAGCGCAAGCAGCGAAGTGGTATGGGTTTTCTCTGCGCCCCCCCCCCTCCCCTCGCAAAATGCAGTTCGTCGCCCGGCGCGCAAGTATTAACCATGTCTCTTTTTTGCTAGGGTCTCTGGCTTCCCGACGATTCTGACAAGTAATCAAGTGTTCCGGAGCTCGGCTTCAATTCTGTCGTAGTCCGTTGGCTTGGATTTCCACACAGCGAACTCGCCTCAAGTGATTGGATTGTCTGCGTATTGGCTGACACTTGAATATGTCTCTTCAATAATCAATGCGCTTTTTTGGGTGACTGCTTTCTCAGCTTCATTCTTTTTTTTTTTCTTTCTTTTTTTTTTTTGAAGGCAAAATCATGTCCAATCTCGTCAGCAAAATCGAACTCCGCTTCTCGGCCAAGTACGTGTCTTTTCGCGCCATTTCAGAGAGAACAACCTGACGCGCAGAACTGTCCTTCGTCGACGCCCTCATCGACGCTCCATCGGTGTGCAGCATGCGATCACGAACTGGGGTGGCACCCAAAAAAAAAAAAAAAAGCTTCAAGTTCACTGCAACGTCACAACTTCTCGCCAATCACCAGTGCGCTGTGCTTGGTGGGAAGGCACGCGGGGGGCGGGGATGGGCATCCTGGTGGCATGCGTCATCACTTGGGCCGCACTGCGTGATGGACGCACAAACCCTGAAAGCAACTGCGCAAAGTGGGCAAACAAAACACGGATCAACAACAATTTTGAAAAATAAAATCCAAAATTAAAAAAAAAAAAAAAAACAAAAAAAAAACACGGATGATCGTTTTTGTTTGTATGGAGTTTCTATTGAGTGGGTTTTTTTTTTTTTTTTTTTTTTTTAGTGAAGAATTTCTCAATCTCATCAACTTTTTCTTGACGTTCGCTCTCCTTGTCTTTGTCGCTCTCCTTGTGTGCAGAGACCTCATTTCCATGGACACGCTGTCCAAGACCGACCCGCTGGTGGTCGTGTCGCTGGCAACGGGGCACGAGGCGATGATTGAGGTTGGCCAGACGGAACGCGTCAAGAACAACCAGAGCCCTCAGTTTGTGACGCCCGTGCCGATCGACTACAGCTTTGAGGTGGTGCAGCAGATCAAGTTCACCCTGTACGACTCGGACGGTCCCGGCAAGCGCGAGTACATTGGCGAGGTGTCCACCACGGTCGCAGAGGTTGTGAGCAAGGGCGCCGCCAAGTGGACGTCTGTGCTCTACGGCAAGGACGGCAAGCCGCACAAGGGCCTTGGCAGCATCACTGTGAGCGCCGAGGAGGTGCGCGAGAGCCGCATTGCCCACGAGTTCTGGTTCAAGGCGAACAAGCTTGACAAGAAGGATTTGTTTGGCAAGTCCGACCCGTACTTTCGGATTATGCGCATGGGCGCAGACGGTCAGTTCACGCCGGTCGTCACCTCGCCAGTCATCAAGAACACGCTCGACCCGACGTGGGCCCCGGTTCAGGCGTCTGCTCGCCAAATCTGCAACGGCGATCTCGACCGTCCCCTCCGCATCGAGGTCTTTGACTGGGATCGCGACGGCGGCCACGACTTGATTGGCGTGACCGAACAGCTCTCGCTGCGTCAGCTGATTGACCCCAACTATCGCCGCGAGTTCCCGCTCGTCAACGAGAAGAAGAAGGCCAAGCACTCCAAGTACACCAACTCGGGCACCTTCACCGTCTACAAGGTTGTCGAGCTGCCCGCAGAGTACTCGTTCCTCGACTATCTGCACGGTGGTCTTGAGATCAACTTTACCGTCGCCATCGACTTTACGGGCTCCAACGGCGACCCGAAGCACCCCACTTCGCTGCATTACATGACGCCCTTCCAGCAAAACCAGTACCAGCAGGCGCTCTGGCAAGTCGGCAACGTGATTGCACCGTACGACGCCGACCGTCTCTTCCCTGCGTTCGGTTTTGGCGGCAAGCTGAAGGACGGCAGCATCTCGCACGACTTTGCGCTGAACGGCATTCCCACCAACCCTTACTGCGTGGGCATCGAGGGCATCATGCAAGCCTACACGCAAGCCATCACGAATGTTGAGCTCTGGGGTCCGACCAACTTTGCTCCGATCATCAAGCAGGTTGCTGGCTTTGCCACGGCGGTGAGTGGTTGGTTTTTTTTTTGGTTGGTTTTGTGTCCTCTTTGGCTTTTTGGGGGTCGGGGATGTGTGTGTTCGATCCCCCTTCCCCTGTTTCCAAACTGCATTCTTCGGTCGCTTTCTATTGACTTTGAACTACTCTTGCAATCTGCACACAGGCTGAGGCAAAGATGGCGACCGAGCCACGCTACTTTGTTCTCTTGATCTTGACCGACGGTGTCATCACTGATATGGATGCCACCTGCCAAGCGATCATTCAGGCGTCCTCACTGCCCATGTCCATCATTATTGTCGGCGTTGGATCGGCCGACTTTGCTCAGATGAACATTCTTGATGCTGACGTTCAGCCGCTCAAACATGTACGCAGCGCATGAGCCATTCGTGGTTGCTCGCTGTGTCGTCGTTTGTGTGTGTGTGTGTGTGTGTGTGTGTGTGTTGCTCACGCGCTCCTCTGGATGGACAGGCTGGTCGTGTCGCCACTCGCGACATTGTTCAATTTGTGTCGTTCGAGGACTACAAGAACAAGCCTCCGGGCATTCTTGCTCGCGATGTTTTGGCAGAGGTTCCTCAGCAGCTGCTGCAGTGTAAGGCTGATCCTGTTGTTGGTGTTGAGTGGACGCAAAAGTGGCGTGGGTGTTTGTTGGCAGAAAAACCCTCACCCGTTGCTTTTTTGTGTCTCGCTTTGCCAGACATGCGTGCAAAGAAGCTCCAGCCCAAGAAGCTGCCACCGTCGCAGTAAATCACACTGTTCGATCGTGTCCCGTGGCGTTTGTAGTTGTTGGCCGGTTGTGAGATGTTTTTGGCTTGGTTGTTCGAACAAGAGAGAAAAAAAACACAAATTGCAGCTGGTCTTTCCATTCATCCCTCCCTCCCTCCATTTCAGCAGTGTTCTTCACCCGATCTTTGGTATCAAAGTCTTTTCCAAACATTGTTCAGATTCAGTCAATTTCTTTTTTTTTTCTTTTTCTTTTTTTTGAACCAATCGCAGCAATGAGCGTAAGTCATGTTTTTGTTCTTCGGCCCTCTCGTTCACCCTCTCGCGTCCACCCACAATCACATACACGTACACACGCCAATGCCATCCTTGAAAGAAGCCATCACACACACGAGAGCTGGAAGCCCCCTTTGACAGCCCGTCACTGACGAGAGCGCGTTTGGCAATCTACCATCCTTTTTTTTTTTTTCTTTTTTTTTTTTGGCTTTTCTGCGACTGTGTTTCGCTCCGTGTCAAGGCCGTCTTGGTGCAAATGAAGCCAGCCATGGATCATCGCGCGACGCTTGACATCTTGATGCGTGTGTGCGTTTTGCTCATGGCTGCGTTCGCAAGATAATATTTGCCTGAAACCCAAAGTGCTATGCTCTGCATTATTTTTTTTTATTGATTTTTTGTTTTATTATTTATTGATTTTTTTTTTTTTTTTTTTTTTTTTTTTTTTTTTGTGGTCTCGTCGATTCTACGATCTGGAAACGCGAGCTTTTGCTCTGATCAATGCATAGACAGCAGACACAGGTTACGCGACAATCGTCATTCCCGCTGTGGCTGACGTGACTGGCTGTCGTTGCGTTCGGGTCTGAGCGCTTTGATCGCTTGCCCTTCCTCTCTTTACCCCAGCACATCTTGGCCTGACTCGGTTTCGTGCATCACCGAAACTCTCGCTCAGATCGTGCAAAGGATGTGCAATACTGCACTCCCCCCCCCCAATTCATTCATTCGTTGATATTCTGGGCGTTTGTCACCCCTGCTCCGCTCGACCAATTCACTCACTCACTCACTCGCTTTCTACACTTGCTTTTTTTGAAATCCAACGACAGCTTCCGGCAGCAGACTCGTTCGCGTCGCCCGATCGCGCAGGATTCCTCACGAAACTCGGTGGAAAGGGCGCCTTTGCAAAGTGGCAGAGACGGTACTTTGTGCTCGATGGCGGAAACCTCTTCTACTACAAGGACATGGACGAGAAGGAGCCGCAGGGCGTCATTGCGCTCGACACGTACAATGCGTGTGAACGAGCGCCGGCTAGCGAAGGAAAGAAGGGCAAGCCCACGTTTATGCTCACCAACACGCTCATCCCGGACTCGGAGAAGAAGCGAAACTACTACGTGCATGCCGAGACCGAGCGCGATTTTACCGATTGGAGCAAGGCCATCACCACCGTCATCGAGGGCCTGCAGTCTGGCAAGATCACGCGGGTCCCTTACTCGATGAGCCACGACGAGGCCGACAGCGGTGCCGCGGAAGCTGCTGCAACAGTCTCCTCGCCAGAGCCCGTCGTTGAGAAGGAAAAGCCGCCGGCTCCCTCAAAGCCGACGCGGAAAGCCAAGTCGGCAGCTGCAGATGACGATAGCAATGCGGAACCCGCCTTCCCTGCCCCGGTTGCTGCAGAGCCCGCGACCAAGGAGAAACATGTGCCTGCTCGGCCGCCTGCGCCTGCTGCCAAACCCGCGACCGCTGCGCGTCCCAAGTCGGCCTTGTCTGACGACGAGGACGCCAAATCTGACGAGAAGGATCAAGCAAGCACAAAGGCAACACCGTCAGCAACGGCAACTGCAGCAGACGCTGCTGCTCCCGAGGCGGACAAACTGCATGTCAGCGAAACGCCAGCCAAGGCTGGTCGCTCGCCCGTCCCTGCGCCACGATTTACGGGATCTTCAGAATCACCAGCGGCCTCGTCTTCTTCAACCTCGGCTGCGGCTCCTGCTCCGACAGCCGCCGCGGCTGCATCCGCCGAGACGCCAAAAGCAGCTCCTCGGCCAACACCACGCCCCAAGCAACCTGCCGCAACGCCTGCCGCAACGCCTGCTGCTGCTGCTGCTGCTGCTCCTCCAGCCGCTGCTCCATCAAGCGCCCCTACACCCTCAACCAATACCTCGCTGGATCTCCTGGATGTCACCACCCGACCACTATCCTCCCTGACCAAGTCCCGGCCAGCACAAAAGGGCAAGCGACCTCCGACCCGCATTGGCGGTGCTCGCGCAGTGAGCGCCTATGTGCCAAGCGCAGACTCTGACGACGACGACGATACACCGCCGCCCGCCCCGAAGCCTGCCCATGTCCGCGCAGCTGAGGCCACCGCTGCTGCCATTGCTGCGAGCAAGAAGCCGGAAGTCCTCACCAAGCCGTCCGAGGTTGCCAAGGATGAACCCTCCTCGAAGGACTCGTCTGACAGCACCAAGACGCCGGCGGTTCTCCCACGACCTTCACTGACCAAACCGAGTGTTTTGCGCAAGGCTTCCATCGATCCGACTTCGCCAACAGAAGCATCTCCCGAGCCTTCCACCGCAGCTTCCGCCACCGCCACGGAGGCGCCGGCAGCTGCCAAGGCGGGCGCACCAGCGCCAATGCCCAAGAAGAAGCCCACCGTGGATGCCGCAGATACCACATCGCCCGAAGCAACATCCACCAAGGCGCAGCCTCCCGCTCCGGCCCCGAAAAAGAAGAGCATCTTTGAGCCCGAAACTACTGCAGCCACCACCGATGCCGCGGCAGCCAGCAAAGCGTCGCCCCCGGCGCCCTTGCCCAAGAAAAAGTCCATCGACCTCGAACAGGCCTTTGCATCACGACGGGCTGCGGACGACGACAAGCCTGCAGCCGCCTCTACCACCGCCACCGCCGCCGCCGCCGCCACTACGGCAGAGGCCTCCGAGAAGGCTGCGCCACGCGTCATGCCGAAGCGCCCTCAGACAATGGCCTTTGGCGCCAACTTTTCCGTCACCAGTCCCGACAGCAACCCTGCCGCTCCCGCTCCTGCCGCAGGTGGTAGTGGCAGCGGCGGCAGTGTGGCCTCGCGTTGGCAACCAGGTGCATCGGCAATCCCCATCATTGCACCTCGCCCAGCTGTGCCTCGGCCACTGGCCAAGTCCACCGACTCGCCCAAATCCGAGGATAGCAAGTCGCCACCTGCCGCCGCAGCAGCACCTGCAGCGGCACCAGCGCCAGCGACGAAAGAGCGTCCAAGCGTCGCACTCAAAAAGCCGCAAGAGCACGAGCATGCACACGACGCGGACAGCCGGTCTGACGCAGAAATCCGTGCTGAGACGCTGGAGGCGAATGCCAAGGCAAAGGAGTTTATGGCCCAGGCGAAGGCTGCCCGCGATCTCGCGCACAAGATGATGGAAGAGGCGACTGAGAAGCTTGCCGAGGCCGAGCGCGAGCTTGCCGCCGCGAAAGCAGAGCGGCAGGAAGCGCAGCAGCTGTTGGCACAAGCGCATTCGGATGTTTGAAAAGCGATCTTCGGCCGTCCTCACTGTGTTGCATGTGTTTGTGCGTGTTCAAGTGTGCACCTGTGTGTTTGTGTCGTTGGGAGAGTTTGTGGGTGTAGTGTACAATTCAACGTGTCTGTGCATGGATTGGTGTTTTTGTGTGTGTCGACTGTGTTCATTTCTCGTGTGAGCATTGTCGTACAAGTACAAGTGTGCAAAGTAGCCAAATCGTGTTCACTGCTCTAACACCAGGACATCGTGAAAGACAAGGCAGGCCGACAAAAAACGAAAAAAAAAATCAAGATGTTCTTATTCTGTTGGTCCGCCATGCAGTTGGTCGCTCGCTTGTTGCTGTCGAAGTGAGAATTCAGTGCGAGCCTCGGGCTGCAGTTTTGGCGGTCGCATTCCACGGCCAAACCCTTTCGACACGGATTTTGCGGCGCCCGTGCTGGTCTTTCCAGACTTTTTGCCCGTCTCGACGAATGTTCGCCACGAAGCAACTCGGTCATCTCGACTATCGTCCATTGCCTGTTTGGAGAGCAGCAGCTTTTTGCGCGACTCTTCCATTTCGAGTTCGAGCTCGCGGGCTCGCTTTTTGTTCAATGCTTCGCGGGCATCCTAGGCGCAAAAAGGAGAGTTTGAGAGTCCATGTAACAGGAGAGTTTGAGAGTCCATGTAACAGAAGAAGGCGGAAGGGGGGGGGAAATCAAAACCGATCAGGTTGGCCAACAAGAAACAAACACAAGTCACCTCCCCCCCCCGTTTAAAATCATGACATGGCGACTTACGTGCTCCTTGCGCTTGCGGTCGAGATCAACAAATAGCAGAGTGGCATGAGCACGCGCCATCTTGTCCAGAATCACTTCGTCTGCCTCGCCGGGAAGGATGGCAACGCCCGAGCTCAAAATCTGGTGCTGCTGCTGAGCAGAGGCGGCTGTTGGTGGCTTGCGACGCCTCTTGAGCTCTTCTGCCGCCATGAGCTTGGCCTCACTGACAATAATCTTGAGTTTAGTAGCCTGCTCTGGGTCGGTCAGGGACTTGTATGCCTTGTTGACGACTGTCGAAACAACCAAACAATCATGCATCGAGTAAGACTACACGATTCGTTGCAAAACCACCTCACCACTCCCAAAATGCTTCTGAACAGACCTTCGAACGCCTCGTGCGCCTGTGGATTGTCGGCGTGTTTGTCGGGATGCACAAGCAGGGAGAGCTGTGCGCAACAAAAGCGGCAAACATTCGAGATGAGTCTTGCCCGCATATCCAATTCTTCAAAAGCAAAACCCATGAACGAGATACATCATAAAATAACAATAGAATTGTGGATTGCAAACTTCTGAGAAGCATAGCGTTTTCGTTTGGGGCAGAAAAGTCGGCTCGACTCGACCACCACCACCCCCATTCAAATCCTCCAGAACGCGACCGCAAGCAAAAAAGCGACCTCACCGCTCTGTATGTCTTCTTGATGTCAGACTCGCTGGCCTCGAACGGCAGCTGGAGCACTTCGTATGGATTGAGCAGCGATGTGTGCTTGGTCGCTTCGTTGGTCAACCGCGCCAGCTGCACCTCGGGGCTCAGTGCTGCGTCGCGTTGCGCAATGCCCTTGAGCTCGGCCAACGCAGCAGTCAGCTCGTCGTCGCGGGGTGCGGTCCCCGTGGTCGTCGTCGATGCGGATGATGCGGCTGCTGAAGTCGATGCCATTTCGTTTCGTTCAGTCGATCAGATCAGTGTAATCTCCAATCAACAAAGAAAGATCAGGGTTTCAAGGACTGCGTTTTAACAATGAAATGGTAGGTAGTTGTTGTGGCATGTGCAATTCACACATTGAACGAAATTCAATGCGACGCTAAACAGTCCAGAGTGAAATCCGACGCTGCTCAGTTCCTCCTCGCTCAATCACCCGCTCAATGACCCGCTCAACTTGCTATGTGCCATACAACACCTTACACCTGACTCCCCCCCCCCTACGCGCTCTTTTCGACCCTTCCCACCACCCCAGTGCCCTCCCCTTGTTCCAGTCAGCATAAATAAGTTTTTACTTTCATAAAACATCACCGGGCGGGGACGGTCATTTTTTTCATCCCAACAGCTTGGGCAACCAAACGAGCATGAGCCAAAGCGCGGGAAATTCGAGTCCCAACTACAGTGCTTCTTGTTACACCCGAGAGGGAGGAATAGGTAGACACGAAGTACATTGAGCACTGAGCTGGCAGATATGGGTTGGGGTGTACCCCACTTGTTGCTCCAGCTCGTGCGCGAATTCTCAGGAGCTCGGCGTGAATTGCGCGACGCTGCTGTTGAAAGTTTGATCTCGTCGTAAACGTCGCTATTCAGCACAAAGTTGTATTCGTCAAAATGAGTGCCGTGTGGTTTACTCAAAGCACAGACAATCAAACAAGCAGAGGCAGAGGCAAAGGCAAACGAACAGACGAACAGACAAACAAAGACACTCAATCAACTCATCTCATGATAGGCGGGAACGCGCTGCAAATGACGAGCCAAAGGCATGTCCAACACAAACTGCGCGACATCTTCAGGTACGCGCAGATCGGGCTGCGGGACGGGTGGGACGAGTCCAAGAAGCGCATCAATGTTGCTGACACCGAGCGCTTTGGCAACTGCTGCCTCGCTCCCTTCGTGCCGCCACAGCTTGAGTCGGCACAACGAGGAAAGTCTAAAAGGTTGCGCTTGCTCGGCCATTTGCAGAATCTGCTTGAGAGTTTTCTGGTTGGTTGCGTACACTCGGTCATGCAAGCGAGCCCACTCCTTTTCAAGTGCTCGGTCATAGGGATGCTTGACATATGGCCAGCCACCATATGAAGATGATGAGACGAAAGCGAGGCATTTCGAAGGAGAGAGTCCCCACGCAAGCAAGCATCCGACAACCAGGCGTCGAGTCGCCGCCAACGCAAATGGATGAGCGGAATTCCGCCAAGATTTGTCATTGAAAGCAGGCAAAGTACGAAAGCCTGCAAGCTCAAACTGGTAGAGCCAATTCGAAAAGTACAGTGTCGGTCTGTCAATGAAGTTCTGCCGGCCAAGTTCAGGTAGCCACTCAAGCACAGGCGCCATATCCCACCCCGCCGCCTCCGAGAACCAATCAGCATGGTACCAAAAAGGATCACTGCAAACGACTTCTTCAGCCTGCTCGGTCACGCCAAACTTGTCGTAAACCGTCGGACCCGTGGGCCGTGGCGGATGCACGCAGTCGTACGACGCAGGCTTGCGCTCGGGGTACAACCACTCCAAGACGAGCGTGACACAATTCCAGGCATTCGGTCTGCGGCGATCGACGTGGTTGTCCAGCCAGAAAGCCAGCAGTTTCTCGCGAAGATCTTGCATCTCCTGGTAGTGATGCCTTAAACAGTACCGAAGCATGTCAATGCTGGTCGAAGCACAGTGCTGAATGATATCTTTCGGTGGTCGTACACGCTCGACGAAAATCCAGTAGCGGAACAGCATGACCCACACAGCTGATGGGGGATAAAATTCGTTGCAGTCTATGTAATTCCTGAACAAGGCCGTGGACAGCGAGTGGGACCGACCAACCCGAATCGTCTCCAGCGCGTCAAACAGCTCCATAATGGAGCCAGTCATGAGCGGGCTCTCAACGTCATCCCAGTACCGAGTGTAGCGGCGCGAGTGCATTACCCAGCCAGTCTGTTCACTGCCAGTCCCGCTAGAGAATGAAGCGAAATAGGTATCTGAGTCACCCCAGTAGAGTTTCGCGCTCAGAGGCAAACCAGTCGCAACCAAGTCCATCTGCAGTGTCGGGTCGCGCAGCAGGTCTCCATGAAACGTGAGACGGTCGATGTTGGACTGGTTGATTGAGCACGAGGTTGCTGTGGCTTCATCGACCATGAAAATGCTCGAAGCGTTGCGCTCGGCACGCCGCAGACAGCGACGTACAAATCGGGACTTGGTGTCGATGGCGACTCCTCGATGCGAGAAGCGCACACGCTCGGCCGGCTTGGATGCCACGAACGAAGGAAGCAGGCGACGTCCAACTGCCCAGTTAAACTCGGGGCTCGCGTCCAGTGGATTAAAGTCGGGCTCTCGGTTCACTGGGTGGTTTTGGATAAAGCCATCCAGGGGAAAGTCTGGGATGGATTGTCGAGCAGAGTGAGGCGCAACAGAGAAGGTGAGTCGTTTGCTATTTTTTGGTTGTCGCATTGCGTTGCTGTGTTCAATCGGTTACCTTGAGATCCATCAAAAATGTCCCACCAAAAAGACAGAGGGGCTCGATTGGAATCGGCCGTCTCGACGCCGGTGCTGGAGCCCGAGCTGGACGATGCACGCGCGGTCGTCGCTTCTGAGATGGAGCACGATGCGCCAGGCCGCACGCCTGCTTTGGCGGCTTCTGCGACTGCGAGCGCCCATGGCGTGGGAGCCTGCTCTGACTGTGATGAGGCAGCCTCGGGTGCTGCTGCAGCAGCAGCAGCAGCAGCAGCAGCAGAGCCCTGCTTCAGCTGGGTCGGGACGGGTCGCTGGCACTTTAGCATGGAAATCACCCACTCCTCCGGGTCGAAGCCGGCCTCGCGGATGCTGTTCCACAACGGGTCTGTCGCGGGATCGCGCTCGTGAAGAATGCCGACATAGCCGAATCGCGCATCCTCGCGGTACATTGGGTGCCGTCGATAGTTGAGCTCGTCCAGCGTGTCGTCGTCGCTCTCCCGATCGTCAAAGTCCACAGCTGAGTCGTCGTCGCTGTCGTCATCGGTAACGATGTTCCTAGCACTGCTGTCCGAGTCGAAGCCATAAAGATCGATGGAACTGTCAGAGTCGTCAGAGTCGTCGGACATTGGAAAGCGGAAAAGACAAAAAAAAAAAAGAAAAAAAAAAGCTGAGATTCGAACAAGGACTGCAATTTTCCCTTGTGTGCTCGTATCAAAAGGACTCCGTTTTGTTTGAGCATTATTCTTACTCTTTCTTTTTTCCTCGACATGAGACTGTACTGCACGTTGTTGCTGTTGCTGGTGTTGAGCGCATCGCTTGCATTGGCGCAGTGGTGCCACGGCTCCCGCACACCCGTGTCCTGGTACCTGATCTTCAAGCCGTCGCCCGCCGCTGACTTTATGAGGCGTTCTTAGTCAAACACATTCAGCACCTGTTGCTTTTGAGTCGCATGTTACTCCTAGTTGGTGGTTTCAAGGTTTTTGCTTGAGGGTTTTTTGGGTTGTTTTTTTACTTTGCAATCGAGCGGTGAATCCACACCTTCACACCGCCAAAAAGCACAGACAGAGGAGAATCATGCATTTCAACGACAAACACGTCAGAACATTGCCATACAGGTCACATTAGACAAACACTCAGGCCGGCGGAACAGGAAGAGTCACAGGTACGCGGAAATCAGCTCGAACCGCGGTTGCAGCACGGTGTTCGGTACCGCGTGTGATAATGCCGGCGCCAGTGGGGAAGACGTAGTACATCGGTGCCGAAAGCGGCGAATCGTACGGACCAAGCTGGAAATAGGACAGATCGAGCAAATAGGCAGTGCTATTGGAGCCTGGCACAAGCGTCACGGCAAGGATGGTGGCGTTCGCAGCAAACACTCCCGAGCTGGCGACGTCGAAGCCCAAAAGAGCAAAGCACGAAACGTCGAGAGATCCGCCAGACGCCGCGGAAAAGACCGGCTCGCTGAAGTCGGCACGAACCGTGGCGACACGCAAAGTGTCAAACGGAGCAAGCACAGTTGTGGTATTCGTGACATTCCACTGAACGAAAGCGAGCTGGAACACTGGCTCAAAGTTGAGCTGCACGGCTTGTGTGGGCTGGAAGATGGGCTGCTCATTTGCGCCTTCGACGTTCACGGCGGTGGTTGTGATTATGTCGCCAACGGCAAGTTGCTGACCGAAAGTGACAGTGACAACCAAATGCACCTGCAGCTGCGCTTCCTCATACACGACGTTTGTGACATTTCCAGTAACGGTGCCGACCGAGGACACGGTGGGTAACAGACGAACAGCAAAGTTGTTTGGCCACAGGCGCTTGGGACGAATCCAATCCAAACCCACAAACTGCGGAGGCGGAACGGAGGTGCGAACAACTGGATCCGAAAAGACAACCGCCAAAACCACAGTGCCATTGGTGTTGCTCGTCATTTCCAACGCAGAGAAGGGCTGGAGCACCGTGACGGCCATCGTGGGCTGCTTGATGAAGGAGAGGACGTTGTCAGCAGCTGGAGTGTCCAGTTTGGGCGCCTTGTTCAAAACCCACTCGAAGGCCGAGAGCCGCGAAACGCTCAATGGGAACGGTTTCATGATGCGAAGCATTGAGTAATCCAACTGAGTGCCTCCGGAAGGGGCTACCGGCGCGGACGTGGCCAGTTGCAAAAACATGGGAATGTACGTGTTGAACCGAAAGTTGCCAGTCAACTTCCTGAAGTATTCGTTTTGCGAGTCTGGCATTGTCTGCAGCATGACACGTTCTGAGCGCCGCACAGGCGTGCCAAAGGTCGAGTTCCGTCCGTAGATCTTGAAGCGCATTGGCGGCAAGGTGGTATTCGACCCTTGATCGACAGATTCTAGCTTGTTCCCGGCGCCGAGCGTAATGGAGCCATCGACCGAAACAAGGTGCAGCTCGTCGCCGTAGAACACTGGCTGCTTGTCGAGAGTGGTGAGGAGGAGTGGCGAGATAATCCTGAAAAAGTGGTTCTCCCTAGTTGAGAAAGCAAACCGTTCGACGACCTGGAAGCTGGCACTGGCTTGGTCGCGTGCCCAGTCACCAGGCTTGGTATTCTCGCAGGACCAGCGCCACCAGTCATCGTCGTACGCGTAGTAAAACACCTTGTCGCTCCGATCGCGGCTATACGCAAACATGTTCTCGGTCTGCGAGGGAAACATGGTACACATGCCATCGCCATCGGCAGTAATGCGCACCGTGTAGCGAACGCAAGTCGCCATCCGCGTGCACTGAGCACGGCACCGCGCTTCGAGACCGGGGAATCCCTCAAATTGGTCCTTGTTCAAAACGAGCGACTCGACCTGGAGCGTCGAGTATGGGCAAGAGCCTTCGTTGCCGACCACGCTGAATTTGTACGACGGTTTCTGGGAGATGAGAATTGGCGGGAAACGCGATTGGAAGCGAATCGAGTTGTAGTCGTTGGACGCGTACATGCACGAGCAGAAGCGCTCGATGCGCAGAGCGACGATTTGGAAGGCTGCCAGAGCATTGCACGGAGAGAGCAAGACAAAGAGGACAAACAGCACAGGATCAAAATGAGTGTCAGGTACAGGCTTGCGTTGAGACAGAGGCACCGCAATATGCAACCAAACAGGGGAAACTTTCGAAAACTTACACATGGAATCACCCTCATAGGTTTGCATCGGAAAATCATGGGTGGCGTTCGAATAGTCAAGACGAACACCCAGGAATCGACTTGTGCTGCTAAGCGCGCTGACCTGCGACGAGATTGCCGAGGGCGCGGAGGCAGCCGCAGTTGTGGCGCGAAGCCGATAGCCTTCGTTGACACCGGTGAGCTGGTCCAGCGTGACAAAGTCTCCATAGCGCAAAACTGTCTCATCGCCGGTGAAGTCACGGTCGCCGCCATCGCCGCAGTTTGCTCCACTCACAGACTCGCAGTAGCTCGCAAGGTAGGATGCAAGAAGCGTCTGCTTGTCGGCAATGTGGGGGTCTTCAGGAAAGAGAAGGGCGTCCAGGAGCTCGATGATTGGCGCCACTTGCATGCGAATGGGAACCGGGTTGCTTCCGACAGTGCGCGCCCAGTCCTTGAGAGAGGTCAACAGATCGTCGGCCGAGAATTGACCGAGGCCTGGCTCACCGCCGATAAACCACTCGGTCGATTTTGAGGTTGAGGACATTGACATGGAGCGCGCTTGCTGAGACAACTTCATGGACATGTCAAAGCCAATCGATGCCGAGAATGCCCCAAACCCGCCAGAGATTTCCGTTGCAACAGTGGATCCCGTGACAGTTTCGTCCAACGTGGCTGCTTCGCTCATGTCGATGGAAAATCGCTGCATGCCACGGCCGCCCATCGTCACCTCATGCATGTAGTGCGTGCCAAATGTTTCCAACAAATCGTCGTACGCTGAGCACTCAACAGGGAAGCAACGGACATCAGGGTCCGCGTCCGGATTGACTGTGATGCAGCATTGACTAAACAACGCGGGGGGTGTGAGACGCTGCACTGCGTGGCGAAACTCGCCCGTGAGCTTGAGCGGCAACGTGTCCTCGAGCCGCGCACGGTATGACACTGTTTCCGCACGAGAGTCCAAAAACATGCTCTCACGCTTGAGCATCGAGTCGCGAACCTGCTGGTATGACTCGCTGGCAGAGAACGATCCCTTGGCGAACGGACCATACGAAGCACTTGCACGGATCTTCAGGTCGCTCTCGAGCATGGTCTTGTAGCTTTGCTCGGAACGAACAAGCTTCGAACTTGACTCAAATCGGTTGACTGGCTCCATGATGACATCCACGTTATCTGGAACATAGAACTTGCCGTCGGCTGTCATGCGGCGCTCTGCATGCTCCAACACCATGATGGACGCGCGGATGCCAGGGTCGACCTCTGTGCCAGTGCTCTGAGGGTTGCCGCGAACGACGTCGTAGCCTCGCCCGAGATAGGCAATGTTCTGCAGACCTGATTCGGGCGCAAATGGGGCTCGAAGCAGGGTTTCGGCTGTGATACCAAGCAGCAAGTCAACCAGCGGCCGTCAGCAAGCAGAAGTGCGCTAAAGTAGAGGTTGCGTCAAACAGCAGCCCCACTCGTCTCTCTCGCGCGCGCTCTCTCTTTTTCCTTCCATTTGCCCCACCACCATCACCACCGACACCGGTTACAAGACCGTCGCCACCCATCGAACAACTCGCGCACTCACCTTCAAGCAGCGAAGTCTTGGCCTGAGCTGCCTCGGCGGCCGCACGCGTCTCCATGACACCTTCCTTCATTCGTGCCTGGCTTAGCGTTGTCTGTAGTGTGGCTGTAAGCCGTGCAAAGAGTTGTGTGAGGCAAGTGAGACGCAATTCTGTTCTGTTCGTGCGCACAAAAATGGAACCAACCTTGGTGTTGCTCGCTCACAAACTCCGTCCGCGCCTTCTGAGCAACGATGCGGCTTCCGCGCATGCACGCGGACTCAACTCATTCGCGTGGCCACAACATCTCGGCTTGATCACACAACAAAGACACTCACTGTCAGCGCGACTGGCTCTGGAAGGACAGAGTCAATGTACATAAAGTCAGCCTCAGGCGACGGCTTGAAGATCAGGTACCAGGACACGGGTGTGCGGGAGCCGTGGCACCACTGCGCCAATGCAAGCGATGCGCTCAACACCAGCAACAGCAGCAACGTGCAGTACAGTCTCATGTCGAGGAAAAAGAAAGAGTAAGAATCCTTTTATAATAGCACATAAGGAAAGTGCAGTCCCTGTTCGAATCTCAGTTTTTTGTTTGTTTGTTTTCCTCTGTTTCTTTTCCGCTTCCAATGTCCAACGACTCTGACGACTCTGACAGTTCCATCGACCTTTATGGCTTCGACTCGGACAGCAGTGCTAGGAACATCGTTACCGATGACGACAGCGACGACGACTCAGCTGTGGACTTTGACGATCGGGAGAGCGACGACGACACGCTGGACGAGCTCAACTATCGACGGCACCCAATGTACCGCGAGGATGCGCGATTCGGCTATGTCGGCATTCTTCACGAGCGCGATCCCGCGACAGACCCGTTGTGGAACAGCATCCGCGAGGCCGGCTTCGACCCGGAGGAGTGGGTGATTTCCATGCTAAAGTGCCAGCGACCCGTCCCGACCCAGCTGAAGCAGGGCTCTGCTGCTGCTGCTGCTGCTGCTGCTGCAGCAGCACCCGAGGCTGCCTCATCACAGTCAGAGCAGGCTCCCACGCCATGGGCGCTCGCAGTCGCAGAAGCCGCCAAAGCAGGCGTGCGGCCTGGCGCATCGTGCTCCATCTCAGAAGCGACGACCGCGCGTGCATCGTCCAGCTCGGGCTCCAGCACCGGCGTCGAGACGGCCGATTCCAATCGAGCCCCTCTGTCTTTTTGGTGGGACATTTTTGATGGATCTCAAGGTAACCGATTGAACACAGCAACGCAATGCGACAACCAAAAAATAGCAAACGACTCACCTTCTCTGTTGCGCCTCACTCTGCTCGACAATCCATCCCAGACTTTCCCCTGGATGGCTTTATCCAAAACCACCCAGTGAACCGAGAGCCCGACTTTAATCCACTGGACGCGAGCCCCGAGTTTAACTGGGCAGGTGGACGTCGCCTGCTTCCTTCGTTCGTGGCATCCAAGCCGGCCGAGCGTGTGCGCTTCTCGCATCGAGGAGTCGCCATCGACACCAAGTCCCGATTTGTACGTCGCTGTCTGCGGCGTGCCGAGCGCAACGCTTCGAGCATTTTCATGGTCGATGAAGCCACAGCAACCTCGTGCTCAATCAACCAGTCCAACATCGACCGTCTCACGTTTCATGGAGACCTGCTGCGCGACCCGACACTGCAGATGGACTTGGTTGCGACTGGTTTGCCTCTGAGCGCGAAACTCTACTGGGGTGACTCAGATACCTATTTCGCTTCATTCTCTAGCGGGACTGGCAGTGAACAGACTGGCTGGGTAATGCACTCGCGCCGCTACACTCGGTACTGGGATGACGTTGAGAGCCCGCTCATGACTGGCTCCATTATGGAGCTGTTTGACGCGCTGGAGACGATTCGGGTTGGTCGGTCCCACTCGCTGTCCACGGCCTTGTTCAGGAATTACATAGACTGCAACGAATTTTATCCCCCATCAGCTGTGTGGGTCATGCTGTTCCGCTACTGGATTTTCGTCGAGCGTGTACGACCACCGAAAGATATCATTCAGCACTGTGCTTCGACCAGCATTGACATGCTTCGGTACTGTTTAAGGCATCACTACCAGGAGATGCAAGATCTTCGCGAGAAACTGCTGGCTTTCTGGCTGGACAACCACGTCGATCGCCGCAGACCGAATGCCTGGAATTGTGTCACGCTCGTCTTGGAGTGGTTGTACCCCGAGCGCAAGCCTGCGTCGTACGACTGCGTGCATCCGCCACGGCCCACGGGTCCGACGGTTTACGACAAGTTTGGCGTGACCGAGCAGGCTGAAGAAGTCGTTTGCAGTGATCCTTTTTGGTACCATGCTGATTGGTTCTCGGAGGCGGCGGGGTGGGATATGGCGCCTGTGCTTGAGTGGCTACCTGAACTTGGCCGGCAGAACTTCATTGACAGACCGACACTGTACTTTTCGAATTGGCTCTACCAGTTTGAGCTTGCAGGCTTTCGTACTTTGCCTGCTTTCAATGACAAATCTTGGCGGAATTCCGCTCATCCATTTGCGTTGGCGGCGACTCGACGCCTGGTTGTCGGATGCTTGCTTGCGTGGGGACTCTCTCCTTCGAAATGCCTCGCTTTCGTCTCATCATCTTCATATGGTGGCTGGCCATATGTCAAGCATCCCTATGACCGAGCACTTGAAAAGGAGTGGGCTCGCTTGCATGACCGAGTGTACGCAACCAACCAGAAAACTCTCAAGCAGATTCTGCAAATGGCCGAGCAAGCGCAACCTTTTAGACTTTCCTCGTTGTGCCGACTCAAGCTGTGGCGGCACGAAGGGAGCGAGGCAGCAGTTGCCAAAGCGCTCGGTGTCAGCAACATTGATGCGCTTCTTGGACTCGTCCCACCCGTCCCGCAGCCCGATCTGCGCGTACCTGAAGATGTCGCGCAGTTTGTGTTGGACATGCCTTTGGCTCGTCATTTGCAGCGCGTTCCCGCCTATCATGAGATGAGTTGATTGAGTGTCTTTGTTTGTCTGTTCGTCTGTTCGTTTGCCTTTGCCTCTGCCTCTGCTTGTTTGATTGTCTGTGCTTTGAGTAAACCACACGGCACTCATTTTGACGAATACAACTTTGTGCTGAATAGCGACGTTTACGACGAGATCAAACCTTCAACAGCAGCGTCGCGCAATTCACGCCGAGCTCCTGAGAATTCGCGCACGAGCTGGAGCAACAAGTGGGGTACACCCCAACCCATATCTGCCAGCTCAGTGCTCAATGTACTTCGTGTCTACCTATTCCTCCCTCTCGGGTGTAACAAGAAGCACTGTAGTTGGGACTCGAATTTCCCGCGCTTTGGCTCATGCTCGTTTGGTTGCTCCAAGATGCTGTTGGGATGAAAAAAATGACCGTCCCCGCCCGGTGATGTTTTATGAAAGTAAAAACTTATTTATGCTGACTGGAACAAGGGGAGGGCACTGGGGTGGTGGGAAGGGTCGAAAAGAGCGCGTAGGGGGGAAGTCAGGTGTAGGGTGTTGTATGGCATATCTCAAGTTGAGCCAATCACCCACCTACCCCACCCAGCTTGGTTAGATATCCATTGCCTTTGAAATGAAGATGCACACAAGCTGTCATTTGACGAATCGCTCGATCTTGACAGGTTTGGCTCAGTCCCACTCTTATTTCCGTTTTTGCTCTCAGAACAACTCCTTCTCCTTCTTCCCGGCTGAACTGATCCCCAATTATTACCACCAAAGACACGCGGTGCTTCCTCTCGTTACCTTCAACACTAGTTAGAATCACAAACGCCTGCCATGTTGCCGTCTCGCGCGATCGCCCGGTTTGGCGGGTTGCTTGTGCGGTTTGACAGTGCCGCTGCCACACGTCGGCTGTCGGGCATGCCACCGCGTCCAACTGCCACTGCACCTCTGATGTCGACATCGGAGCCGTTTGGTAGCGGCGTGCAGAGTAGTCGCCTGCCGCAGCGCTCGCACAACGACGAGCAGCAGCAGCAGCGTGAGAACAAGCAGCAGCGCAACCACAAAGCCGCCTCCGCCTCTGCAACCATCGGCGCGACTGCCGCCGCCTTGCTTGCTGCTGCTGGCGCCGTGGCTGCCACGGCAAGCGTTCTGGCCAAGAATCGCACAGTCGTGCATGCCGCAGCCGCCACGACGGCCGGTGCGCCACCCCCAGCACGTGCCGAGGCCGACGCGTCGGAACAGCCCAAGTCGGACCGCCAGCGCCATTCCCAGTCGCCCAGCCCGCACCAGGACAAGCACGCTGTGTCACAAGAGCAGCATGCTCAACAGCAACATCATCATCACCACCACGAGGCCGAGTCCAAAGCCTCAAGCAACAGCGCGGAGCACCCTCGACACCCTCACGCGATCGACCTGCAGCAGCAACTGAGCGGATTGAACACGCTCGAGCAAGTGCGCGCCAATCCGAAATTCAGGTTCCTCAATCCGTTCAAGACGGTGGATGTGTCCAACACGCTGACATTTGAGGCGCTGTACGGACCGGGCAAGTTTGAAAACGTCGAAATGTACCACAACCCAACCGATCTGCAGTTTGTGGGCATGTTCAAGCTCGGCAACCGAATCTGCGGCCATCCAGACACCATCCACGGAGGTGCCATTGGTGTCGCCTTTGACGAGACGCTCGGCTGGCTTTTCATGCTCACTGCCGGTGTCGGGTACACGGCCAACCTGAACATTAACTATCGGTGAGGAGACAACATTTGTTGTTGCTGTTGCTGCTGCTGTTGCTGTTGTTTGAAAAGATGACTGTGACAAACACACTCACTTGGAGCGCTTTGGCTTTGCTGCTCGTGCATGGTAGAAAGCCGCTGCCTGCCCTGCACACCATTGTCGTCAAGGCTCACGTCGATCGCGTGGAAGGCCGCAAGGTTTTCCTGCACGCCACTCTCGAGGACTTGCATGGGCTCGTGTACGCCGATGCTGCGGCGCTCTTTGTCGTGCCTCGCAACAAGCAGGCGCTCCTTGATCGCTACGGCAAGCTCGAGTCGCCATCGTATGCCCAAGTCGTCGCAAAAGAGCCTCCGACATCATTTGCACCAACTCAAACGCCGCCTACAGTCTGATGGTAGCCGAGTTTTGTTTTGTTTTTGTTGGTTGCGGTGTGAAACGACGGTTTCTGCCCCCAAAGTGGCATTTTGAAAATGGTCCGCTTCTGACGCTCGTTTTTTTTGTATTTTCAACTTTTTCGCGTACAATGAAGAGTGATACGTGGAGCCAGGAGGTTTGTGTGTGAGTGTGTGAGTGTGAGTGAATACTGTATGTATGCCCACACAATCTCTTCGGTCGCAAGGGATTTTCCATGCATTCAAATCAGCCACGTCATCGCTGCTCGCATCTTTCCCCCAAACCGAACGCCCCAAAACCGAACTCGCGGTATTTGTTTCGCGAAACAAAAACCACTAAAATCTTCCACTGCCAAGACACGAAATCCTGAGGCTTTGGTTCCCATTGACCGGCGAATTTTCCGTGCTTTTTTTTTTTGCATTTCCACTCCCCCCTCTATCTCCATCCATCCATACCTCCTCCTGCTCTCTCCGCCGCCCTTCCGCTCCCTGTTTTCAATCACTGCCCTTGCTTTTTGCCTTTTTATTCCCCATTTTTGACTTGCCAAATCTCAGTCATCGAATCGTTTCTCCTTTTTTTTTTTTTTTTTTTTTTTTTTTTTTTTTTTTTTTTTTTTTTTTTTTTTTTTTTTTTTTTTTTTTTTTTTTTCTAGTTTCTTTTTTTCCGCACTTTGGATTTTTTATTTTTTATTTTTTTTCCCCACTCGTTCTTTTTTTTTTTTTTGGATTTTTAAGTTTTTAAAGTTTTTATTTTCAGTGCTTTTTGTAAGGTTTTTTCCATTCACGCAACAGCGACAGCAACCAAAAGCCCTTCGTGTGTGTGTGTGGGGGGGTGTTGTCGAGCATGTTGCTGCTTGTCAGTGCGGTGGCGGTGAGCGGCAAGCGGGTGTTGAGTAACGGGGGAAGCAAAAGGTTGTTACTGCAACACGTTTCGGCGTTGTTGATGACCAGCCTCGCCCCGCGCTCGCCGCTTCCCTCGTCCTCTCCCTCCTCGCCTTCCTGTGGGCCTGCATTTATCCGCCTCTTCTCGATGTTGCTCGGCTCGACCTGTGTGGTGGCACATTTGAGTTTTCTGCATCGGCCAGCTCACAGCACCCGCCTGCCGCCTTGCTCACTCCGCTTTTTCCCTTTTTTTTTTTTTCTTTTGCTTTTTCTTTTGTTTGCTCGATCGGACCCCCTCGTTCTCTTTGCTCCTCTCCTCCCTCATAATTCAATGCACCACTCAAACAGCCCCCCCCCCTCCCTTTCCAAAACGCCATGCTACTCGCGCTCTGTCGTTGCTCTGTCGTTGCTCTGTTCTTGTGCTAATTTTTAATGTTCTGCTCCTTTTTTTTTTCTTTTTTTTTTCTTTTTTTTCTCTTTTCTCCGTTCCCTCTCCCGCGTCGTCGGCCCCAGATTGTACATAACCCGAGAACAAGTCACGGCAAAAGCAAGAAGTTCAAAAAACATCACGCTCGACAGACAAATTTTGGCATCAAAACGGCGCGTGCTACTTTCTTTGGTTCAACCCCCGATTCGATTGATTGATCCCGACTACCCTGCGCAAGTCAACCACTTCACTTCCCTAACCTACGACCACTCTTTTGTTCGGAGAGCTTGTCAATATTCAAAAACAAAAAGCAAAGCATGGCCCTTGCTACTCCGGAACCCGCGTTCGAAGGCTTTGACTTGCCCTCAACGTTTTCCGCCGACGCGAACAAAGCGCAGGCCGACTCTTCCTCGATGATGAGTCCCTCGTTTTTGGATTTGGTGCAAGATGGCAGCTTCGGTTTTGCGTTTGGCATGGACGCACTGCGTGGGTACCAGTTCCGCTCCCCTCTTCCGAGTGCTCACACCTCTTCCTCGAGCGTGCAGTCGCCCTTCACCAACGAGTCTTCAAGTCCCAATCTGCTTGGACACACCACACGCACAACAAGCGAGGTCTTTGACCAGCTCGCCTTTCTCCCACCAACCGGGTCTAGTCCACCCGCGGCCAGCAAATTGTCCAACTCGTCTGGCTCTTCTGTCTCTACCGCCGCCGCTGCCACCGCCGCTGCTCTCACTATCAGCGCCGACGCCAAGTCCAGAAAACACGCGACCATCTCATGTACCGTTTGCAAAGCCGGCCACCGCGCGTGCTCTGGCGGCCGACCCTGCGAGCGCTGCATCCGGCTGGGCATCCAGGACCAATGCGTGGACGTGGTCCAGCGGAAGCGCGGTCGAAAGGGTGCTGTCGACCCCTTGTCCGAGGGGAGCACGGGTGATGTCTCCGGCCGCGGTCAGAAGCGGACTGCCGACAACAACGACTATGACGCCTCCTCCGAAGGCTCTCGTAAACGACCGGGCTGCCAGTCAACGTCCACCATGTCGGTTCGCTCGCCATCGGGATCGTCTGTGTCCAATTTCATCGGCGTCAACGCAAGCATCTCTGGAGATGCAGACCAAACCCTCTACTCGAGCACTTTCAAGGCGACGTCGGTCGACGAGGCCATCCTTCCCAGCATCATCTTTCCAGAGTTTGACTTTGATTCTCTCGAGTCCATCCTGCAAACCACTCAGCCATCCGGTGCTGAAGGCGCTGCACCTCGCTTTGATGCCTCGATGCTGTTCGACTTGCCCGCCGACGATGTTCTCTCATACCACTCGGGGCGGTCGTCCGCTCATATCACCGCAATGCTGAACGATATTGCCTTAAGCGAAACGGGCTCTGCCGCCCAAGCTTTCCGAACTGAGGTTGAACTCGATGTTGCGCTGGCCACCAGCCGCCGTCCCCTTGTGCTCGAGCGCTCCAAACTGGGCGATCGCGATCTTTTGGTGTTTGCGCACGGTGATCTTGGCGTTCCCAATCTTGGTGAGGCACCTTGAACAAACAAGCTGAAACAACAAAGAAAGAGAAAACACACGCAGTTGCGAAGAGTGTTCTGTTGGGGGGGGGTTCGATGGGGCTTGTTTTCGTTGACCTGCTGTGCGTTTGAATCTCACATGGAACTAACTGTCTTTCCTTTGTATTCACCATTTTTTTTCTTCTTGCAGCTGGAAATTACACCCAGGCCTACGCTGCTACGAAAGACTGGCGACGCGCCGATGACCCGTTCTTGAACTCCATCCTCAAGTCGGCCCAGTTTGTTCATCGGGTGTTGTCTGGTGGCAGCGAATTCATGTCGAATCCTGCCGTGGTTGACGCCATGATTCAGCTCTCGGTCCAGTTTTTCAAAATCCGCCAAACCTACTTCTGTCCCGTCTACTTGGAGAATTACGACAATGCACAAACGCGCTCGGCGCGCGCCTATCCGCCAACGCGGGATGCAGCTGAGGCCGGCTTGAAAACAATGGAGGACGATGCTGCATTCAATGACACGCTCGTGAATTTGACGGCGGACGATCCGTCGCTTTTGCGGCGCACCTTTGTTCAGCGACGGCAGCAGGTGAACGAGCGGCTACGGTCGCGACCAGAGTCACCCGATGCTTGCCCAAATCCGTACGCGCAGGGTGGCACCGTCGACCCGCTCGATATTCAGGGCAGCATTCGATACGTGGCAACACCTGCTTGTTTTGAACAGTCGCCACAGGTGGCCATCGATGCTCTCGCCAAGGTTATTGCCAATGATCCGCTCTACCCCGACATGCCCCTCGCCGTCTGGGATATGGCCGGTCGTTTGTTGCACGTCAACGGCCGCTTGTGTTCGCTGATGGAACTGACGCCGCAGCAGCTCCTGTATGAGCGTGTGTTTGTTCACTCGCTCCTCCAAGTCGAGGATGTTGGGCCGCTGGTCGTGCTCCATTTGGGCGCACTGTGCTCCAACATGAATCGCTACGAGGTGATTGCGCACATGCAAAAGGCCTCAGGCGAGAAACTGCGTGTGCGCATCTCGGTCGACTGCATGCGCAAGGAGGAAATTGTCTTGTCGCCGTTAACAAACATGCTCAAGCGCGTGTTGATTCAGAGTGTCGGTTATTTCGAAGTGCTGCCTGCGTTGTCTGACTCGCTTTAACACACGCTGATGAGACGCGACTCTGCGGTTTTTTTGTAGATTTATCAATATTAGAACATGAATGAGTTGTTAGAACATGAATGAGTTGTTCGGGATTGTACTTGTTTTCCACTGATTACCAAATCACATCAAAAATTTGGAAAAACACAAGAATGAGCTTTTTCATTCTTTTTTTTTTTTTTCTTTTTTTTTTTCTCTTCCGCTTTCCACGATGAGCATTCGAAGGAACGCGGGTGGCGCCCCGCCTGCCCTTCCGCCGCCCAATTCAAAGATCAGCGGCTCGTCTTCGCGACTGGCTGCTGCGCCGGACGCAGAGGAGGACGACATGTACATGACCATGTCCGCCGTCCCGACTCGATTGGCCACTCAGCCACCGACGCTGCCGCCTCGCGAGTTGACCTCTTCCCCGACGCTGTCTTCGTCGTCGTCAGTGTCGATCAACTCGATGGGGTCTACAGGAGGCCCGAGCTCTCAGGCTGCTGCTGCTGCTGCTGCTGCCGTCAGCGGCTCGGCCTCGTCGCTCCCAGGATCGCCGCTTGCCGCCGCGTCGTCCCCAATCGCCACTGCGACGGCTGCTGCTGCCACCGTTGCTGACACTCCGGCAAAGGAGAATGGCACCGCTGCCGACAAGGCCGGCCTGCCTCAGGTCGATGTTGACGAGGCTCCTTCCCAACCTCCCGCCACAAAACAAGCGAGCGGTCTGCAGCGGGCGCCGTCATCGGTGGTCCAACCGCGCGAGGCCACTCCAGGGTCCTTTCGAGTGCTCACCCCGGCCTCCGTGTCCGTCACCCTCAAGGGCCACACGCAGCGCCTCGTCGCGTTCACCAAACATTGTAATGTGGTTTGGATGTTGTTTGTTTGTTTTTTTGTTTGATTTTTTTTTTCTTGTTTTTTTGAGTCTTTTTTCTTTTTTTTTTTTTTTCCAATTTTGCTTTGTTATCTCGTTCTCGTGGATGGAAACACAAACTCACCTCTCATGCTCTCTTCCATTTTTTTGCTTTGACTTGCTGCTCGAACAGTGCAAGAATTCATCCACCAGATCGCCTTCCTCCAGCGCCACCAAGCAGCTCAGATGAAGGCCTTGAGCTCGCAGTTCAAGCGAAAGTACGATGAGAAGTTCCAAGCTTTCTCAACGCATGCTCCCCAGCTTGACAAGCTGTGGCAGGTCGCCGAACTGTCGTGCAGTGCCTCTGCAGACACGCTGGAGTTCGGCGCAGGAGACTTGCTCAACGTTTCCGAAAGCTTGCAAGCGTTCTTTGTGCATAACGAGACGCTGCACAACACGATTTTGGTCAACCGACGCAATGCGGAAAGCGCCCTTGGTAAGTCGTTGCCGCTAACGCAACGTGGTGGTGCCTGTTGAAGCAAGTCACTGAACTCTGTGCGCAATGTGTTTGTTATTTTTCCCACACTGTCAGCGAACGAGGAAACCTCCGTCAAGAATGTGCAGCGCATGTACAAAGAGGCAAGCGAACGTGCCGAAAAGGCCGAGAAGGACGACAAGAAGCTGATCAAGGTACACTAGGATGACTGTTTGCAACCAGAGTTGCTCTGAAAAGTGCGTCCGTTCTCAGGTTCCATCACTTGTTTTTTTGGCTTCTTTTATTTTGTCTGTGTTGTAGCTGGGTCCAAACAAGGACAAGCTGCTTGCGTCGCGTGATTTGCTCCACAACGAGTACGTGGCGCACCTCGCCGCTACTCGCCGCCACTTTGAGATGTATCACACAATGGCGTTGCCGCAAACGTTGGACGCCATGGAAGGTAGCAAGCAACTCGGGCTGCTGCTTGTTGTTTTTGCTTGCTGTTGTGGATTCTGACAAGAAGAACCTTTCTTGAAATGCTTGACTAGCGCTGCACACGATTCTCGAGTTCCGCGCGAAAGATTCCCTGTCCGCCTATGCCGCCATTACACAGAAACGTCAATTTGAACTGATTGCAGGGTGAGAAGTTTGCCAAACTTGCATGCTCGTGACAGTTTGTGGTTTGTTTCGTGCCACACCCTGACTCGTGTGTTTGATCTCATGCTTGTCCACCGTAGCTTTGACGAACTTGTTGAGCGCGCCGAAGCGTATGATGCTGTTCGGGAGAACGAACAGTTCGTGGCAAGCTTTGGTGCTATTGAAACCGGTGATGTGCCTGTTTTGTCCTTTGTGCCTTTTGGCGAGGACGACAAGGAACACATTCTTTTGAGCAAGGTGGGGCTTTTTGTTGTTGTTGTTGTTGTTGTTGTTGTTGTTGTTGTTGTTGTTGTTGTTGTTGTTGTTGTTGTTGTTGTTGTTGTTGTTGTTGTTGTTGTTGTTGTTGTTGTTGTTGTTGTTGTTGTTGTTGTTGTTGTTGTTGTTGTTGTTGTTGTTGTTGTTGTTGTTGTTGTTGTTGTTGTTGTTGTTGTTGTTGTTGTTGTTGTCGCGCTTTGTGCACGCCTCGCTTCAGCGTGTCGATTTGTTGGTCGTCATGTGTCTAACGCTGAATTTTTTTGGCTTCCTGATGTCCAGTTCACTGCTGACGAAATTGCATCTCGCAAGATCAAGCTCCAAGACACCATTTCGCAAACGGAATCCGACATTACAAAGAAAACAGCTGCCATTCAAGGTAAGACGACAGGCTGCGAACCAGGGTGGTGCGCGAACTGCACCCTATCAACTTGAGCTTCTTCTTTTTTTCCTGCTGCGATAGACAAACGCCACCAGAAACGGGAGCTCATCCTCAAATCCAAGGATAGCGAGGCCGCCAATCTGGAGGTCGAAGTTCTTGCCATGCAGACCGAGTTGAACAATTTGAAAATCACGCACGCGAAGGCGCAGGTGAGTGATGTCGGATGTGCTCTCTTGCGTGCTTGATTGTTCAACTTGGCCACTCATCATCACACGCCCCTGCTGGTGCACGCAACATCTTCAGGCCCAATTTACCGTGTACAGCTCGCTCGACTTTTCCGCTGTCTTGCGAACACCACCCCAAACTCGCGCATCGATGGCCCAGCTTCCGATTTCAACAACATCGCCGGCTGCGGCGGCTGGAGCGTCGCCTGCTGATGCTAAACCTCAGCTTCCCCAGCGAAACTCGTCGGTGTTGAATTCGCCAGCTTCCAGCCGTGTGGCGCCAGGCACTGTGGACGCTCACGAAACGGCAGATGGGGCGGCTGCTCTAGGAAACGCGCGCCACAAATCATTCGGATCTGCCAGCGGACTCTCGTCACTCTCCAACAACAGTCGCGCGAGCTCTTCGACGTCGATCAGTCAGGAGGAGTCTGCTTCTGCCTCCAAGGACGAGTACCTGGACGTGGACACTCTCTCTCCTTCAGCCGCTGCAGGCCAGCGCAAACTTCCCGCACGACCGTCCAACCTTCCGCCCATTGCTTCCGGCGCGGCGACCGGCGGTGCTCCCACGAGCATTCCGTCTCGTCCCCAATTGCCTCCGTTGCGCACAAATTCTACAGTTAGCCCCGCTGCCGTCAAACCCGCTGTACGTAGCTGCAAACAGTTTTGAAGCGTGTGTTGGCAGGTTTTGCTTAATGTTTGGAACTCACTTGGTGGTGTTTCGCTCGGTCGGTTGCATTTGTGGGGCATGACTTTTCGACGCATTATTCGACAATCATCTGCAGGTGACCGGTAAAAGCCTGTCGGCCATCGATCTTGGTGACTATCCCGAAGTCAACGATTTGTACGTGGACAACTCGACTTTGTCTCAATTCGTTCCACCGACCACTGGAGCTGCTACGCCGGCTGCCGCGGCCGCTGCGGCCACCGCGGCCGCTGCGGCCACCGCGGCCGCTAGAAAGGCACGGCCATGAAGAACTTCCTTCAATCGCAGCTCGCCGCCGACAAGACCAAAGAGGAAGGCAAGCCCAAGGACGAAAGCGACGCAAAGTCGCTTGGCAAGATCTCCACCGATTCGATTGTAACGGTTGGATATGCCGATTTGGATCACGAGTACTCGATGGTCACGGAAGATCTGATGCCCAGGTCCAAGCGGGAAACAACCCAGTACGCAACGCCTCTTCCCCTCACGACTCGCGCTGCCTCGCCGCCGCCCGCTGCCGCCAACAGCACTCCGGCATCTCGAACTCCACCCTCCGTACCGGAACCCGTGGCATCGGCACCAGTCGCGAAGACTAGCCAGTCCGACTTGCCCGACTCTGTTCGGCAGCAGCTTGAAAACACCAAGCGCACGCAAAAGCCCAATCTGGCTGGAAGTAAGTTGAAGAAGAAGTTAATTGTTCTTGAATGTTGGTGGGGCTTGGAGGGTCAAGGTTGCATTCTGGATGCTCATCGTTGTGGGTTTTCGTCGTTCTGCTTTTCCCTTTTCAGTCAACACGGCCGCTGCCGCCGTAGCTGCGGCGCCGCCAGCTCAACCGGCAGAGGTGACGTACCAAGCTCGCATGTTGTTCACGTACATTGCCAAGAACCCGGACGAATTGACGCTTCGACGAGGAGAAGTGGTTGAAATTCTCGAAGAGCTCCCCGATGGCTGGAACAAGGGTCGTGCCAACGACAGGGTTGGTTTCTTCCCCGCCAACTATGCATCCAAGCTGCAATGAGCGGAAGGGGGTTTCTGTTGATGTTGATGTTGTTGTTGTTGTTGCTGTTTGTTTGAGATTTGTCTGCTCGGCTGTATCTGTTGAATTTGTCTGCATCGGTTGAAAAATGCCATACATACTTTGTCCCTCTTTCTCCAATAGCATGTGTCTTCATCTTTTGGTATTGACGTGTGGTTCATCTCTTGCCTCATACACACAATGCCGTCTCAATGGAGTGCGAATGTGCACTCTTTTTTTTTTTCGATTTTTCGATTTTTCGATTTTTTTGTGAGTTTTTTTTTTTTTTTTTTAGATTTGGACTTGGACGACCTGAGTTGCGCTCGTGAGGGTGTCTGATTGCATGCTTTGGTTTCGGCGTGACGTATTCCATGATGTTGCTTCGATCTAGTCTTGTGGGAGGGGACTCTCGCGTCGCTGGGAGGGGCTGCAGCCTTGTTGCTAGCCTTGAATGCGGCAAAACAACCAAAACGAAAAAACCGTTCTTTTTTTTTTTTTTTTTTTTTTTTCTTTCTTTTTTCTTTGGGAGATGGTATTTAAGCGGCAATCGGCTCCATCTCAAATCAGAGCGCTGCTGCAACCACCCTCCTGGGCGCGCAAAGCAGCTCGTTCGAGATCATGCATCTTGCATCCGTTGGAGGGGAATTCTCTGCGAGTTTGAGAGCGACACAAACCCGGGCACGAAGCGCAGGTGGATTGCTTTCCTTTTTTTTCTTTTTTTTTTTCCTTTTTTTTTTTTTCCTTTTTTTTTTCCTTTTTTTTTTCCTTTTTTTTTTTTTTTTCCTCGTTTTTCCTTCAGCAATGGAATTAGGTTCTTCTGCAGCCACACGATGGATGGAGGTGGCAGTCGGGCGCCTCCCCCCACCCGCGACAGCCGCTGCGTGCATTTCGTGCTGTGCATGAGTGTGCTTGCATGTGCCGTTGCGCGGGTGGCTCATGCCAGTCCCCCCTCTATCCGCTCCCATGGACTCTTTCTCGCTTGTGGTTTGAAATATGTTTTCAAAAACAAGAAAAAAAAAAAAAAAAAAAAAAGACGATGAAGATGATCCACTTTGCCGCGATTCAAAGCGAGCAATGCCAAGGAGATGGATGAAGGGGGACTGCCAGGTCGAATTCACATGCGCGTGCTTCCGTGTGATTCGTTGGTGGAGGGGGTTTGTCTGAGTCATCTGCAGGATGAGTTCTCATTCCACTGTTCTCCAAACAACAACCCATCGTCTTTTTTTTTTTTTTTTTTTTTTTTTTTTTTTTTTTTTTTTGTTTCTATTTTTTTTTTTTGGATGTTTTTGTTTGTGTTTGTGTTTTTGCTTTTGTGTGTGTTTCGTCTCACCTCGCAACACGTTCGACCATCCTCCATCCGCTGCCGTGTCGCATCTCGGCATTGTGAACACAGAGTCTTCTGATTCGCGCCGATCGACCCCTCTCAACGCTGGTGAAAATCAAAAAGTTGGCAGTGTGTCAGCGAGCCCGCCCTTTGCCCCCAACCTCAACCGCTGCTACACGATCAAGCGTCCCACCGCAAACACCGCCCCGTGACTTTGTGGACGGGACATGTCGACGATCACGGAGGAGCCGCCTGCAGTCCCGCCACCGGTGGTGGTCACTGTGACTGACGACGATGGCGACGACAAGAATATCACAATCCACGCACAACAATCACAAGAGCGAGACCAAGCACAACAGCAACAGCAACAACAACAACAAGAAGAAGCTGGACACGAATCCCAAAACGGGGCAGACGCAAACCAGCACTCACCGCGAGGTCGCAGCTTGAGCAGTGCCGTCCACAGCGCACCACAATCGGAAACCGGCTTCATGGATCCGAAAAAGCTGGATGCAGGCGCAAGTGTCTCGGCCGGGTCGTTGCAATCTGCGGACAGCCAAGAGTCGCTGCTCGAAACAATCAACGCGCACCTCGCGCAGGCCCGTCGCGGCAACACCCCAAGCATTGAGGTCACCAACAACGGTCTCAGCCCGCCCACAGCTCCCAAAAACTTGTTTCACAACATTGCGTCCGTCCCGCTTGCCGTGTCGACGCCAAACCTCTCCCTAGACAAAGCCGCCAAGCAGACCGTACGAGAGCTGAATGTGCCGGGCGTGTCAGACGTTCCCACCACCAACGGAGCAGGCCTCGCCGGCATGCGGCAATCGTCGTTGGTGTTGACCGGAGTTGCAGACACTGCCGGTACCATTCCTTCGTCGACCTCGCTGAATGGCCTGTCCGCTACAGCGAGTGTGAGTGTGAGTGCGAGTGCGAGTGCGAGTGCTCCTGCTGCTGCTCCGTCTACTGCCGCTGCTGCTGCTGCCTCTGCTGGACCAGCGTCGTCGACACCGTCTGCGAACGACAACGACAAGGCCGCCGCGAGTGATGAAACGTGCAACTCGGTTTTGCCGGTCGAAGGCTGGTTTGTCCGCTTCGAGTCGGAACCGCCCCAACCCGTGCTGGCTGGCGACGATACGCCGTGTCTTGTCGCGCTGATGGAGCGGACGTATCATTTCCAGTACTTTTTGAAGCCGCACAAGCTCTACCTGAGCAACGAGGAAATGAGCGGGACGGCTGCGCTCATCACAGGCATCAAGTCGGAGACCAAGGACTCCCCCATTGACGTTTTTGTTTGGACAGAGACGTGCGCCCACCAATTTACGCTGCCAATGCGCAAGCGCAAGAAGATGGACGATTTGCGAGACTCCATCATTGAACGCATGGGCCAGCTGTGTCCGCGCGACTGCACGCGTGGCATCAAGCGCGCCGTGCGCATCCGCGACGTGGCCTTGCCCGAAAAGCTCCACGATCTCGAGAAGAAGCACTTTGACATTCTTGCCCCGAAGCAGTACAAGTTTGGTGTTGTGTATGTTCGCGAAGGCCAGACGAAAGAGCAGGAGATGTTTTCCAACCGCGAGGTGTCGGACACGTTCACCAACTTTTTGGAGACGATGGGCAACCTCGTGGAGCTGCGCGGCTTTTCTGGCTACACGGCCGGCCTGGACACAAAGAAGGGCAACACGGGCACGCATTCGTACTACCGAAAGTGGCACAACCTTGAGATCATGTTCCATGTGAGCACCCTGCTGCCCTACAACCCGCTCGATGCCCAACAACTCCATCGCAAGCGTCACATTGGCAACGACGTTTGCGTCATTGTCTTCCTCGACGGCCCCAACATCCAGTACGTCCCCAACACAATCCGCTCCAACTTTAATCACGTTATTGCTGTTGTCCGTGTTGAGAAGCGAACGCAACCGCCAGTGTACTCCCTCCCGAGCGGGAGCTTTGCAACAGACGGTGTTGCTCCCTACACGCCAGCGCCCTCTCCCCTGGGCCCCAGCACGCTTGGTCCGCTCTCACCCTCTCCCAGCGCGCCCATGTCACCGCTGGCCGCCGCCATGTCTGCCGGCATGGCCACATCCGGCTCGTTCAGTTCGCCCGCTTCGGGCTCGTTCTCCACGCCCATGAAGGGCAAAACTGTTGCCCAAATGCTGGCCGCTGGTGACAAGAATGACTTTTTGCGGGGCGGATTTGCGCGCGGCAGCTTCTCGGGCTCCATGTCGCGGCTACAGGATGACACAGAGCTCTCCATTCAGTTTGTGTCCAAGCGCGGTGTCGACAAGTTCGGCCCGTTGCAGCCGAACGAGAAGCGATGGCGTCTGACCGCCGACATGGCCGAGTACTTGTTGTCCAACCTTGTCAAGGGCCAGCGTGCAGCCATGCGCGCCAAGTCGTTCCAAGCTCCAATTCGCAAGTTCCGCAAGGACGTTGTTGCAGACCTCGTCAATGAAAGCATTCAAGAGGCAACCAAGGAGAAGAAGATTGAGATGCGCAAGCGAAGCAACTCGGAGGCCGACTCTTTCACGCTGCGCAACCGCTTGTTGGGTGGAAGTCTCAAAGCGCTCAACTCGATTGGTCGCAAGACGATGACTTTTGTGCGAACGGGATCCGTTTCCAATCTGAACGTACCCGCTGCAGATGGATCCGCTGCTCCTGCTACTGCTACTGCTGCTGCCGGTCGCGATCGACCACATAGTATTGCGGAAAGCTCGAGCCATGCGAGCAGCGCTGCGTCTGCTTCAGCATCATCATCATCATCATCATCATCATCCTCATCTTCAGCTGCTGCTCCACCCGCAAGCTATCGACAGTCCATGCCGGCCATTTCGTCGCCGCCAATGACCCAGTCGGCTCCCGTGTCGCCTGCGGCAGCATTGGCACAAAAGCACGCCCAGCAGCAGCAGCAGCAGCAGCAGCAACAACAACAACAGCAGCAACAGCAACAGCAACAGCAAGAAGAGCCAAAATCCGCTGCTGTCGTTCAGACCGCTTCCGCTGCCGCGGCCTCTGAGCCTCCGTCCAGCCACCCGCTGGCTCAGCCAAAGTCGTACAGCATGGCCTTGAAGTCGGGTCTCAGCTCAAGCTCGCAGCCGGAAAACGTCTCGATGGCCGCCGCGTTGCTCGCCAAAACACATCCACATGTGGTCCAAGACAATGTCGCGCGGTCGCCTCAGGGAACCCCAGCTCACATCGAGTCTGCCGAGCTGGGCTCGCGTGCGCGCACCCCATCGGCCTCTGGCCATGGCGTGAACATTGATGATGTTACCACAGCGGTTGGCGTTGTACTTCCCCATCTCGAATCCCCGGCCGAGCATGTTCGGCGCTCGTCGGCGCCTTCTGCGCTGGCCAACGTTGATCGGAACAAGGAGACGTCAGTCTAATTCTCGTTTCGCTTGATTTATTTCAAACCCAGGCCGCGCTGCATCGGTGAGGGTTCTATTCATTGTGTGAGGCCTGTTTGTATGTAATGTGTGGATGTGTGTGTCTTGTGTGCGTGTATGTGTGTGTATGTGTGTTTGTATGTGTTTGTGCGTGTGTTTGCATTCTTGTTTGTTTGTTTGTGAGTGTGCGGTCGCACGAAAGCACTTTTCAACTCCTTTTTTTTTTTTTTTTTGTGTGTGTGTGTGTGTGTGTGTCAAACTTAAAGTAGTAAAGTCGGCTTAGGATGACCACGCACTCCAATCTTTGAAGAAGCGAGGAGGCATTGCGCACGTAGAAAGTCGAGGAAAATGGCTCACTCGAGGGACAATTGCTGCGAGATTTGTTCATTGGGAATGACAACCTGCACAAGTCAACACCACAAACATAAACACAAAACAAATGCCCGTCAAAATGCTTGAAACTGCCCGAAGATGGCTTTTCAAAAGAAAAGAAAGACAAGAAGAAGCGGAGATAGAAACCCGCTTTCTTTCAGAACGCAAAGTTAAGATTGGCTGGTGGTGGCGGCACTGGAGGCGCAGTGGCAGGAATTTGCACATTTTCGACGTGCAGCAAACGTAACTTCATTTCCATGCTGAGCAGAGACTCGACATCCTGCGACAAATCAAATTCAAACAGCATTTGTTTTTTTGTTTTTGTTTTTTTTGTGAGACTCGAGTCATTCTTGAAAATATCGCAAGTCACACTTCCAAAGTTCAGAACGCCTTCGTCGCTTACCGAGGCAAACCCAGTGCTGCTGGGGTTTTGTTTGAGAAGAATCTTGAGGCCGTCAATCCAATTGTTTGCGACGGTCAGATTCGGGGCGACGAAATCCAAGCCCTCTTCCGAGCTCTCGAGCAGAAGGGAGAAGGCGAGCGAGGCCGTCTCCTCATCTGTCTTCTTCATCTTTGTCATCAGGGGCGAGTCACGACCCATCACGAGCGCCTTCACATCGGACATGTTGACACGGCCAGGGAGCGACTCCAAGGAAGGCACTCTGCCTTCGGGCGCATCTCCGTAATGAATCACTTTGTGGTTGTTGGAAAGCCGGCAAAACCACGCAACACCCTTCATGCGGCCTTTTTGGGTGTATTTTGGGAAGAAGGCGCCCTCCACGAGGAGAGACAATCGATGCTTCTTGACCAGCTGGACGATGTCCGTTTGGATGCGCTCGCGCAGTTGTCTGCAACCCCCCCCCCCAAACAAAAAAAACCAAAAAAAAAATCAAGGGGAAGAGGTCAGTTTGGGTTTCCAGCAAAGCAACAAAAGCAGCACTAGACCATTGTACATACCGCACGGGCTCGGCTTGGTGATGGACAGACTCCTTCTCTTGCATTTCGGTTTCTTGCTGAGCAAGAATTGTCTTGTACGAGACACCAAATGTCGCAGTCTTGAATGTTTCGACCGACTGAGGTTGGGACTCCTGCTTGTTCGCCAAAACCGTTGTGATTTGCTTGCGAACGACTTTCAACACCTAAGGACGCAGTGAAATCATGGTGAGGTGAGCAAAATGCACGGCACAGTCATGTTTACAAAGAAAAGACTCGGAGTTTCGACAGGTACCTTATCAAAGTCTGCCGAGGATGCGTCCATCTCCTTCCACGTGCGAACAAATAATTGAACGCACGCACCGACAAGTTCCTCCATGGGGTGGTCGGTTGAGAAGACCACGATGTAAAACTCGAGGCTGTGTTCGGAAGCTGTTGTTGAAGAACACAAGGTCAGTGAAAACGAAGAAAGACGAACAGAGATCATGCATGCAGCCAAAAAAGAATCGAACAAGAAGAACAAGAAGAACAAGTAGAACAAGTACGTACGGGGTGTGCCAATTTGCATGATCTCTGCAATAAGCTTGACAATGTGAAGGGTGGTCTTGGCGAATGGGCATTGCGCTTGGCCGCGGCTTGCTTGTTCAATGATGATCTGAAAGTTGTAGAAAAGTCGAAGAGTCGAATCAGCATACGAAGAAAGAAAAAAAGAAAGGCAACACCAGTCTTGCAACCGAACTCGAATGAGAATGACAACAGAAAACGTTGTCCGCACCCTTTGGTAGATTTCGGTATGTTTTCGTGAAAAGTAGGCCATGCACTCCAGAGCCAAAAGACCGTAGGGGCTTGACAGAGCGCGAGTGGTTTCATCCTAGAGTGGCAAAAACAAAAACGAAAAAGATGGAGGGAACCAAAAAAAAAAAAAAAACAATCAGAATCGTCAAGTGACGCTCCAAGACCAAAGGACCGCCGAAGAGCACAAACACGTACATCAAATCCAAGGCGGGCATTGGAGTCGTTCGGCTTGCGCGCACCGCTCGGAAGAGGCGATGAGGGCTCCGCGTCCGCTCCGCGCGCTTGCAACTCATTAAGCATATCATTATGGGCGCTGCTGGAACGGTTAAATACGGCTTGGATGCGCTGAGCCAGCGAGTTAAACCAAACCGACTGGAACACGTAGAGCTGATGCGCCAACTCGTCATTGACACCTCCACTCTTGCGAGCAACATTCTATTGGTTCCCCCCACACACACACACACACACACACATACACACACACACACACACACACACACACACACACACACACACACACACACAAGAAGGGACAGTCAGTGGCATTCAAAACGACTCCAACCTCGATTGAACATTCAAACCTTACCAACAGTGCCTTGCGAATGTTTAACGAAAGAATCTTTTGGAGGAATTCGGGCTGGTGGGAGCCAGCGTTCAAGAGCAGAGTGTTAAACAAGCTGATGGTGTTGGACTGGATGTCGAGATCGGACGAGCCATCCATCATGGTGATCATGGATTCGCAGCGCAAGTGCGGCGCAACGCGGCCATAGCCGTAGGCGGGGCTGCTAACAAAACGATCGGCGATGGCAAGCGCACGCTTTTTGACGTTGAGATTTTGGTGCTCGGTGTATCCGCAAATCTGAAGGCGGGGAAAAATTAGGGGGGGGGGAAATTAGGGGAAAAAAAAAAAACGAACAAGAACAGATGAGTCGCCAAAACGTCTGAATGCTAGTGCACGAATGAGGGTCGGCGAGCACCCCTGTAGACCGGACTGGTTGTCTCTCACCTTTTGAACAAACGAGTCGGACAAGCCTTCCCAGCCGGTTGTGCCGCGATCGACAAGCTCTTGAAGCATCTGAAGCGCAAACCCAAGCGTGGAGGGAGCGGTGGACTCTTGAACATGCTTGACAATCAGTGGAAGACCACCCTTGGCAATGAAAATGTTGGCAAAGGTCGTATTCTGCGGGAGGGGGGTGAGGGTTAGGCAACGTGAGTGAATCAGAAACTCTCCGCCAGCCAACGCCAATACACCGCCCAACAAACCTTGATCTGGTTGCGTAGACCAACAAAGGCCTTCTTGACGTCCTCCTCGGACCCGCGGAGGCTGGAGATGAGCTTCGAGGCTGCAATTTCTGGTGTTTGGCGAAGCTCGAGCACGTTGCCATCGCGAAGTTCACGCTGCGTCCAAACCCCATGACAAAATCACACAGAAATGAGCAAGATGGACGCGCCCCCCCCCCCCAATCGTTCCAACGTGTACTGCTTGGATGAGAGAGCAACTCTGCTCGTCAGTCACAGCAAATCAATGCACTGATTTTTTTTTTTTTCTTTGCGGGTTGCTTTTTTTTTTTTTTTTTTTCGGTTTTTGTTGTTGTTTGCCCTTTTTTTTTTTTTTTTTTTTTTTTTTTTTTTTTTTTTTTGGACAGATTGGTGCTTGGTGCAGACGCTGCGTCTCGACCGTTTTCGTTCGTAGGGGGTATGGTTGGTCCAAACTGGCATGATCGAAATGGAGTGTCTGCGCGACAACAACTCGTCGACTGGACAGCAAATCGAGTCTACAGGCGTTACAATTTGCTCCTCAAGAAAAAAAAAAAAGCGAGCGGGTAGATCGCAATCTCGACGGTTCAGTCCAGCGCCCCCTCCCCCATATCTGTCCACCTGACAACCCCCCCCCCGCAAATAAGCGCTGTGAGGAGAGGTTGCAAGCGAAAGGCGGGTCTTGTATTGTGGAAAAGATCCCGCACACTGCTGACGATGACCGCAAATAACAAAAATACTGAAAAATGGAAAAAAAAAAAAAAAAAAGCTCCAACGTTGCTTTGGTGCAGCCACAGGGGAGGGGAAGCGAGGCAGCGCCGTGGCGCGAGTGAGTGTTTGTTCCCCATAGTCTGCTGTGAAGAAGGAGCGATGGCGCTGGAGGGCCGTTCCATCAACAAGCAGGACCAAAAGGGAAAAAGGAAACAAAAAAAAAAAAAGCTTTCTGCTTGTGATTTTGTTGTTGTTTTGCCACTATTCAAGATCACTGCTTACAATGGTCGCATCCGATGTCAGAAACTGGTCAGTGTCCTCGCAGTAGAGGCAAAAGTCGGACTGGACGGCGTGCGCGACTTGGAACCGCTCGCACACTTCGCGAACCAGCACCGCCAGCGGCAGTGTCGTGTCCAGCTCGTACATGAGCGGATTGGCACCCTCCATCTTGATGCCGACCTTGAGCGTGTTGCTCACAGGTCGTCGCTGCGCTACTGCCTCCATTTTTTGCAAAGAATGTGCAGCCTGAAGATTGCGCAGGGGGAGAGTCACAAAGAGAAGGGGGAGAAGAGGGAAAGAAGGAAAGATTCAAAGAAGAATGAATGCCAAACCAAAAAAAATAAAAAAAATAAAAATAATAATAATAATAATAATAATAATAAAAATCTTGATATTGCACCAAGCCTCTGAGCGATAGTGTGGACGAGCATTCGGTGGCGTGCGTCGTTTCACATGGTTTCAGGAGAGATGGGTTGGTGGGCAATCACACCAGCATCTGCCAGCAAACACAGAGTTCTTGCACCAATTTGGCAAAAGTTCCAAAGATTTTGTTTGCACATCTCACAACTCAAGTACAGGGCTCAATAGTTTACTAACAATGACATGAAACAATCATGATAAAATCAAAGAAACAGTCACACAGAAAAAACGAGGTCACAACGAGGATATGAAAACAATACAGCTTTTGAACAAGATTTTTTTTGTTATGTTTGTGGCTTTGTTCTTTTTGTTGTTTAAGCCTTGGGGAGCTGGTCGAAATGGGCGACAAGCCAGGCGAGCTTGTCAAGAATTCGACGATCGCCTTCGAGCTCGCGCTCCACACCAGTCTTGGCCATGCGGACGGTGGTCGAAGCGCCAAGGGCAAATCGAAGCACGGCAAACTCGTTGCAAATCTTGACGGGCTGGCCAATCTGGCATTGCTGGCTCAAGATCAATCGCTCGGCATCGGTGGTGGCAAGCGAGCTAAGGTCTTGCCAGAGCAGGGCGTACAGGTTCTTGAGCGGGTCGGTCGTGAGGAAGGCACCGTTGGCGCGCACCTTGAAGGCGACGATGGTGTTGCAGTTGGCCATCAGGGTGTCGTCGTCGTACGACTCGCCGCTAAACAGCTCGATGGATTCGGAAAACTCTTGCATCAGGAGCCGGACGCCGCTGACCCAAGCACGAATAGTGCGCTCAACTGTCTCCTGGCCAAGCGTGGCAAGCTCGGCCAACCACGACAGAGCAAACTCCCAGCGCACGCAGAGACCCACGTTCTCGCGCTCGGGGAGGGCGTTGCGAAGGGCGGTGAAGGACGAGCCAATGTCGCTGCGGGTCAGGTACTGACCAAAACCGGAGGGGACGGCGACAGTGTTGCCGAGCTTGTCGCGGATGACGCTGGCAACCTGCTCTGGCACAAAGACGGCGCCGCAGAAAGAGGGAGCCTCAAAATACTTGGAGCCCGTCACCATGACGAGGGCGCCCTCGGCGAGGTAGCGCTTGATCACGACGGGTTGGCAGCGCAGCTGGCAGGCGTCGATGACGCGGATGAGGCGAGTGCCAAACTCCTGCTGCAGAGCAAGGATGTCGGGGTGGTCCGAGACGACCAGGCCCATTTTGGACGAGGGCACAGAGTGCAACACGACAATCTTGCCGAGCTCGAGGTGCTGGCGCGCGAGTGCGAGCGCCTCGGCAGCCTTGTCCACAACCTCGCCTTGGCTGTTGCGGTAGACAACCTCGTGCACTTGAATGGCGCCCTTGGGGATGCCGTCAAGAGGGGCGCCGACCGTGACAGCGTCGCCGTTCGGAGCGAAAAGCTGGAAATGGGCGCCCGAGGCGGCAGTCGCCGACATGGAGCCGACCTCGCCACCAGCGGTCAGAATGTTGACGATCGGCGGGTTTTCGACGTCCGACTGGCTCAGCGGGCGGCCAAGAACGGCGAGAGCGGCGAGCAACGGCGCGTACTCGCAGTCGGTGCCGGACGGGTTGATGATGACATCGAGCCCGGGCAGGGATTGCAGGCCAAGATATTCTGAGAGATGGGGGTAGTGAGGGTGCGAGTGAAAAGTGAGAGTGCGAGTGAGTTGAGGGGTACTTTACAGAAACTGAACGAAAACAATCACAGAAAACGAACGAACGAACGAAACAAAAACCCAAAAAAACAAATGCTTACGAATGAGGCGGCTTCGGACCAAGTCCATTTGAGCGTCGAATGAGATGGTGCCATTCTGCAAGTTTGTCAGGACCGCCTATTTGTAGCAGAGGGAGACGAACGACAACGTGAGCGAAATTATCAAAACGGAGGTTTATTCATTCACGTTGGTTTTGCTTTTGTTGTTTCTTTTACCTGAGCGGCCGCGAACGAGTGCTCGGATGGGTTGGTGCCAGTGCAGCTGCTGCGCAGGATGAGGCCTGACACTGGCTTTGGCTGGGCAAAGTACTGTCGAAGGAGCAAGCGACTGAGGTTAGTAGAGTTGGTGGTTTTTTGTTTTGCAGCTCGTTCTCTGCCCATCTCTTCAAACGTCTCATCCATCCACTTCAACTTGCTTGTGTGTATTGTTGCTGCTATTGTTGCTGCTGTTGCTGCTGTTCCCAATGCAGCACAGGGCAGTGGACTGCCTCGAGCAGGAGTTCAAACCCCATGTGACGTGCGCATCATCACCAGCGAATCAAACATGGCGGTTTCAGCCCCGTGGCTTTTTTTTTTTTTTTATCACCTGGTTTTTTTTTTTTTTTTTCGTTGAGCTATTGCTTGCTTGCTGCAAGTGGATCTCGCTAAAGCCACCCATCCCTCGACCAGGAAGAGGCACAAAGGGCAAAAAAAATACGGGGAAAAGGGAGGGGGAAAAAGAAGCGAGATAGATTGGCTTGGATCAAGCGTCGGATGTCGGGTGACTAAATTTGTACACAGTCATTCTCACCTTGTTCACGCCTTGCTTGCTGAGGTGCATGCGCTCGTCGCCACCGGCAATAACGTACTCCTCAAGCGACTGAGAATAGCGGGGAAGCGCATCCGAAGCGCCAGACAAGGCAGTCACATTTGCATTGGCAACCATGATTGGGAAAAAAAAAAAAAAAAAAAACTTTGCTTTTTGTAAAAAAGACTGAATCGAGAAATTTGGCTTCTTGCAATAATTTACTTTGTGATGATCTCAGTGAGTGGGGAAACAGCAAATGCAACCATGCACGTTGGGCAAGGGTGGAATGACGGTCATCATCAGTGGTGGCGCGTCTGACCGCAGAGTCTCGCAAAAAAAAGTTGGCAAAATTCGGAGCCTCGATATCTCTTTTCCCGCTAATTCCTGCTCACGACCCCGTCAATGCTGGACCAGCTACACGTCAACGTCACGGCTGGTGACCAGAGTAGACGCGCACGATCGAGGCAGGACGCGATCGAGCAACCAACGAATGTCACCGGCACGACGAAGCAGAGAAGCGGGAAACCGCTCACGGATGCCGGTCTCGACACATTGCTGCAAGCTCCACCCCGGATCCGAGAAGCGCTGCATTGAACAATTGTGGCCAATGGGAGCAAACAGCAGGACGAGGCACATGGCTGGATCGCCGCACACGACGAGGGACGAGTACGTGGTTCCGGTTATCCGACGCACAACCTGCGTGATGGGCAGCTGCAACGTGGTCAGCTCGGCGTAGGGAGGAAGAATGCTCCGGACTTGCACCTCGGACGAAAAAATCCGACCCATGCACATTGTTTCGCGGGTTGCCAGCACGGCAGAAACCCAGACGGGGATTTCAAACCTGAATTTCACCTCAAACCCGCATTGCGTCGCCGTGAACAGCGGGTCCATGCCCGCAGTAAAGCCGCGTCGTCGGTGGAGCTCGGCGGACACCTTTGCGTCCAGCATTTCGTCCGAAGGGCGAGTCCATAGGAACATTTGTTTGTCTCGCGAACCGCTGACGAGATGCGTCGGCGTGATGCTAAAGTTTGTGATTGAGTCGTGATGCTCTTGAAGTTTGGTCACAATCACTTGATGAATGACGTGATAAACAACAACTGGTCAAAAACAAAAACAGTGCGGCGTGTCGCAAGGAGCAAGCAAGCACAAAAACAGCGAGGTGAGTGAGATTTCCACGTCTCACCACGTTCACAGTGAGGTGACACAAAGTCGAAAATTCAACTCACTGGTACTATCACGAGAGGCGGCATACAAGAAGGGATAGGATAACTGCATGAACGTCGAGACATTCTCGTGCAGAATAATGGTCCGGTGCTGTGGCAAGAAGGGCAGTAGGTTCTCGGTTTCGGGAAGTGCAGGGGTACTCGGTGCCGGTTCAAATGGCTCTCCGTATACCAGAGGTTGCGGTGCATAGTTCGGATTTAAGGTCAGCGTGTTTACGCGATAGTCTTCGCCGCCGGAAAACAGCGAGCGGGCCGAAAGCACCAAAGTGCGGAGTAGGGAGCCCGGATGGGCCTCAATCCTCTGGAGATGCCTGCCGTCACGCAACGAGATGACGATAATCTCTCCAACGACCCCAACGACGAGCATGTTAAGCCTCAAACAGCATTGGACGGCGACCGTGACTTGTTGAGTGTTTGTGGTCTCCCACAGCGTCTTCTGGCACTTGTTCAGGTCCCAGACGGAGACAGCGCCATCGCGACAACACGTTGCCAACAGCCAATCATCGATATCCATTGCTGCCACAATGTCTTGATGAATGAGCGGCGCGATGGTCGGCGTTCCCGCCAAATACGCAGCTTTGCACTGCGCGTGAAACCACAGCGCAAGCTTGTACTGTGCTGTGGCTTGATTGTCCATGGATATTGGCTCTAGTTGCCCTGCTGGATTGGCTCGGTCTGGCGTTCGGTCGGCATCCGTAATCATCTCGTCATCATCAGCCAGCGGTGGGGGGTACGTTTCGCCCGTCAGCAGCTGCGCCGACAGCGACGCGGGCACAAGCGGAGTGGAAGCCAGTGTGGCTGCGTATTTGCGCGACACGGCAAACCCTGCGTCGGGCGGGACTGGGGACATGTCAGCGATCGGCAACGCGAGTCTTCGCCACAGCCAAGGGTCGCCCGCAACGTAGTGGAGCCGTCGACTTGTCCGCTGAAGTCGACATAGATCGGACGCTTCTAGAAATGACAGAATATGCAAGAGAATGTCGTCTGCGAGATCCGCATGATGAACGTGAGCCTTCACTGCAGCTGGATACGAAACTGCGATTCCTTACAGTCCAAGTGCTCCAAGAGCATTTCGAAAAGTCGGCGGGGAAAAAAAAAAACTGAGCAAGTAATAAGGTTGTGGATGGAAGGTTTCTAACTGCTTTTGTAGTGTGGATTGGTGCCCGACTCTTGGAACAATTCTGCCATTCAAATCATCACGACTACGGTAATGTTACAAATAGATGCAACTGCAAAAGTGCACAGTCAATGCGTGGCTGGGGGCTCAGCCACATGCCCAGCCTTGTACGAGACCACCCGAATACACTAGGATGGCTGAGGCACGGAAACGTGCAGCTTGCTCAGAATGTCCGCTTGCCGATGATCCACACGGTCTGGAAGAAGAATAAATCCTCGTGATCGGAGCAGATCGCATCCAGGGCACTTGTTGACTGGTGAGAGGTTGTGTTTGGATGGGTCAAGGATGGGGAGCAGGTGAGCAAACCGAAGCTACAGCACCAGGATTGTCAAAAACAAAACCACTGCCACACAGCACAGCGGGTCGCAGCTCAACTTACAAGACAGCTCAATGTTAAACAGACCAACGTGGCTGTCGCAGCCAGGACAGTGGAGCTTGACCCAGAAGCGATCCGGGGATCGAGACTCGTCCGTACCCAACTTGTGAGCAGGCTCGATGCCTCGAGTTAACTGAGGCTTCATCCACCGCATGGGCTCAACGTAGATTTGCCGGCAATCTCGCACGCTAGTACGGATTTCCTCCAGGAAGGTGCTTCCTTCCATGTCTGGGCCGTTTAATTGAGAGAGCCATTGGTGCTGCATGTCGAGATTTTCGCTAACGGGGTGGCCAATCACATGCTCGTCCAAACACAGCATGTGCGAGCAAGCCCTGCAGGCAATGCCGGAAGGAGCATGGCGTGGCAGGTCAACGCCAAACCGCGCGACGTGGGTGGTGAAGGCGTCGCGCCACTTTTTGGAAAGCGACATTGTGTACACTGCGTGCCACTTGTACAAGCTTGACTTTGTGTCCACCTTGTAGCCCATGCCTTGGAAGAGGTTGAGTTGATCTCGAAATCCGTCATTGGGGCTGTGGGGAGGGAGATTGTCAAAACGGTCAGAGAGATTCACAAGTCCGGTTCCTTTCACGACTGCCAGCAGTGCTAACCTGATGAAATCGCGACACTTGCGCACTCGTTCGATTGCCTCGTCGACAGTCAATGGAGCAGTGAGCTCTGCGCAATGGCGAACAACACGTCAGTCAGAGTAGCGAGCACGTCTCGGCAAACCAAACCAAAACAAGCAACCGGGACAAACTACAGCCTAAACCCCCCCCCCAACAAAAGAGTTTGGCTTTGCTCGAAAATTGTTCGAATTGAATGCCAACCTTCGTTGATGGCGACAGCGTGCAACCGGGTGGCGCGATCCTGGGGCGGGATGTCGAGGCCGAGCAGTCGGCGAGCGGCAGGGGCGGTGGCTGGCGAGCAGAGCCTGTTGGCGAGCGTCATGATGTACGCGACGACGACCGTGGCCGAGCGCGAGACGCCTGCAAAGCAATGGACAAGCACTGCCTGGTTCCTGGAGAGCGCGCCGTCGAGGAAGTGGATGCACTGTGGCAGGAGGGAGAGAATGTCGGCGTCGCTCGTGTCCTTTATGTCGAACGCGAGCTGGCTCATGGGCGGGTGCACCGTGCTCGTGTTTGGCAGCATTGTCAGCACATGTGTGATTGGAGGCACGTCTGCTGCCGGGCCCTGGTAGTACGAGCTCTCCTCGTCGCTGTCCGAGTTGTTCCCACTCGTCGTGCTGCTGCTGCTGCTGCTGCTCAATCCCACGCCAGCACCATCGCCGCCGCCGCTCTCGCTGTTCTCTGGCTGTGGCAAATGGCGTCCGCGTCGCACCCGCAGATAGTCGGAATAGTCACCCAGGTATAGATTCGGGATGATGTAGTGCATGGCTCAGAGCAAGTGCTTTGTGGTTGTTGTTGTTGTTGTTTGGGGGCTCAAAATGATGACTGCCAAGTCAAAGTGGCAGAGTTGCTGCGGATCAGAATGATCGCAAAGGGGGAAGCGGGGTTGATGATGGGTGTCAGTGCCAGGGCGCGAGATTGCTTGGTTGTGAGGATTGGGCGTTCGGCGAATCCCAACAAACAGCCAGCCACTGAAAGCGCTACCAAAGTACTTGTTCGGGGGGCCCAACAAGAACGTATGCTGCTTCGTTGCATTGATTTGTGATTCTCTAGACTTGGATGAAGCAGCCAATTGACAATTGGCAACAGTTGGTGAAAACGCGAAACATGTTCCGCTCTTTTTATTTTCCAATCCTTGGAAGACCGAACACACAAATTCTTGGAGACACAACAGGCACGCGGGGGTTTATTTGTTGTTAAAATTGTAACTTGAGTTCCTGAATTGCCAGATGTACGAAAATTGTTGCGGCTGACAAGTTGACAAGTTGAGGCTGGCGACGTGGCATACAAACAGGCTGAACGAAAAACGGTCACTATGCGAACAGCTCGGCTGTGCGACGCAGGTAGTCTGGGCCGTATGTGTAAATGGTGTATGTGGACATGGCAGTCAGCCCAGCCACTACCGAGTCTGTTGGACGAGCAGAAGCAGAAGCAGCCAAGTTAGCGCGCGAGAATGAGCAGCACCAAGCTCGGCGGCGAAAGTGGGGGGGGCGGTTGACCGGGGCTGGATTGAGAGATGGTAATAATGCATGGTAAGAAGTCCAGTCACAGGTGGTGGACTAGCAAAACGGACGGCGGCAGAAAAGGAAGGGCGGGGAGGATGGCGAAGGGCCGAACCGGATGGATTCGAACCAGACCACTGCGACGACGACCCGCCTTCCCACTCCCCACGTCATCCAGATGTGCTCCATCACGCATTGACAATCGTTATTCATTGTGTAGAGCAGTGGTGCGACACCGGGACCGATCGGCGACGAGTTCAAACTCAAAACCCTCACTTTCGCTCCCTCACTCAAACCCCCCCCCCATCGTGCTCATGTCTTGCTGCAAAGTGCACAATTTAGAAAGGAGACGTACTAAAAATCAATCGCTCCCATGGCTCGAGCATGGCCATGTTGGTATTGAGGTTGTACATGTTGAGAAGATTCATGGTTGAGAGAGATTTGAAGGTGAAAATGTGGAGTGGAGGACTCAGGTCTGAGCAGAGTAGACACTTGGAGATTGTTGCAAACAATAGTTGCGATATTTGAACGGCTGCTTGGTCGGGATGGCGAGTCTGAGCCCTCAGCAGCAACACTGTAACCAACAAACGAAAAACCGACAACGTTCGGGCGACAATACAATAAGACTTGTTTTTGACAACGTCCGATGTAAGAGCGCACAACACTCAACTCTGCGAGATCAAGAAGACAAAGGTGCAGGGTGCACCAATCCTTTTCAAGCTCATGCGGCAAGTAGAGCTCCAATATCTCGTACGTCCCCTTCCGTCGTCGAATGGAAGAGTACCGACAACGAGTCAAAGCATGCAGAAAATCGCAAACGCTCGTGCGAATCGAGAGTCTGGCATTGCAAAAACAACGAGTAAACAGCCTCCGGACAGCTCGCTGGCCTTTCGAGCCGGTTGCCGGCTTCGATGAAATCCAGCAAATCCCGCGCTTCAATGTTACGATACGGCGCTTCCAAAGAGTAGGAAAACACCTCCCCTATGAATGGAATTGGATGCAAAAGGCAGAATCATGCAGACTGAGCATTTTCCGCCAACGGTGCCTTCGCTTCATCCTTTGGATGCTTACAGATCAGCACGCCAAACGACCAGACATCCGACAACTCTGAGAACTTCTTGAACTTGAGTGATTCTGGAGCCATCCACTACCAAAAATCAAAAAAGGAAAGGGCGTGCAGTTCGACGTCAGGTCCCGACTTTACCAACAGTCTCAATCACTCGCTCGCAAGGCTCTCCAACTTACGCGAACAGGAAGCTTGCCCTTTGTTTGCACCTTGTAGTAGTAGTCCTCCATTTCTCGTGACAAACCAAAGTCGGCGAGCTTGACAGTCAGATTGCTGCCAACAAGACAGTTGCGGGCGGCAAGATCGCGATGCACAATATGCAGCTTTGCAATGAACGACATTGCATCTGCCACTTCACGAAGAACATGCAGCGACTCTTTGAGCGACCACTGAACGCCAGAGCTGTAGGATTGCTTCAGAAGAGACTTGAGGTCGCCGTACTGCAAGAATTCAAGCACGAGCAGTGCTGGCGCCGGCTCATGCAACACAGCCAACACGCGCGTGATGTTCGGGTGTCGCAACGAGGACAGAAGCTGTGCTTCCGCGATAAAGTCTGCCGTGGACTTGGCATCCGCGTCGGCTTTGAGCCTTTTGACAGCAACGGTGATTTTTTCGTCACTGCTTCCTCCTCCAGCTTGCCGGTACAGATCTTGTGCCTCGACCGGCACACACGAGCGAGGGAGCGTGCCGAGCAGCACCTCGCCAAACTGTCCAGCACCCAGCCGTTTGCCGAGCTGTAAAGACGCACGGACAGTATTGAGGGCCGCGGATGAGCTGACTTCGTCATACGGGCTGGCTGCTGTCCCCGTCGTATCTCGGCTGGCAGAGCCTTCAGAAGGTTTGGCGTACTCAGAGTAAACGCGCTCGCTTGTTGGACCCCTAGCATTTGCAGCTGCGGCCTTCGTGGCACGACCGTCGGAGGGTTGGGCATACCCAGAGTAAATGCTCTCGTTTGTCTGTGCTCTGGGATTCGCGGTTGCGTAGATGGCGTGATACGGGTCTCGATCTGCGGCAGGGAAGGAGACGGTTGTCATGTTTACTGTTTCTTGCTGGTCGGGAGTGACTGATTTGTGCCTGCGTTTCTTCCGTAGGAGCAGAACCAAACCGACCAAGAGTGCAACCCCGATGACGCCACCAACTGCTGCTCCGATCGCCCCCAAGGATCCCCCGCTATCGTCTGAATCGGCTTCGCTGCTGGAGGAAAGCCCTGTGGTGGATGAGACGGATGCTGAACCAAGCGCGACGGAGGCTGCCGATGTTTGAGAAAATGTCGAAACGAACGCCGCAGATGCACTCGCACTCGCAAGCGACGCAGAAGCAGCGGATGCGGCAGAGGCCGATACCAGAGAAGCGACTGATGCGACCGAGGCAGACGCCTGGGAGACTGCAATTGCAACGGCTGCTGCTGAGCTTGTAGAAATGGCAAAGGCCTGAGCAGATGCCGACGAAGCGTAGCCTGCAGAGGCACTGGCAGCTGCAACGGAAGCTGCACTGGTCGATGCAGCCGACGCCAAGGAAGCGGACTCTTGAGACGCGATCGAAACAGCCGACGCGGAGGCGACAGCAGCAACAGATGCAACTGAAGCAGAAGCAACAGAGCCAACGGAAGCGACAGAAGCAACAGAGGCGACAGAAGCAACGGATGCGACAGAAGCGACCGAGGTGGCATACGCCGGCGTACATTCCGGCATGGCATCGCACAGAAATGTGTCAAAGTCCGCTAGCGAGCAATTGCCACAGTACTCTGACGTGTAGGCGACGGCCATATAGATGCCAGCAGCGATAATGTTGGTGAATCTGGGGCCGGGGTACTGCAGCGCATTGTTGGTACCAGCCCCTGACAGCAGCAGATCGACCTGTGCCGACCCTTGGATGTTGCCAGAAAATGTGCCATCAACAATCCCGACTCGGGCTCCGCCTTCCACATTGATGGCCCCAGATACGGTGGTGGATGACCCTGCATACTGTGGCAACGCTTTTTCGTCAGCAAGGAAGAAAGCCCGAAAGTCACACCCCTGCACCATCAAAACTTGCCAAATTGTCGGTGAACGTGCACTTGGTGAAGTACGCTTTTGTTTGCTGCAAGCGCACAGTTCCCCAAGAAGCGGCAGAAGTGATCCTGTTGCCGACAAACGATGTGTTGCGGAATTCTCCTCGTGATAAGGAGGAGCTCGAATAATAAATAGCAGCTCCCGAGGATGCCGAGTTTCCGGTGAATGTGGAGGACTCGGTGCGCACATAAGAATCGGCTCCCGCGAAAATGGCTCCGCCAAGAGCGCTTGAGGTCGGCCTGTCAAAACAAATGGTCAGCAAAAGGCAACTCGGATATTTGCAACAGCATGCTGCCAACGTACGATGCCGAGTTGGAAGTAAAAGTGCAATCTCGGCAGCTCAGGAAAGATCGGCGAATGTACAAGGCACCTCCGCCTTCGCTTGACCTACAGTACAGATTTGTTGCAGCATTTGCGCGATGAGCTGGCTGAGTTCATGTCGGTTTCACTGACAACTGTTAAGCTTACGCAGCACAAGAAGTAAACGTCGAGGCTTCAATAAAGTAGCTGATGGGCACATTGGATGTTTGGCCAATAGCCCCGCCCGCGCCCGCTGTGCAAGCATCAAAGAGCGTGTCGCTGATCTGAAACATGCTGCCAATCGCGCCGTCATAATTGATCGCTCCACCGCTTAAAGGGGCCGTGCAAGACTTGAATTTTGAGGAATCAATATTCATGGTCACTAAAGTGGATGAGCCAACACTGATGGCGCCGCCCTTGGAGGAAGCTGCCGTAGAAGTGCAACCGTCGAAGATGGAATTCTCAATGTTCACTTCGATGGGAGTAGTCGAGGCATTCACGATGGCGATCGCACCGCCGCCTCCCAGGTTTGTTCTGCGAATCACGGAAGTCTCGGATATGAGTCAAAGCTGTCCAAAATCATAACGCCGCACGAGACCAATAGATCAACACAAGGACGGGTTTCATGGCTCACGTTGTGCAAGATTTGAAGGTTGCATTCCGAAGATTCAACGTTGCTCCGGCAGCAAGAAGGCAAATCCCTCCACCTCCACCCACGGCATTCACGCACGATTCCAAGGTGACATCCACCAGTGTTACTTTTGGGTAGCCGGAAGAGGCGGGCACAGAAATGCAACCTCCACTGGTACCTGCGGAGCCTCGCATCAACGTCAAGCGTCGCAGCGTGAGGTCGGTCTGTCGGATTGTAAACTGGCGGCCATTGTAGGCCATGTCCAGAATCACGTCGGAGCGCGACGCGCCAACCCCGCGAATTTCGAATAGCGACGAGCGTGTAATGGTCATGCTGTCGCCGGCACTGAGGGCGTACGTCCCTGGACTGATACACACCACTGCATAGTTGGTGGTTGGGCCAACCGCCATCACGAGAGCGCTGACGCTCGAGACTGTGATGGAGCAATCAGTGACCGCCTCGGCAGAGCGTGCGCGCCCAAGCAGCACTATGATCAACAGTGACAGCACTGCGCTGGCGTTCCGTCGCAACCGGCTGCTCTGCATTGCTGATTTCTGTGTGGAGGTCAGCATTGTGATGAGAAACGATCAACAACAATGCAGGTGATCTGAATGATGCTCCCCAGCACTCACCACCCACACTCTCGGCACCCCCACTCACTCACGGCTCTCTGGGGGTCGAGCTCATCTGTAACAGCTCATCTTCAACAGCTCATCTTTACTCGCTCAGGATGCAAAGCCCGAACTGTCATTTGCCGCGGGTGAAAGCGCCGATGCGGAGCAAACATCGAGACCGATCAAGCCGTCGTCGTCGTCTCTTCGCCCTTCCTCGCGATTCTCTCTGAGCAAGCATCCTCTCCCTCGCATTCACCCTTGTTTCGACGCTGTAGCGGTGGCGTGCGCTTCTGTTCCCCCGCGCACGCATTGTTTCTTCGCGCGCACGCAATCAGAATCGGGTGCTGAATTCTGTCACCCCCACCACCACTCCTTCACACCACACCACACTGCACCACACCACCCACTCACTCAGAAACTCAGGCATGAACAATAAATTCATCGAGAGAGCCCACAGAGCCTCACCTCCCGAGTCAGAGTCCTCCAAAAACCCCCCTTTTCAAAAGTCCCCGCTCAACTAAAATCTCCAACGGGACACAATGGCAGAGGAGTGACCGACCAGCCAGCTGATTCTGAGAACTGAGCTTGCAGGACTGGATCAGAACAAACTGGGGGTACCTTTTTTGCAGTCATTTCATTTGTCTTTCATTGAAGCGCAACAAACATGCTGTCCTTGACAGTTGCTGTAGCGATTCTGGTTGGAGCGGTACTCGCGTGGCTCGGCGTGCAGCACCGCACCAGGACGATCGCCAGCAGACCGCGTCCTCCAGTTACTCTGGCAGTGCTGCCACGCAGCGTTGATGCTGCTGGTGGGCCGGTAGACGCGCGCGAGAAGGCCTTCCTCGACGGATTCGCCAGCGCAGGCGCCGAGATTGTTCAAGTCACACCACTCCTCTCCACGACGTCAAAGTCGTCGACAGCCTCGCGATCGACCAGCACCAGCACCAGCACCACTGGCACCGCTGCCACGACGCAGTGCAAGCGCATCCTCATCACCGGCGGACGCGGATTTGTTGCTGCCTATGTCATCCGACGCTACCTGAAGCAGCAGCAGCAATCATCATCCGAGAATGGGTTGCTGCATGTGCACGTCCTGGACCTCCAGCTGCCCGACCCGACCTCGACGGCAACCGATGCCATCGGACAGGCCGTCTATCAGCCGAGCATTACGTACATTCGCGCGGACATCACCAACAAGGAGCAGATGAAGATTGCCACGCGCGGGATGGACGTTGTCCTGCATATGGCCTCGCTGCTGCCATCGGTCGGCGTCTCCCGGGACACGTTCGAACGCGTCAATGTGCGGGGAGTCGAGACAGTCCTCGCTGCGTGCCGCGAAAATGGCGTCAAGGCTCTCGTGTACACGAGCTCGGCCACGGTGTTGCTCGATCTGCACAACAAGTCGATCGAGAACGCCGACGAAGACCATCCGTACCCGCGCCAGCATATTGACGACTATACCGCCACGAAAGCTGCCGCCGAGCGCATTGTGCTCAAGGCCAACACTCCGTCGTTTGCCACCTGCATTCTCCGTCCGAGCGCCGTGTTTGGCTTGGGTGACAAGGTCTTGCTCGACATGCTCGTTCGCGGCCAAACCCCTGTCTACCTTGGCAAGGGCAACGAACTCCTGGACTATGTGCATGGTGATTCGGTTGCGCAAGGTCATGTTCTTGCTTCCGGTAGGTTGAGGTGTTTTTTTTTTTTTTCAAGTTTGTTTGTCGATGCTGCAGGCTAGCGTTGATTGTTCATGGTTGTCTTGTTCTCTCGGGGTTGTTGCATTTTGGGGCTAAATCATGGGTGGTACCACACAGAGCGACTCGCGCCCGGATCGAAGGCGGCTGGCCAGATCTACCACATTTGCACTGGAAAGCCAGTCATGTACCGCAAGTTCAACGGCGATGGCACGGGCGACAAGACGCTTTCCCACTGGGGCTACAAGCATCCTTCGTCGTTGCCGCTGCCCATCGCCACCACCATGGCTCGTCTGAACGAATTTGTTCACTCTGTGACTGGCAGTGCTCCGTTCGGGCTGGCTCTTTCGCTTACTGCCATCGACTACACGCAGCGCACCTACTGGTTTTCGGTCGAGAAAGCCCGCCGCGACCTCGGGTACGATCCGCTCGATTCTCTTGAGGCGCTTGTATCCGACGTCAAGACGTTCCAGAAGACGATGCTCGCTGCGTGATCCAGGCGGTGTGTTGTGTTCCTTCTTTTGCTCTTCCTTTGTTCTGTTTCGTTCTGTTTCGTTTGCAGTTGTTTTTTTTTTTTCCGTTTCCTCCTGACGTTGCATTTCATTTTGTTCCATTTTGTGTTCCATTTTGTGTTCCATTTTCATTTTGTGACCACGCATTCTGACTCTCTGACTGTGCGTTTTGGACCAATCGTTGCACACCACGTCGTTTCCAATTTTGTAGTCCACTCATTCCTCCTTTTTATTTCTTTTTTTTTTCTTTTTGTTTTATTTCTTTCTCTCTTTCGCCAATCATGAATCGCTGGCTTCGCTTGGCTGCGATGCTGGCGCTCCTTGCGTTGCTCATGACGGCCTTCGCCATCCCTGCGTGTAAGTCCAGCATATCCGTCACTCAAACAAACACCAAAAAAAAAAAAAAAAAAAAAAAAAAAAGGCGAGATCCTTCGATAGAGTTCCATTTGGTCCACACTCGTCCACACTCATCCGACGCTTTGCTTGTTGCTGATGTTGCGCTGCTGATGCTGATGCTGATGCTGATGCTGATGCTGATGCTGTCAGTGTGCGTTTTCGCAACCACTGCGCAGCGGTTTGACGAAGCAACGACAGTGTTCGAGTTCAGAAGTCGCTTGGCTTGAATTGTTGTCTTCCCTTTTCATCGTGCGTTTGCTGTGCTTTGCAGCGCGCTTCGTGATGCTTGTTGGTCCATTCGATCTATTGAAAGCGACTTCCCCCCTCCCTCCCCCTCCCCCGAATTGCGTCGACTTGCGAGCTTCAGCCTGACTGACTGCACTCACTTTGTCACTTTGTCTTCACTCTTCCTCTCTCCCCCCCTCTCTCTCTCTCCCTCTCTCGTACACAGCCCGCGCTTCTGAAGCCGATGACGATGACGACACTTCTGCTGATCTGCCCAAGGTCGCTAACGACATTGCTGGCGATCGCGTTGGCTCCAAGACGGACGATCAAGTGGTTGAACGGTGAGTTGTCGTGCTCAGTGTCAAAATCCCTGATCTCTCTCACTGTGTATGTGTTTTTGGTACACCCTGCAGTGAGGAACAAGCCATCCATATTGACGGTCTCTCTGTCTCGGAGGTTAAGCAACTGCGTGAACGATCGGACAAGTTTGCCTTCCAGACGGAGGTCAATCGCATGATGAAGCTGATTATCAACTCGCTCTACAAGAACAAGGACATCTTCTTGCGAGAACTCATCTCGAACGCCTCGGACGCGCTCGACAAGATTCGCTTCCTGTCCGTCTCGGATCCCAAGCTTCTTGGCGAGACGACGCAGCTGCGCATCCAGATTTTCGCTGACGCCGCCAACAAGGTGCTCCACATTACCGACACTGGTGTCGGCATGACTCGCGACGATCTGATCCGCAACCTCGGCACCATCGCCAAGTCCGGCACTGCCGAGTTCCTCCACCAGATGCAAGAGTCGCAGACCGCCGACGCTTCGTCCCTCATCGGTCAGTTTGGTGTCGGTTTCTACTCGGCCTTCCTTGTCGCCGACACGGTTGTTGTGACCACCAAGCACAACGACGACAAGCAGTACATCTGGGAGTCGGACGCCTCGTCCTTCTCGATCGTCGAGGATCCCCGCGGCAACACTCTTGGCCGCGGCTCCACCATCTCGCTCCACCTCAAGGAGGAGGCCCACGATTTCCTCGACCAGGAGACCGTTCGCAACCTCATCCGCAAGTACTCTGAGTTTATCAACTACCCCATCTACCTGTTTGTCAGCACTGAGGCCGAGGTCACCCCTCCGGCCATGGGCCACGGCTCCTCCTCCGAGGAGGAGGCGGCCGACACCGAGACCGAGACGTCCGAGGACGCTGACGTCCAGGAAGAGCCCGCCGCTGCCGCCGAGAAGCCCAACGGCGACGGCACGTCTGACTGGGAGCTGCTCAACGCCAACAAGCCCATCTGGACTCGCGCTGCCAAGGATATCGCTGATGACGAGTACGTGCGCTTCTACAAGGGCTTCTCCAAGGACGAAAAGGACCCCCTGACCCACATCCACTTTAGCGCCGAGGGTGACGTGTCCTTCCGCTCCATCCTCTTCATCCCGTCGGAGGCGCCTCAGAACATGCTGACTGACTTCCACAAGAAGGTCAACAACATCAAGATGTACGTGCGCCGCGTTTTCATCACTGACGAGTTTGACGAGATGCTGCCCCGCTACCTGAGCTTCATTTCTGGCGTTGTCGACTCTGACGACCTGCCCCTGAACGTGTCTCGTGAGACGCTCCAGCAACACAAGCTGCTGAAGGTCATCAAGAAGAAGCTTGTCCGCAAGGCTCTTGAGATGATCAAGAAGCTCGCCGAGGATGACGAGGACAAGGAAAAGTACAAGACCTTCTGGAAGGCGTACGGCACCAACATCAAGCTTGGTCTGATTGACGATTTCGCCAACCGCTCGCGCCTCGCCAAGCTCCTCCGCTTCCCTTCGTCCAACTCTGACACGGATGACACCTCTCTCACCGACTATCTCGCCCGCATGAAGGAAGGCCAGAGCAACATTTTCTTCATGGCTGGCCTCAACCGCGAGGAGACTTCCACCTCTCCCTTCGTTGAGCGTCTGCTCAAGCGCGGCTATGAGGTTCTCTACCTTGTTGACCCTGTCGACGAGTACACCATCCAGAACCTGCCCGAGTTTGAGGGCAAGAAGTTCCAGAACGTTGCCAAGGAAGGCCTCAAGTTTGGCGACGAGACTGACTCGCAGGAGCGCCGCTTCAAGAAGATTGAGAAGCAGTTCAAGCCTCTGACTGACTGGCTCCGCACCAAGCTTGAAAAGTTCCTCGACAAGGCCGTCATCTCGACCCGTCTGACTGGCTCGCCCTGTGCCCTCGTCGCCTCGTCGTACGGCTGGTCTGGCAACATGGAGCGCATCATGAAGGCACAGGCCTACTCGATCCAGAACGACCCCACGACTGCCTTCTACGCCGCCCAGAAGAAGACTCTCGAGCTCAACCCCGGTCACCCACTCGTTCGCGAGCTCCTCAACCGCGTCAAGGACGAGCCGGAGAGCGTTGAGACTCTTGATCTCGCCACCCTTCTTTACGAAACCTCCGTTCTTCGCTCGGGCTACTCGCTCAAGGATTCGGCCGACTTTGCCACCCGCATTGAGCGCATCCTCCGTCTCTCCATGGACGTGGATCCAGAGGCCAAGGTCGACGCCATCTTTGACGACGAGGACGCTTTCGCCGACGAAGAGGAAGAGGAGGTCGAAGAGGTTGAGACTTTTGGTGAGGAAGATCACGTTGGCGAAGACGAGATTCCCGCTGAAGAGCACCGCGACGAGCTGTAAACGGCCAGGAACTCCCCGTTTGTTGTAGTTGTTTTATGTGTGTTGCCCCAAAATAAATTTTCAAACTTTTTTTTTAAAAATCAACAAACAACATGTTCATCATTACAATACATCCGCAGTAGCGCCTTGCATCGTTTGTATTTTAAACTTATGCCTTGAGTTTCCAGATCTTGAGCTTGAATCCAAGCATTTCCGACATGACTGCCGAAAATGCGGAAAGTACAACTACACGAGTGATGTTGTAGAGCATGGGATTCATGGACAAGCCTGAGATTTTGTACGGCGTTTCCAATTCCTACCTCAACAACACCAAAAGAAAAAACAAAAACCAAAAACAAGAAAGAAAATTGCTGGGGAGGTGAGAACAGAACAACAATCGAAACGAAATATCATAGACAGCATCATCGTTGGATGCAGCTGCGCACCTTGATCAACTTGGTAGCCAGCTTTAATACGTTGTTGGCAATGCCAAGGTCGCCTCGTTTCTCGGGTGTAAGCTCCATACGCACATAGAGATTGATCTGTTCGGTGAGCAGCACGCAGGCGTTCTGGTATTTTTGATTGATTCGCGAGCCGAGCGTCATGAACCGAAGCAAAAAGATGCAAATGGTGAGGGACCAGGCCAGCAGTTCCCAGTTCAGCAAGCTCGAGAAGAAGGGAGTCGTGCCAGTGTCATCCAGCAGTCTGGCCGACATGAACAAAACAAGAGCCAGCGTCAGCAAAAAGGATGATGAGACAATCGTATCGACGGAGCGTTGGGGGCCTTTTTTCTACGCGAGATGAAAGGAGAAGAACGTGAGTCACCAATGCAGACAATGCAGTCCCACATTTTGTGTGTTTTTTTTTTTTTTGTTTTGTTTTTGTGCTTGGAACTACAGGTTTGCCAAGTACGTACCTTTAAAAACGATCGCAACGAAAGCCACATCTTGATGTTGCGGACCTTGTGGAGACGAAAATGAGGCAGACCAGATCGTTTGGCACGGCGTGCTGAGGTGAGCCCGCCAAAGTACTTGGCGTACAAGTACCGCTGATGATAGGTACGTTCTGCGACCGACAAGGCGAACAAAAAGGCAAACGTGAGGCTGGCCGCGCCAATGACACTGCTAGAGACCAGGTAGATGGATTTCCAAGACGTTCCGAACGCCGCTTGCAGAATTGCAGTCCAATGGGACGTCTCCACGAGTTCTCCTTCCACATTGGTGGTCGCTGAATCGATTGGCTGTTGCGCAGGACAAGCCGTGAACATCAACCAAAGTCAAACAAAAGTTGCAGTCAGCCCAACCAGCAAACCACCAAAAAACCCAAAAACCAAAAAAACCAAAAAAACCAAAACACCAAAAACAATACATGACTTGCCTGGATGTGCGAGATGCGATAGATGACCGGAAGAAGAGCAATGTACACACTGCCCAGCACAGACATGTGGACGTACAGCGAGGTTTGTTTGGCGCGAGCAACTCGCGCAAGAATGGCATTACTGAGCTCCGCCAGAGTCATTTCAGCCTTGACGACCGTTTCGTCTGCTGGCCAAAGCGTGACGGAAATGTTGCCGACAATTTCACCTCGGAGCATCTTGTTGGTCAATTCACGCTCACGACTGATGGTTTCTCTGGAGAAGGATCGGTCTTCGTCATCCGAGTATTCGTTCGAATCGTTCCCGTCGTCTTCGTCGCCACTGGATGAGTCAGAGTCGTGCTCCTGGAAGGCCCGCGGCTTCACGTTGCTGGTCGATGGGACGTTGAGTTTTTCAGATGCACTTCCACTGGACGTGGCAGAGGATGACGAGGGACCGGCTGCGCTGGCGGTTGGTGCGGTCGCGCGAGTTGATGCGCCTGAATCGAGATTGGCCGCACGCACAAATCCATGGCTCTGAGCGCAAGATGAAACTGTTGCTGAGTTGGAGCTGCTGCTGCTGCTGTGGCCGCCGCCACTCGTACCGTTGCTATCGGTTGCGGCACGGGGTTCTGTTTTTACATTCAAGCTGCTCGGGGGATCGTTCGTTCCAGGTGCAGCCGCTTGTTGTGAAGAAGTAGGCTGGCTGCTGGATGTGTTTGGCTGCTGGCTGGCCGATGAGGCACTGTTCCGAGGGGTGCTGGATCCGCTGGAGCTGTGGCGGTGATGGCCATGGCGCGAATCAGAGTGGTCGGAACCGGAGGTAAAGCGCGTTGCCGCGACACGCGCATAGACGATGCCGCTCGCCAGCAAAATCGACAAGGGCAAGAAGACCTCCATCGGCGTGACGACGAGCCGAGGGCTGAGCGAGTCGTCGATGGCGGCAGGCGCCTCAGACTCTTCTGCGTTCGTGAGCTGGGCCACCTCGCCATCCAGCATGTACAGCAGCACGGAGGAAATCTGCATGAGATACATCAGAGTGCCCACCAACCACGCGTTGAAGTGCACCTCTTCGCACCACCAAGTCCGGAAGAGCGGAAAGAAGACGGCTCGCAAAAACCCCTTGCGCAAAATGTTGCTGTCCGCCTCGGTGGGTTTCGCCTTGAAGAACATGGAGCCGCGCACCAAGTCGAGGTCGATCAGTTCTGGCTTGGGTTGCGACTTGGACTTGCGAGTCGTCTGCGGCTGCGAGCCTTGCCGTTCCAATTGCCGTTCCCAAGTGGCGGAATCGTACCGAGCAAACTTGGCTTGGAAGGCAGACACGGAACTGTCAATCCGCTCGACAAACCGCACGCGTTCGACCGGTCTGTCCGACGAGCGTGGCGTGCCGCTCGTGTTTAGGATACCCGCAAAGAAGGGATTGGCAAAAAACCCAGAAGAAGGATGAAGCAGGGATGCTTTGGACAAGCCCTCGCTGGAAGAGCCGGACGTGTTTCCCGCGGACTGCGAGCGCGCAGGCAGGGGCAGCGTCGGGGCTGAAGATGAGGCCACCGTTAAGCTGGCGTTCGAGGTGCTGGCGCCGGCAGCCGAGGTGGCTGTCATGGCTGGCGTAGTGCGACGCGCCTCGTGCTCTGCTTGCTCTCGCTGAGCGGCCTTGAAGGCTGCCTTGTGTTTGGTGACTTCTTCTGAGTCTGCGTGTGCCTGGAACAGGGCCTCTGCGCTCGGCGCGGTCGCTGTGGACGAATCGCCAGCAGAGGTGCTGCGGCCTTTGGTGGCGAACTCTGAGGCATTGCTTGTCGTCGTCGCACCGACCGCTGGAGTTGTGGAGCTTGTGATGGTGACGCTCGGAGTTGTGGAGGTTGTATTGCCGACATTCGGAGTTGTGGAATTGGTCGCCGATTTTGCTGCAGAGTCGGGCTGTTGAAGATTGAACGTAGGTGGTGCGACCGGCAGAAGAATTGTGCTGCCTCGGCGCTGAGTGACGACGACTGTTGGTCCTGTGGTGCTGCTGGAAATGCTAGAAACAATCGACGAGGACGATTTTGACAAGTCGTTCGTTGCATTGAGCGAAGAGCCAGCGCCGACTGCTGGCGTGGAGGATAACGTCCCCTCCGCAAGAGCGGCTGTTTTGGCGATTGTCTCGTTGTTGGAGGGAGGAAGGGCTATTGGGTAGTGCGGTGAGACAGTTCGAGCAGGGACTTTGCTGGACGAGAGCAGAGCCTCCTCAACGCTGTTTGTGCGACCATAGTAAGAAAGCCCGCGATCGATTGCAGGCGATACGGCGCCCTGCTGGTGCTGTGGCTGTCCATGATGAGGCTGTCCGTGATGAGGCTGTCCGTGGTGTGACTGTCCGTGCTGGTGATGACGAGGGGTAATGTCGAGCGACAAATTGACCGAAGCAAGCCTGGGTCTGGCTCCCGCGTCCGTTGAAGAGCTTGATTGAAGCAACCCTGCGGACTCGACAAGATGCCCTGTAGAGATGGAGATGGAGGAAACCGACGGTGGTACCGCAGACCCTGCAGAACCACTCGCGGAAATGCCGAGTGCAGATTCTCGCCTCACTTCTTGCATGATTTTACTCAGCACCTCGTCGTCCTCATCCTCATCCTCATCGTCGTCGTCGTTATCATTGGCACCGTCGTGACTTTTCTTTGCGTCTTGAAGATGGATGAGATGGCCATGACGAATGCCGTTGTCAACAAGCGGATGTTGCTTGCTTGGTCCGGATTCTGAGCCGTGCATTGCGTGCCGTGATGATGATGCTGCTGCTGCTTGGGCAGTGTGGCCGTGAGGTGGTGCGTCTCCGTGTGCTTGGATGTATATTACTTTGTTTGCAGCGCCGGCGTCTGCTTCCTTGCTGCTGCTAGGATGGGCCTCAATCACTGTGGTCGAGAAGTCGTTGGTGCTTGCTTCGCCGCCATTCCCGCCTTGAGGGGCTGCGACCGCCGCGTCGTCGCGTGCCTCGTTGCATGATGCCTCGCTTTCATCTTCCGAGCTGTCGGCGGCGTCGCTGTCATGGTCTCGAACGCCGCGCTGCATGGTCATTCCGCCTGTTCTTGTCGACAGTTTGCGCTCGAGCTCGGCCTGGTGCTCGTCGTCGTCGTCCTCGTCATCGTCATCGTCATCATCGTCATCATCGTCATCATCGTCATCGTCGTCGTCTGTCTCCTCGGAACTGAGCTCATCGTTGGACGACGAGTCCGAGCTCGACCTTGATGACGCTCGCCGGACCAATGGCTTGTGTCGGTTGGACGCCGAGGCCGAGACCGACGCCGGCGAAGCAGAAGCAGAAGTTGTGCGTTCCGTGTCGCACCCTGCTGCTGCTGCAGTGAGGGACGGATTGGGGGCGTGTGGCTCGGGCTGGGCAGGGTGTGCCTCGACCGAGACCTCGTTTCTCACCCGCTCTGGCGTGGTAACAACAGCCTCGCTCTTGTCGCTCTGATCGTGTCTTGCCCCTGTCGGCGCAACCTGCTCGATTGCGTCCATTTTGGTTTGGGGGGGGGGTCAGAACAGGAGGTGTAGGGGGTGCAACGAGCAAAACGAGGACTGGACTTGCCTGACTGACAAAAAAAAAAAGCAATCAAAATCCAACTATCACCTTTTTCCATAGAACCAGTGATTCGTAGTTATCACGAGTCAACCGCTTTCATGGGCACCGTCTGAAATCCTTCCGTTTGACGTCACTCTTTTTCTTTTTTTTTTCTTTTTTTTCAGTTTTTTTGGTTAACTCCGGTTTTCACAGACCCTCAACTCCACATGGGACAGTCACTCGACCGGATGCAGGGCATTGCGGCCGACCGCGCTGGTCTGATGGTGAAGGTGCACCAAATGACATGGGACCGGCTCACCCAGCAGATCGCCGACATCAACGTACTGTGCGTGAGAACGAAACGAAACACCCGGCAAAAAAAAGTTGTGATACCGCTTTGTGGTGTGACGTCGGGAGTGCCTCGACTTTGCTCTTTGCTCAATGCAACGCGTTGATAATGCACTCGACTGACCTTGTACTTGTGCATGTATGTGTGTGTGTGTGTGGGCGGGGTGTGGACTGTTCTCTCTCTTTTGCCGTGTGCGGGTATGCCGGTATCGCGGTCTGGCTGCCGACCGACAATCTTGGCAGCTGCCTGGCATACGCGTCACGGGCAGGTTTGCAGCACTCGGTCCAGTTTGATGTTGGCAAGACCCATGAAGAGGCAATGCACGAATACTCCAAGCTATGGCGCTCGTTCTTACGCATTCGTTGTCGACGGGTAATGGCTCCATGTTGGGCGCTGCTGCATGATGACGGTTTTGGAGACATGGCGGACATGATTCTTGTGAGTCGTTTTTCGTTCACTGTGGGGTTTGCATGTCTATGATTTGGTGTGGTGGTTGGCTGTTGTCAGGTCGCCACAGATACCATGCAAGCCGAGGACGTCAAACTACTTTCGCTGAAAACATTCTGTCGGCTTGCCCAAATTATCGAACAACAATGCGCTGAAAACGTTGGTCGTCGCTCAAGTAGTCCAAGGCAGCCCCATGGAATAGATGCGCTACATACCCGCGCGGATGCATCGCACACATCACCGCAGTCGCTTAATGCAGACGCTTTCTTGTCAGTCGCTGCAGAATCAGGCCCTTCTGGAGACCCCAATCATGCGATGGGGTTGAATGCGTCACTGCTGTTCTCATCGTATGTTGTTGACAGTGTGGTGATTTCGCTGGATACGCCGGAGGGGCGAGATTGGTCCTGTTCTGTTTGTGCCAAGGAGGACTTTTGCGATCGGTCTCACCCTTCATCATTTGTCACAAAAAATACCCTGTATCCATTGTGTGACAGGCCCTCGATGGTGGCGGCAAGTTTGGATCCAAGCGAGTTTGTTCCGGTGGATGACCTCGATGACTGCATCGTTTGCTTCGAAACTCGAGTCGACGAGGTGATGCCGTGCGCCCATGCATATTGTCACTCGTGTGTAGAAAAGTTGTAAGTGGGCTGGCTTGGCGCTATGACAGTTGACAGTTAACAGTCGGTCGACAGTCGACAGCAGTGCGTATCGTTGTGTGTTGGCGTGTTTGTCTTTCTTGCTCATTCTCGTTTCATTTCTATCTCTCTCGTTCAACTTTTTGGCTGTTGCTCTATGCTTGTGTGTGTAGAATGATTTGGACGCGCACATGTCCCCTTTGTCGCACCCCATTAGTTGAGGCGGACGGATTTCAGCTCGTCGACGGCCCGACAGATCTAGAACTTGGCTCCTTCATTCTGGACGCTGCGGAAGCCATTTAATGTAGCAGCATGTGGTGTGCAATTTGTTCATAGTACTATGGTTATTGAATGGACTTTTCTACGTGGATACAACAGTCAGTATATACGTAGGAATCGAGAGCAACGCTGTTTTTTCCGCCATGGTCGCCGCCGTCATTTTGGTTTTCCGAGGATAGCAGCAGAGTTTGTTCGGTTTGTGGGTATCGTCGGGAACTACATCACTGGCGCTGATTGGGCACCGGCGTATCAAAGGTTTGCGAGCAACCGGACAACCTGGAACAAGTTGGTGTACATCCCGCTGGCCTGGCTGGAAGGCCACAAGTGGGACCAACCAGACATCTGCGGGAACCACACCGTTGACGCAAAGGCTTGCCATGAAGCATTCTATTGGAAGGGACTGAGTGATCCTGTGTTTACAAGTTTCGACCAGTTGAGTTGAGTTGCTTTGCACCTGGAGTTCATGTGTGTTTGTGTCGCGGCAATTTGTGCTTTTCATGTCATAAATTTCGCTGCTCTTTTTGTGGGTTGTGATGTCGAAGATGTCCCCTGCTTGCATGTCAAGAAAAAATAAAGTCATTCTCGAGACAGCAGCTACTTACTTGAGTGCGTTCAGTATCGCGGTTCGCAGCTGCTGAGGCACCGAATTTTGACCGATAGAACTGGAAAAAACTGTTTTCCGAATTTTGAGCAAAATTCGACGGATTTTCTTCCAAAATTCGGAAAAAAAAAAAAAAAATCCACTGTGGCTGATGAAAGTTCGGTGTAAAAGTTGGCTTCCAAACCAATGGTTTCAAGGAGATTGGCCGTTGACTTGGTCAGTGTCGCGAACTCAATCAGGCAGATAGAGCGACAGAGATCAGCTCAATATATCAAACAACGCGATCATTATATTCTGCACAAGCATCGTTATCTACAGCTGCCTCTGAACACCAGCAACGGAGAATCTCGTTTTTCAATTCCGGTTTGCAAGGTGTTGGGCCACAACGCTACGGTTTTCTTTTTCAAAAATGAACACACAATAAAATTTCACCAGCACTAGTATCAGTCAAACCCGGCTCCACCGGGTCGAACACAGCCAGAAGCGCGACTGAAAAGGCGAGGTTGAAACACGACGCAGCTCAGTCTCACAATTCCTTTTCTTCAACCGACAGCCTTCACCCATTCGCACAGAGTCGTTTCGAACATGCGGTCGCCGATCACCGTTGCGGTCGTTGCACTAGCACTGCTTGCAGTCGCCTCGCCATGGACGATGACGGGCGTCGAGGCCGTTCGTGGCCTGCCAAAGTCGTCGAACGTGCTGCGCAATGCAGGCCGTTCAGGACCGAGCCAGACGTTGGATCGCTGCGACGCCTGCCGCAAAGCAGTTCGCGAGATCAGCACCCGAATGACCGACACGGCCGGCAAGAACTTTGGTGGCGGCAACACTGCCTGGGAGCAGTCCCGGTTCTCTGCCTGGGCGACCAGGTAAAGGACGAGGAGACAAACGGAAGAAGAAGACAAAAGAAAAAAAAAAGAAAAAAAAAGAGAAACGAAAAACAACCCTATTGGCATGTCTGGCAGTGTGTTCGAGGATCGCACTCGTGTCTGACGGATTTGCATTTGATTGTTCCACAGTGAGGTTCGCCTTGTCGAGGTCATGGATTCAATCTGTAGCGACAAGATGGAATTTGTAAGTCGACGACGACGGTTGTTCGCCACGAGTTGGACGCGGATTGGTCGACACGTTTGAGCGTCACCGTTTCCTGTCGGGTTGGTCTGGATCTCAACGTGCGCAACTTTGCATCAAACATCAATGTGCTCCGTAGTCTTGCAGACAATTCCTGGATGACCACGAGGAGCACGTCGAAAAGTGGTTTTACCATCATCAGTCGGAGCCGATGGATCGCTGGCTTTGCTCCGAGACGTCGCGCGTGTGCTGCGAGCACGGCCATGTCGGCCCACAGTGCAAGCCATGTCCTGGTGGTCCAACCAACATCTGCAACGGCAAAGGAGAGTGCAAGGTAGGGAGAGAGAGAGAGAGAGTGCACGACGAGCATAGAGTTTGACCAACTCGCCAATGCACGATGATTGCTGATTTGGTCATGCTTGGGATGGAAGGGCATGGGCAGCGTAGACGGCTCTGGAGAATGCAAGTGTCGCGATCCCTACAAGGGTCGTGATTGCACCCAGTGCAAACCTGGGCACTTCCGCCGTGTGCTGAATGACAACCCAGACCAGCCTCGTGTCGAGTGCGTCAAATGCGACCCGAGCTGCAAAGCCTGCACCGGCGAAGGTCGTCAGGCATGTAAATCTTGTGCGCAAGGATTTTACAACACTACCGAGGCTGGGTGCATGGGTATGTATGGCGTGACACCCCCGTGTGCCCAAAGTGGTTTTGCAGTCAGTGCTGATTAACGAGCACACTTCGTTTTGGGAATGGTAGAATGCGACCCCGCTTGCCAAAGTTGCACTGATGCAGGCCCAAGTAGCTGCATTGCATGCAGCGAAGGATACGCCAAAGACCCTGTGAACTGCGCCGGTACGCTGTGACTCCAACAGTTGACATGGGTTTTGCAACAAACACGTAAACTGACACCGTTTCTCCTCCCTCCTCCTTTCCCTGCACTCCGCAGACGTTGACGAATGTGCAACCAAGGCACACTCTTGCCGTACCGATCAGATCTGCGTCAACACTCCTGGTTCGTTCCATTGTGACTGTCCAACAGGCGAGCAAGACTTGAACGACGCCTGTGTGCCAACAATCCAGCCAGAGGCGGATGCAAGCGGTAAGCCATGCAATTGAGCACCTTCCTTCTCCTCGTGTTCCCCCTCTCTCTCTCTCTCTCTCTCTCTCTCTCTTTGTCACCTGGTCTCTTTGTGAAGCTCACTTGTCGCAGTGCTCGCTTTACTCGCACATCGCTTTGCTTCGCTGACGCTTGACACTCCGACATTTGTCGCCGCTCTTACATCCGCGTTTGCTGTCGCGCTTGCTCTCTTGCTACTATGTCGATGATGCCACCTAGATTTCGATGTTTCCGAGCTGTCTGTTGACGACGACGACGCTGCGGAGGCACAGCCCGAAGTTGCACCCCATTCAGAACTGTGACGTTCAAGACTATCCATTCAAAACAATCAACACAATACACACAGATCAATTTCTTTCAGTGTGGATGATGTTTCAATTGATGATGAAAAAAAAAAGGACGAGAATAAAAAAAAAAACAAAAACAAAAAAAAAACCACAAAAAAAAAACGAAAAGTGGACAAAAAAGAAAGCGATGCTAGCAGGGCTCGAACCTGCGACCTCCTGGTTCGTAGCCAGACGCACTACCAACTGTGCTATAGCACCAAACATCGCTTGTTGAAACTGTTCATGGGCAGATTTGGTTTCGATCAGGGAGTGCAAAGCTCGCCAAATGGAAAACGAGCAACAGAAGGTCGTTCAATTAGATCCCTATTTTTGTAGTCTACCGCATACGCAGTAGACTTACGGAAAGCCAGGTGCAACTTGCATCATCTCATAAATGCTCGCGACACCGTTATGAAGCAGACTTGGGCGCGATGTTGTCAGGAAACTTGAAAACGCCCGACGACACTCAAGCCCAACATGCTCTTCCGCTCGTTGTCAAGAACGAGCTTTGGTATCGCCACATCGAAAACAACCAAAATTCGCACCACGACGGCGTCCGTTACGTTACTCGTCAAAAAAAAAATCACGCACAAATGAACCAAAAATAATACTGCTTTTCATTCACAAAATACACATCGAACCTACAACAACGAGTGACCCACAACCACAATTCCTTTACACGTAGCTCGTGGCAAACTTTTCCAATCGAGATGCTCCAGTAGCGACCATCAAACTCATGCCCATGCCGAGTTGCTGGTAACGATTTGATCAAAGCCTCGCTCTTCGTAATCTTCGCTCCAAATAGCCATTTGATCGAAAGTATCCAGACCTGCGACCACCGAGGCTCCAAGGAAGGCGGCAAACTTGCGGTTTTCATGCGCATGAACTTGGATGTACGAGGCCAAGTTGGGCATCAGGACACGAAGTTCCTGCTCGAGGCGTTGAGGGAAGCCTGACAAAAAAAGCCAAATCAACGTGCACAAGTCAATGCAACATCCAAATATATAAAGCCCGCACGCTCAAACCAAAAGACATTCCAAAGACAATCAACTCGCCACTCACCGGGGAACATTGTGGATCCGCCCGAAAGATAAATGTTGCGTGCCATTGTCCGCCGCATGTCGACAGAGGTGGCGGTGATGGCTTTGGCAACAAGATGATGAATGCCAGGGTTGTCCTTGCCAAACAAGAGTGGATTGAAAAGGCCCTCGGCACAGCGGAAGCGAGCAGAGCCAATTTTCACAGACTGAGTGCCGTCAGGCAAGTTAAACCGGTCGAGATTCAACGTGGTTTCAAATGGAGACGACTGGACAGTGGGTGCGTCCGTAAGCTTTGTCGTATCAAAGCTGCTACCGGTGAACAATGACTGGCGATTCCCACCGGCCTGGCTGGCGACACTAGCCTGACGGCTGAGACTCGCCTGGCGGCTGGTGGACGCGTTCGACTCTGCAGCGGGCGTCTCGGGTTGATCTCCGACAGTAAACTCCTGATACTGCGATGCTGTGGCAAGATCCGCTGAAAAGTCCAGCGAGACATACGAAATCTACGCAAATCACAACAACGAATCCCCAAAAAAAGTCAGTAAAACAGAAATCCCACACTCGACTTCCATCTCATGAAACAATTGCCCCCTCCCCCTCCGTTTACCTTCTCTTTGACATAACGGTTAATGCTCGACTCAATGCCAGAGAAGAAGCGGTAGCCAGACTCGGACATTAGCCGGCCAAGATATGTTGTAATGTCTTTGCCACCGTACTGCAGCTGGGTCATTCCTTGCTTGAGCACATAGCCTTCGTCGATGGGAACGACATCGACACGCTCTCCCACGTCGACCGAAATGCCAGAAATCTGGCTGTACGAGTACATGGAGAGGACGGCTTGTTGCTGCACGTAGAGGGCGGGAACACCAAACTTTTCAAACATGATTTCAGCCATGGCACGCTTGTTGGCCATCGTTGCGAATTGCGGCGCAGTCATGATGAGTGCGTGCTGCGCAGAGTCCACGCCAAGCTGGGTGAATGCCTGGCGCCAGATTTCCTCCATGTGCTCGAACGAGTACGACGCTTTGGGATCGAACGGTGAGGTCAATGTGCAGAACGGGCGATTTTGTGGGCGGAGGGCTTCCATGCCAACAAAGTTGCTGAGATGGGCCTCCTTGTGAACTCCCACCACCGTTGGAAAGTACGAATTCGGCCATGGCTCGTGCGGAGCCTTGAGTGCAAAGCCGGCCTTCACGTCTGCCGAGCCGCTGTCAATAATGATGGCCGAGGCCTCGTCGTACTCGTTTTCTTCCATGCCGGTCGTCTTGCTTTCCTTTTCAAGTGCCACCTGCCACTCGCGCAAGTTGCGAGCATCCTCGTGAGCCGGCGTGAACTGGTCAGACGCCATGCGAATGATGACTGAGCGGCCGGCAGCGTCGAAAACCTCCAAGCCGCCAGCGCGGGCAACGACCTTGCCACCGCGCACACGCAAAAATCCGAGCGAGCGAGTGTGCTTGTCACTCTCATAGTACAGCAGAGAGCCATCGGCCAATGTAAACCAACGCTTCTTCCAGCCTTTGAGTAACTTGCCAAAGCTGATTTTGCTCTGTCCGCGCGCCTGCTTGTCCAACCAGCCGACCTTGGTCAGTTTCTTGGGATCCTTCTTTTGGATGATGCGCGGGCGAACATCCGTGTAAATGTTGTGCAACAAACGAGTAGCGTCCCACGAGGCAATTTGGCTCCATTTGGTGGCCACGTCGTCTGCGTCTGGGGCTGGTTTTTTCTTCTGCGTGGAAGCGGTTGCGTCCGTGGAGGCCGTCTTGCCAGACGAGGTCGATTGAGTAGGAATCGGCGTGACAGAGGCTGCAACCCCATACTTGGCATCCACGGTGCGATTTCGATGCTGCCAGATGCGGTCAACCAAGTCCTTCTTTTCAAAGCATCCTTCAGCTGTGAGTTTCTCAGAAGCAAGAATACGCTTCAAGCGAATGACAGATAGCGAAGACAGCACAGCGTGATCGGCGCTCTTGTCCTCCAGCTTTTGCCGCTCGTTTTCGCTGGACACACCACGCTCCATGGACGACACGGCAGACCGCAACGAGTCGTCCTCATCCACTGTCGAGAAGCTCAGCTGCGCCATCATGCCAGACACAGAGGTAGCCGACTGCAACCACAGTTGGAGGACTCGCTCGCGCTGGTACAGCGGGTTGGCAGCCAGCACGCAAAGAATGGCTTCCAGAGCCTTGCGCCGTTCTTCCACAAAGCTGGGCTCAAAGCGCCCAAGCGTCTTTTTGCTTGGCAGCTGGACTGGTAACGCGCCATGCATGCTGGTCAGTTTGGTCAACAGCCAGTCAAATTCCGAGAAGCGTCTTTGGATGGTAGACTCGTTCTTCAAGAAGAATGGCAAGTTGGTGGAAACTTGAATCTCAAAGGCAGTGTGCATGGAGGACAAGCCGCCGTCGACAAGCACCGCTCGAGGAATGGACACTTTCAAGAAAGGCTCAGCGGGCTCCAGTGGCTCAGAGCTTGCGGCAACTTCAGCCGGTTCCGAACTGGGTACAGTGGCCGAGGCATCACCGGCGCCAGACGATTGAAGTGCTTGGTTGTCTGATTGGCTTCGCAGGTAGACACTCTTGCGAGCATCAGAAGGATGGGACGCGTTGACACTGGTCGTTGAGATCTCGGACGCGCGTTTCCACGTCTCAGTGTTGCCGCGCTGTCGTGGTGCCGACGCCATTGCCGCTGCAGCAACAGCGTCGTTGCTGTTGAACTTGGCCGTCAGCGACGCAATGCTCACGGCAGACCGCACGATTTCTTCCTTGTTTGGAGAGACGCTGGGGACGGCGTCGGGCTTGCCCGAGGCAATTCCGTTGAGGTGAGTGATTGACGGCGATCGTTGGCCCGAAAACGTCGAGACAAGGGACGCCACCGATGTCGAAGTTCGAACAAGCGGTTGCTCGTGGTTGTCATTTTTAGAAGTCGTCGGAGCCGAGGTCGTTTGGGTAAGTGGGGTGGCGACAACCTGCTCTGTCGAAATGGATGTTGATGCAACGGTCGTCGCAGTGGCGGAGGAGGACGACGTGGACGAGGCGGGCGCGGGGACATCCCACGACGAATCTGCAAGGAAGTCGGCGACGAGCTGGTCCATGTCCACTGCCTCTTCGACAACAGCGGCTTGCCGTGTCAATCCCACTCCGACAAGAGGTACTGTGGGTCCTGCCACAGGCAGAGTGGGTTCAACTGCGCTGGATATTGTGGATTGTTCTGTCTTTGCGAAGGTGGCGGCCGCGGTTTGTTGCGCGTGCTGCTCGGCTTGGCTTTCGGCAAGCATGGCTGCTGCCATCGACGCAATTTGAGAAGCCACATCGAACGTGGAAATGCTCGCGGCTGGTTCTTTCAAAAGCGGCGGTGCGGATTCGGTGAAAGTGGGAGCGACAGAGGGCATCGCAGGGACAGGTTCGACAGCCAGTGTAGAAGGCGGGGCAGCACTTTCGATGGTGGAGGCATTTTCGACGGCGGAGGCACTTTCGACGGTGGAGACACTTTCAATGGTGGACGACGCATCCACTGGCTCAGCAACGCTGGTTTGCTCAATCGACACGAGGCGCCTCGAAGTAAAGTCAATGTGCGGTTCGACTTGAGATGCATCAACCGAAATCGGCTGCACTTCAACGGCGATCGGTGCGGTGGCAGAGACGATAGTTTTGACCTCAGTGGCCGCATCATCATCCAGTTGAGTCGCCACTCCAGTTTCAGCAACCGGGACGGCCACGATGACTGCAGCCGCAGCGGCTGGGGCGGACACTGCTGCCAACACCGGTTCTTCGGTGCCGGACTGTTGAGGGGACATTTGACTAGTGACCGCCAGCTTGCGGAGCTAGAATATCCCCCCCCAACAAAAAACACCAACAAACCAAAGAACAAACAAACCACAGAGTCAGTTAGGAGATGGGTGACCGCGTGCCAGATCTAGCTCAACCCCCCCCCTTCCAAAACCCCGAAACCATCCCAAAAGCACAGAGAAACCATCGGAAATGCACGGCGTTCAGCACTCACCCTTGCTGTACATTGAGACAAGCGAGCGTGCAGATCGCTCAGTCGTCGCAGACACTCAGTGCGCCTGAGCTCATTCTCGAGTCGAACCTCAGCGTCTTCATCAGCGCTCGACAGGGTGATGATCGTGTCCAGGCCGCTTTGAATGCGTGCCTCGAGCGCAATCTGCCTTTCGCAGTGAGCAATCACCAGATTGATTTCCTTTTCACTCATCTCATCAATGTTTGTGTCAGCAAGACCGGAAGGAGGCGACTGATCGGCAGGAAGGGGAGCTGAGGCTGATTTCACGGCAGGCGCCGCAAGTTGCTCTATTGACTGCGCAGCAGCTGGTGCTTCAGGTTGCTGGTGAGTTGCACCCAAGAGTTGAATGCCGGAAATCTCTGCCGCCGCAGGAGTGTACATGGATGCAGCAACCATTTTTGCTGCGTCTTCCGACGTCATGGCATTCACCGCCGCCAGGAGCGCCTCTGCACTTTCAAAAATGTCCTCCTCCGGCTGTTGAGGTTTGACTTCAGTCAATGATATAGGCTGCTGCTGTTGCTGCTGCTGTTGCTGAGTTGTTGCAGGTGCGACGTGCTCAACAACTGGGGCGGGCGGAGGCAAAACTTCTGGTGCTGGTGATGCAATATTGGCTGATGGGAGGTCAGATGGGGTTGACAGCATCGCAGCTACATTGGCAATGCCTCGCTGGTGTTCGGCCAAGACCGCCTCGAGCAAATCGGCAGCGCTCCGCCGGGCAACAGGCGCCTGGGTCGCGAGGGAAGGCGCTGGAGCCGCGGCTTTGCCTTCGAGTCTAGCACAAGCCACCACCACAGTTACTACCACCGTCCAATTGCACACGGCCCAGAAAGCACAACGACAACCAATCCTTACTCGTCTCGAACGGTCTCAAAGTCGGCAATCAATTGGTTCCAGTCGGGTAAATCCATGTCAAAATCTGGCAAGCCCCCTCCCCAAAACGATAAAATTCAGCACATTGATGGAAACAAATCCACATCCACAGCAAACACAGCACAACAGCAGGGCAAAAGCCAGTGAGCGACAAGGTCGTGCGAGCTTTTTTTTTTTTTTTTTTTTTTTTTTTTTTTTTTTTTTTTTTTTTTTCCCCTGATTTTATGAGTGATTCTTACCAGCAGAAACCGCAGGCGCAGTAGCAGCTGGCGCTGGAGCAGCTTGAGTCGACGCTGCCGAGCTGGCTGCATCAGTACTGGCTGGAAAGAATGGAATAAAGTCGGTCTGGAAGGCCGTGTTCCAATCGTGCAGGAGAAACGGCGCAGCAGTCGCCGCTGGACTTGGGGCAGGCTGGTGGTTTGTGTGCGCTTGTTGGGACGCTGCAACTCGCAGGCTGTCCTTGGTGCTGGAGGCCTTCGGCTCGGTCAGCAACCGATCAATGCTCTGTTACAGAATGACATGAGATGAGGCGCGGGTTGTCCGTTAGAGCAGCAGCATCACAGCGGCAGGTTGAGTCTCTCCAAATTCACAGATCAATGATGAGACCAGCACAACGAACCGAACAAACCGGCGATCTGCTCAGATCCGCGCCACACGCACGCAGCCACCGTGGGACAACAACAGCAGCAACAGCAGCAGCGATCAGCATCACTGCGCTGTTGGAGGTTTGGGTTGATGTTGTGCCACTCAAAAAAAAAAAAAAAAACAAAATAAAGCAAAATTGTTTTTTTTTTGTTTTTTTTTTGTTTTTTTGCCTTTTGAACAGCGAGACTACAACCACGGAAGTCAGTCAGAGTCGGAATGCGCCGCGGGCAGGCAAGTGGCGAAGGCGACGTCCCAACACCGAGGTTTGACTGATGGGTTCCCTGCGTTCCTAGCTGGTGACACCGGGGTGTGGCAACGAAAAGAACATTACTGGCACGGGCTTTCACCCTCCACACGCTCCGCCCCCCCGCACGTCTCTGGCGGCCAGTGGGTGGGTGGATGAGCTGGATGGATGATGCTGAATCTGCGTCGTTGGAGTGCAGGCAGACCGACTTACATTGAGCGACTGCTGGAAGGCAGCAAACGCGTCGTCCTCGAGCTTCTGCTGCTGCTGCAGTTCAGAGAGCCGCGCGTCTGCCATTGTTGTCAAAACACACACCACACCACACACACACACACTATAAAAAATATGACAAGATGGAGAGAGAAAAAAGGGGAATGAATGGTGCAAAGCCAAAAAGCAAAATCTCGATCTACTGAATGAAACACGATTTGTGACTTTCAATTTGAGCCAACATCACCAATGTCAATGTACCACCCCACCCCCATCCTTGTTCTTTCATTGACCGACTTTTTCTTAAACAAAAGCACACTCTTCTATTTTTTCTCAGAGTTTGACTGAAAATGGCTGATCTTCCTCCGCTTGGCGATGGCGAGTTTGACGTGATTGTTGTTGGCACTGGTCTCAAGGAGTGCATCCTGTCCGGCCTCCTCTCGGTCGCTGGCAAGAAGGTAACGCGACCCCCCCCTCCTGTTTTTGCTGTTTTCAGTGTGTCATTGATGTTGTTGAGCGGTGGCTCCTTCCGTTCAGAGGGGAGAACAAGAACGAGAACGGAACCCAATGACAATGCATTGAAGAGTTTTTTTTTTTTTTTTTTTTTTTTTTTTTGTTTTCTGGTTCGCTTCATTCTCCTGGGCGTCCTTGTACACCCTTCTTCGACTTGCTTCCTCTACTCTGCCTCAGCCTTGCCCTCGCTCTCCCTGCCCCTTTCCTTTGAAGCTCATCGCCTGCTGTGCTCTGCTGTGTCATTGGCTGAGGTCAAGAACGCATTGCAAGCCGTTTTACAATTTTTTATTTCTTTTTCCTCCTTTTTTTTTTTTCTTGCGTTTTTTTTTTTTTGGTCGTTTAGCTGAGGACGGTGTTCCTGCCAGTGCATTGCGACTGTGTGCATGCTGTCTGCCATCGCCCTCCTTCGCCTTTTCAATGGCCTCAGCCCAGTGCACCTCTGAATGGCGACCAGCCTGAGCGGCACTTCACCCGTGACTATTTTTTAATGTTATTCTTTTATTTTATTTTATTATTATTTTATTATTATTTTTGTTTCTTCTCGATTCACTTGTTCGAAACTCTTCAGCGTTGCCACGATGTGCGTTTGCTCTGCTGCGTCACTCACATCCATCCCTACATCCCTACAACACCTACATCCCCCCCTACCCTTCGACGTCGATGTTCGTTCCCTCGCCTTCGACCTTTCTTCTCACCTGTGATGTATTTTTTTTTTTTTTTTTTTTTTTTTTGCAATCCGTCACAGGTCCTGCATATGGACCGCAACGACTACTATGGTGGCGAGTCGGCCTCCATCACCCCGCTCGAGAAGCTCTACGAGATCTTCAAGAAGCCCAACCAGCCCGACGAGGCAAAGATGGGCCGCGGCCGCGACTGGAACGTCGATCTCATCCCCAAGCTCATCATGGCCAACGGTCTGCTTGTCAAGATGCTCATCCACACCGACGTCACCCGCTACCTCGAGTTCAAGCAGGTTGACGGCTCGTATGTCTTCAAGGGCGTAAGTCGGAGGGATTTTTTTAAAAATTGTTCCTGTTTCTATTCCTGTTGATATATTTTTTTTATATATTTTTTCAGTTTGACTCACAGTGCGTTTGATTCCTTGTTGCCATCCTTCCTCCCTATTTTCTTGCTCTACCTTGACAGAACAAGCTCCACAAGGTCCCCGCAACCGACGGCGAGGCACTCTCCTCGGGCCTGATGGGCCTGTTTGAGAAGCGTCGCTTTGGCAAGTTCCTCACTTGGATCAACGAGTTTGACATTGAGAAGAAGGCCACCTGGGGCGAGGGCTTTGATCCCGCCAAGACCACCATGCTCCAGGTCTTCCAAAAGTACAGCCTCGACAAGGAGACGATGGACTTTTCTGGCCACGCCATCGCCCTGTACACGCAGGACGACTACCTCAACCGACCGGCGGTTGAGACCATCCCCCGCATGAAGCTCTACTCGGACTCGCTTGCCCGCTACGGCAAGTCGCCCTACATTTACCCCCTGTACGGCCTCGGCGAGCTGCCCCAAGGCTTTGCTCGTCTCAGTGCCATCTATGGCGGCACCTATATGCTGAACAAGCCCCCAGAATTCGTCTACAATGCCGATGGCTCCATTCAAGGTGTCAAGTCTGAGGGCGAGGTGCGTTTTTTTTTTGATCATGCTGGTGGTGGTGATGATCACGATTTTGTGGTGTGCTCATTTTTTTTTCTTCGTCGTTTGGACTTGCTCAACCACAACAGTTTGCCAAGTGCAAGCTCGTCATCGGTGACCCCACTTACTTCCCCGACCGCGTCAAGAAGTCTGGCCGTGTCATCCGCGCCATCTGCATTCTTTCGCACCCGATTGCCAACACTGACAACTCGACCTCTGTTCAGATCATCATTCCCCAACACCAGGTCAACCGCAAGTCTGGTGAGTTTGATTGTGCTGCTTTGATCCCCCCTTCCTTTTTTTTTTTTTTTTTTTTGCTTGGCTCCTTGTCAAAGGCTTTTCTTGTTTCTGACTCGTCGCGTGCTCTGATTTCTTTTTCCAGACATTTACGTTTCGGTCGTCTCGTACACCCACAACGTCGCCTCCAAGGGCAAGTACATTGCCATCGTCAGCGCAACTGTCGAGACCAACGACCCCGAGAAGGAAATTCTCCCCGGTCTCAACCTGCTCGGTGCCATTGACGAGAAGTGCGTTTTTTGACTCTTTGTCTCGTTTGTTTCGCTTCCATCCAGGTCATTTTCGTCCTTGCCTCTCACTTTCTTCCTGCTCGTTGTTTCTTTGTGCTGCAGGTTTGTCTCTGTCACCGACCTTCTTGAGCCCATCGATGACGGCACCAAGAACCAGGTCTTTGTCACCAAGTCGTACGACGCGACCTCGCACTTTGAGACCACTTGCCTCGACATCATGGACGTCTTCCAGCGCATTACCGGCAAGCCCCTCGAGCTCACCACCCCCAAGAACGCCGAGAACGCTGAGGGTGCCGAGGCTGCCGAATAAAAACAAAACCTTGAAAAAGCTGTCGGGCATGTGAATGTAGCTGTCCCTTCTTGTTTTTTTGGCTTTTGTTGTGTGTCTTTTGTGTCTCTTTTGTCTTTGAGCCAAGACTTGGTTGTTTCCATTTCTCTTGGATGAGAACTTGAGCATGATTTTTGTTTCACAATACAACGGTTTGCTCCCAATTGCCTTTTCTCTCTCATTTTGTATTGTTTTCGTTCTTGCTGACTTTTTCTTCATTTCCACTCTTATTTTTTCTTTTTCTCTGTAGTGTTCAACACTTTGCAATGCGACTGCTCACCCACAATCTGCTGCAATGCCATGTCAAGGCAAGTCCGAAGCTCGCTGCTTTCCCCCCACCCCACCCCCTTTGATCTCGCGCTCACCTCCACGTTCCATCTGCATTCCCACCCCCATCCCAATTGTTCCCATCTCTGTAGGGCTGCAGCACCAACAACTACCCCCTGCGCGTCGAGGCGACCAACGTTGTCCACAAGGAGGTCAGTCCCCCGCGCGCCTTTCCAAGCTTTGTTCCGCTTCCTGTGTTGTGCGCCGTCGCAGCCCATTCTACTACATGTGCACCGTGTATTCTAATGTGGGGCGACTCCCCGGAGAGCGGTGGTCTCCCATTGAGAAGGGTCGGTTGCTTTTCGCATGGAGCCGATCTCTCCCTCGTGGAGCTGCGACTGCCAGCACTCCTCTTCGCTCGTGTCGCGTCACGCATCCATGGCACTATCCCAGCCACCTGGCTGCAACATGCGACACCTGGACCCAATGCGACGTGGAGCTCGTGGAGCCCGTGGTGCTTGTTTTCGCAATCGATGAACTGACGCAACAACTTGTCTCTGGTTTTCCTGCTTGTCTGACAGGCTGACTTCAACCCAGAATTCATCACTCACATGCTGCAAAAGATTGAATGGAATGCATTGAGGACCACAGCTTCAGCGGTGAGGCATTACAGCGCGTTTGCCCGAGTCTTCTCAAACAGAAATCGGTGTGCTCACCATTACTTACAAACTTGTTGTCTCAGCTTGGCGTTGCGGAACTTCCAGAAATCCTTCCCCTCTCCATGGAAGGACAAGAGGAGCTGCTCAAGCAAATCCACCTCGTTTTGATGGAGGTAGGATGGAGGTTGCCTCGTTGTTGTTGTTGTTGTTGTTGTTGTTGTTTGTTTGAAATGGGGTTGTAAGTTACAAGTTGCTTGGAAAACTCACTGTGCTGGGGGCTTTCGACAGACTCATATTATGGACGGCAAGCTGGTTTGCCCTGGATGCTCACACGAGTACCTTGTCACGCACGGCGTCGGCAACATGTTGCTGATTGAGGATGAAGTGTAACTCGCCACTAATGTCAAAAACACAACCAACAAAAATGAAAGATCACAACCCCCATCGCTCTCATGTACAACCACAGCACGAACCAAGCCATCCTAATCACTTTGAGTGCAACACAACTCAACAAATGTAACCAAACTCAGTCTCCACTTTTTATTGCAATTTTCGCACTATCATGCTGAGGTGAGATATTCTCTTCCAGTGTCCCATCCATTGCATCCACTGAATCCATCCACCCATTCCATCCACCCATTGCATCCATCCACCCCGATGAATCCAACCTCACTGCCGCACTGTGCGAGTGCCAAATGCGTTTGACGACTCGTCTCAATGCACTGCCATACAAAACCAAAAGCTCGCTTTTTTCTCCGTTGACGGACAGCTTCCATTCACTCTCTCGCTCGTCGGGGGTTGGCCACTCTGACGCGTTTGTTTGGTGCTCTTCATTCTCGCACAGAGCTGCCGTGTCGACTGTCCTTTGCTCGGGAGCACCTCTGGCGCGGCTCGCTCCGTCTCGTGTCGCTGCGATGGCCGGCTTGGCTCCGCTCGCTGCAGCAGCAGCAGCAGCAGCAGGTCGTCGTGCGCCGACTCGCGTCGCTGCTGCCGTGGCTGCCGCACCGTTCTCGACGCTGCTGAGCGGACATGCAGCGCATCGCAAGGCTCCGTCACCGACAGAGGAGTCGCCCGAGTCGGCGGCCGCCGAGTCGAGCAAGCCTCCACGCGCCTCGGCCAAGGCGTCGCGCGCCTCAAAGGCGACCAAAGCCGCAGAGGATGTCAGTGCATCATCATCTGAAAGTACTGCTACTTCTGCCACGGCAGATGCCCCATCGCCGAAAAAAGCCACGCGCACGCGCAAGGCAAAAGAGACGAGCGCGGCGACTGAGCCCTCTGCCGAGGCACCCAAGGCACGCAGCAGCGCCAGCACTGCGAGCAAGACGTCCGGCGATGCATCCACCTCCCTTCCATCCAACGGCGAGAATGGCGGCAAGCACGGAAAGGCACCTACTTTTGTCAACGTCTCTGTTGATACTCACAACAACATGATCTCCATTCAAGCTGGCGGCTCTGAGCAAGTGTTGTTTAGCACGCTGTGGCTTCGTGATCACTGCAGATGCAGCGACTGCTACAACTCGCAGACCAACCAGCGGTCGCTGGACACGTACAAACTGCCCCCGAGCCTTCTGCCAGAAAGCATTCGCGTTGTCGACGGAGCCAAAGTCGTCATCCAGTGGCCTGCAATCGACCCTGCTCGTCTGAGCGAATGGGCAGTCATTGACAACCCCGGATCGCTTGTTGACAGCTCTCGCAGACCCGCGGTCAGCTCGTATCCTGCGCCCGAGCATGCTGCGCACACCTCCACTTATGACGTCAACTGGCTGCTCCAATTCCGACACAACAATTCCGTGGAGTTGACGTGCGTAGTCATTGTCATGCAGTTGCGATGACAAACACATCAAAAGGTATTACCAAAAGCTTATTGTCTGTTGTTTGCTTCTATTTTTGTAGGCCTCCAGCGTTTCAAGAGTTTCCCATTCAGCACTGGGGCAGTGATCTTGTGCAAGAGTCCGTCACTGTTCCGTTCAAGGAGATTATGGAGACGGAAGCAGGTATTGCGAATTTTATTTTTCGCCACAGTTGAAGCGGCGTAAACCCCCGTGTCTCTGATTCACTCTCTGGTGGCTAACGGCACACTCCTTGTTTGCCACTGCGACTTTTTGCTGATTGATGATGACACTCACAGGCTTGTTCAAGTGGATGGACAACTTGGCAAAGTTCGGCATCTCGTTCGCTTCCGGTGTGCCACCGACTGAGGCGGCATCCGAAGCATTGTGCCTCAAACTCGGCGTGCTGCGCAACACCAACTACAGCTCTGGCATGTGGACGCTTCAGCCGAACATGTCCAAGGAAGACACTGCCTACTCCCACGCTGCCCTCAAGGCCCACACGGACAACACGTACTATACCGATCCTTGCGGGTGAGTTTGAGCGTTAGCATGGGTTTTGGATTCAGCAACAAAGCCGGGGTGGTGTGTGTGTGTGTGTGTGTGTGTGTGTGTGTGTGTGTGTGTGTGTGTGTGTGTGTGTGTGGGGTGGAGTGGGGCTTTGTGTCCTTTTGTGCCGCCTCGAATCATTTTTTTGGGCCCTCATTTGATTTCTTGGTTTTGTTTTCCGCCTCTCGTGCCATTTTGATGCTACCTTCCAAGACTGCAAGTACTGCACTGCATTGGCTTTGATGGCCAGCTCGGCCACAACATTTTTGTCGATGGCTTCAACGCTGCGTCGCAGCTGATGCTCACCCATCCGGGCCATCTCGCCGTGTTGAGCAAAACGCGCGTGCCGTTCCAGTGGGTTGACAAAAACGAGCAGTTCTACGCGGCTGCGCCCATCATCACGCTCAACCCGTACACGGGCGAGCCCTTCCAAATCCGTCAGAACAATGACGACCGCGCACCTCTGCTTGTGTCCCCGCACGCCCAACGGTCCTTCTACTATGCGCTGCACGCCTGGTACAGTCTTTTGCGCGACCCGCGACACGAATTCAAGACCATCCTGCGTCCCGGGACGCTTGTCGCGTTCGACAACCACCGCGTCCTGCACGGCCGCGAAAGCTTCACTGGCAACCGCACCGTGGTCGGCTGCTACATTGGGCGCGATGAGTTCCGTAGCCGCTACCGCTCCTTGCGAGATGCCAACGCCGCCAAGCCATCTGGCGCCAAGCAAGCTTGACAGCGCTGCACTCATTGGTGTGTTGTCGTGGTGTGTCCCCGCCTGTTGCTCTCGAGTTGCATTTTTCCCTCCACTTTTCTTTCGGCAATAATTACTTCATGTACAATGCTCTTGTTTGCCTCTTGTTTGTACCCCCCCTCCCACATCAATCCGACCCTCATTGATTGATTGAGTGAATTTTTTTTTCGCTCAGTTTAGCTTTTTTTTTTTTTTTTTTTTTTTTTTGAACTTGGTACGCGTCGTTCATTCATTCCACAACTCTTCGTTCGCTTGGTTTGTTCGTTGCCCACTACTGGCGATGGGTCGTCGCCTTTCCCCCGCTCCCAGTTCCCCCATCATCATCGCTTCTCACCCGCCCTTGCCTCCGAAACCCCCAATCCCCGTCCCTGAGCATCGAGAGGGTGGTCGAATGAGTGCTGCGACGGGGCTTGAATGTGCGACGCGCCTCCTCGTTCTGCGACACCCTTCCCCCCCCTTCATCTTGACTTTCTGACCAAGAGTGCATTGTTGACCAGTCCTTCTCTGCTTGTGCTGGATGCCCGTCCGACCCCAGCACCCCCCCCTGTCCGTTGGAGGGGGTATCTTTGGTCCCTCAGCCAGAATAGAATGGATGCGGTCTTTTTTTTTTTTTTTTTTTTTTTTTCCGAGTTTCAGCCTCTCTTCTTCTTTGCCTCTGTGATGGGTGTTTTCTGGGGAGGGGGGTTTTCCTATTCAACAGCTGTACCCTCCGTGGACTCTTCAGCAGCCCCCCCCCTTGTCAGTTTCCACGGTGCTTTGTGCCGTTCGCTCTGCATTGAACCGGCTATTCCGCTTTTTTGAAGTTTTTTTTTTTTTTTTTTTTTTTTTTTTTAGTTTTTTTTTTTGGTTCCAAAAGTAAACAAGCAATTTTTTAAAACCAAAAAAAAAAAAAAAAAATAAAAAAATAACCAAAACAGCATTTTCATTCATATTCACAATCACAGTCAGTGGGGAATGATGATCGATGACAACGTGCGCTTGTTTGCTGTGGAATTGTCGATTACAGGTCGCTCGTGAGGTGTTGCTCGTGGTCGGCTTGGGTTTTGTGTTGCGCTGACTTTTATGGCACGTTTTCTTCTGACAGGTTGAAAATCGTCCCGACTCTTCGTCGCCGTGCACTGTTTTTTTGTTGAGACAACCGAGGGATTTTGTTGACGCAGGCATGCAAGACGAGGTCACTCAGCTCAAGGCAAGAGTCGCCGAACTGGAGGCCGAGCGGGAGTCGATGGCTGCGCGCATCGCGAGTCTTGAAACCGAGAATGCACGCTTGACTCTTCAGGTTGCCGCATCGCCATCATCATCGGCTCCCGAGCAGGCTTCTGCAAGGGCGACGGATGGTGACACACCAGCACAATTCATGGACGAGAGTGACTGCGAGCCAGACTCGACAGAGCCAGCGGCACCGAGCTCAGACGAAGAACAACTAAACTTGGCGGAGTTGGCTGCTCGCGCAACCGAGTTGTACGAACTGTGCCACACGCCAGAGACAGGACCCTTGGTCGCAGACAGGACAACGAAAAGCGGGGTGGCAATGCCACGCACATTTGTTGCTCGTGAGCTTGTGAGCGTGTTGGTCAAGTCCGGGGTTGCGGCAACGCGCGCGCAAGCAGTCACATTGGGCCGGCGCTTGCAATCACGTAGTTTGATCTGGCATCCCGCTTCGCACAACACAGTCACCTTCCGCGACCGAACACTGCTCTTTCGATTCGCGGTCGATGCCACTGAAACCGACGAGCAGCACAAGGCGCACGACCAGCCCAAGCAGCAGCAGCAGCAGGAGCAGCAGCAGGAGCATGAGCAGGAGCAGGAGCACGAGCAGCAGGCTGCCGCTGCGTCCGAGCACGCTTCATCTCTCACACAACGAGCTGTATTTACCATTGGAGGTGTGACGGAGTCTGAGAGCGGCGACAATCCCTCGTCCAAAAGCTCGAGCAACTTGAATCTTTCACTTCCCCCGCACCCACTGGAGGCTGAGCGCTCCGTGTCTGTCACCGAACTCCACGAACTACTCTCCCCCACGCGCATTGAGGTTCAGCCACCCTCCTTGGCTCCACCAAGCCCGACACGGCGCCACACGTCCGACCCCGATCTCTCGATGACGCTCGGCGATGAAGCTCTTGCCAGCCCGTCGGAAAAGCCCGGGGGCTTGCAGCTGCCCACAGCAACCCGCCGTCGAGCCAACACACTTACTGGGCGCAATTCGACACACTTTGAAAATATCGAACTTTCCGGCGACCTTCAAGAGCTCGTTCGTCAAGGGACGTTGAAGCGCTATCTCGGCGGCGAGCATTTCGAGAAGGCTGCTATCACGATTCAGCGCTTTTATCGCCACCACAAGCTACGAACGCGCTTCCGCGACGTTGTTCGTCGTGGACTAGCCAATTCGCATTCTCCGGCCGCGACAGTGCGGACTTTGACCTTGACGGGCTCGTTGCACTCTTCGCTATCCACATCTCACGAGTCTCTCCCAATGGTCGTTGACATTACACCAATGTCTGCACGACCCTCGATGGCCACCGCGCTCTCGCCCTTCCTTCCGAGTGCTGGCGACACCAGCTCGTTGGTTGACAATGTCTCGCTGACCGACAACGTCTCTCTTGCCGACAGCGACGACGATTCATCGCCTTCTCCGCATCGTTCGCAAGCTGGGGACGAAGATCGCGGGCTGGTCCGTTCGCCCAGTGGCTCATCGCTCGCCTCGCAATCTTCGGAGGCGCTTGGTGCCGCTACCGAGTCCACCGACAGCGGTGCTGCATCACCCGTGCCTGCCAAGTCCGCTGGCGTCAGCCCCTCCTCGTCCACCAATCTTAGCGCCAGCAACTCTCGACCCACCATGTGCCAACGACTGCTTGCCCAGCTCCGACCCCTCAGCTTTGGCCCTGGACACACGCTTGCCGTCAGCAGCCCCGGCAGCGATTCGTCCTTTGACTCCTTCCGCAGCAGTGGCAGTGGGGGCAGTTTTGATTCCTCGACCGACGCCAGCGAAACATCGTCCCTTTCCGTCGAGGGCGGACTGAGCACCCCGCGGACGTCGAAAGGCAGCGGCACGGTCGCCCCTGGGACTCCTGCTCCTTCGGTGCCCGGGCAAATCGATATCAGCCACCGTACCGTGAGCGAAGACCACGCGAAAACTCGTCAAGTACGCATTGCCATTCACAAGTTTAACTGCGACAGCAAAAAGGGCATGCTGTACCTCATCGACAAGGGGTTTGTCCTTGAGAAGCCTCGGCATGTTGCCTTCTTCCTCATGCGCCAGCCAGGTCTGAGCAAAGCCATGATTGGTGAATACCTTGGCGAAAACAAAGAGTTCAATTTGCAAGTGTTGGATTGCTTTTCGAGCATGGTCGAAATGTCGGGCAAGACGTTTGACGAGGCGCTTCGTGCCTACTTGTCCAGCTTCCGGCTTCCCGGAGAGGCGCAAAAGATTGATCGCATGATGAACACGTTTGCGCAGCGGTACACTCAAGCCAACCCCGAAGCCTTCGCAACGGTGGACGCTGCGTATGTGCTCGCCTATTCGACCGTCATGCTCAACACGGACGTGCACAATCCGTCTGTCAAGCACAAGATGACCCAGAGTGATTTTGTTAAGAACAATCGCGGTGAGTATTGCCCTTCTGTTTTCGTCTTTGGTTGTTGTTGTTGAGACCCTTCTGCATCTGACGCTTGGCGTAACGAAAAACAAATACTCTGCCGTTTGCTTGTCTTTTTTGTTGGACAAAACAGGTATCAACAACAATGCAGACTTCCCTCGAGTCTTTTTGGAGGGAATTTATGATCGTATCGCATCGAATGAGATTCTTGCGGGCGAGGACCACGTCAAAGAGGTTGAGCGAATTGCTGGCAATATTGTTGGCAACGTTCCAGTAAGTGCATTCGGAGCGGTGGCATTCGGAGCGGTGGCATTTGGTTTGGTTTCTTATTCGGACACTGACTGGTTTTTTGTCCCCATCATCATTGCACACCTTCCGACACAGCTTCTCGCCATTCCTCAACGACACTTTGTTCGGATGGCGAATTTCGTCGAGGTGCTGGATGTCTCACAGCGGATTCCGAAGGGCAAGCACATCCGAACACTCTATTTATTCAACGACATGCTGTTGATTACAAAACCGTCCCGAAGCACGCTGACCGTGCCCGCCCATCAAATTGCTCCCAAGGTCCGTTTGTTGTGTTTATGACGTTTTGTTCGACCTCGTGCGAGACCGATCACTGACTGAAATGGGCCGCTTTTCTTTTGGTGACGTTTGCACAGCCCGCGGACAAGCAGGCAAAAGGAGCACCTGCGCCAGCACCATCATCATCTGCAGCCCATGCCTCCAATGCCGTCCGCACAGTCTCAGTTCCTCGGTTCCTATTCCGCAATTCATTCCCATTGCTTGGGCTCCAAATCCGTCTGATGACTCCAACCAAATGTACGTTTGTGAATTTCGCTTGTGCGTGGTCTTTGTGGCTTTGACTGACAAGTCACTGTGTTGTGTTTGTGTCGTTTTGGTTTGTCTTTTTTTTTTTCGGGGGGGGGGGCGGTGCGCAGACCACAATGAATTGTTTGAGCTGCAAGATTTCCACGGAACTCCGCTAATCTTGTTGAAGGCCGAGAAGCCCCAGGAGAAGCTCGACTTTTTGTCTGTGCTTCAGGACATGATTGAAGAGGTATGCGGGTTTGTTGTGTGTGTGTTCATATTTTGCTCAGCTTGATGGTCTGTGTTCCTTGTGTTGCATGCGAGGCAATTGAGCACTTCTAACCATTCATGATTGCCCCCACAAATTTTCTGTCACAGAATGCCGAGATTGACGCAGAACGCCTCGCCGAGATGGAGAAGGCGTTGGTCACAAAATCGCCGTCATCGTCCTCCACACACAACGCGCCCTTTTCCACTTCTTCATCCCCGCATGGATCTTCAAATGCGCTCGTCGATAGCGATTTGAAGCGGGCGGCCGATGTGCGAAGCTCAAAGCGATTCCGAATGCCATTTATGGCCAACAACAAGCGCACCAGCCTCGGCTCTGCGAGCACCATGGGTCTCCCGCCGCCCTCCACTACGTCCCTCGCACCAAGCACACATTCAGAGACATCGGTGTCGTTGAACGATGCCGACGAGAAGCGTTCTATCGTCACTTCCCGGTCTGGAGGGTCGCTGGCTTCCTCCGTGTCCACCGAGAGCACCTCTTCCGGCGCAGCCTCCAATGGCTCCCAAACTCGCAGCTCCGAGGCTATTGCTACCTCAACGGCGCCTTCCCCTGCAACTGTTCAGACATAGTGACTTTTATTTTGGCTCGTCGCTCTTTTCTTCTTACAACCGGGGCGGCCGGGAATTGAACAATTGATTTGTGTTAGCATTTGTGAAGAGTCACCAAGTATGCTATTTTGTATTTCAATACTTTGGAAATCATGAATGCTAGTTTGCGGGACAAAGGATGCGGATACACTCGACCTGCATTCCATCCAACAAAGGAATCGAGGAGACAGCAGCTCCTTTCCCCTAGACTTTCATGCAAGGTTGGCGAATTTATTTTGAACGATCTTCCAAGCGAATGTACATGGCTTGGGTCGCCGGTAAAATCAGGCGTGAGGGAAGTGCGAGAGCATCGGTCACCAATTTTTTTTTGTAAAACAAACAGTGACTCATTTCGAATCAACAGCCTCTTGATCTTTCTTCTCTTCGACAGATGATGAGGCTATTGTTGATGGTGTAGGATCTCGACCAACTCTTGGGGGGGGCGGGGAGGAGTGATTGGCCGATCGCATGACCGCAGAATTCGCCGCCAGAAAGCGTGAAATAAGCGCTTGATGGCCAGAGAGCCTTTGCTTCGGTGTCCCCACTTGTTCATTCGCCGTTTCATCCTCGCACACACACAGATGCATGCTATAGAGTCTGGCGGAATCGACCGACCCGTGTGAGTGAGCGTATTTGGGAATTTTCAAATAATTGTTTTTTGTTGTCGTGATTTTTTTTTTGTTGTGGGTTGTCCTTCGTTGCGCTTGTCCGATGCTCCGCTGATTTCACCAGCCGCTGCAAATCTACCTCACCCATCACCCGAGACACGTTTAACACGGTTGGCTCAGCTACAATCGGACAGAGTGCGAGCGAGATCGTCAAATCCCAACAGGAACCTGATCCAGCAAAATTTAAAAAAAAAGAAGCAAAAACCCCAAAACCCTTGTTTTATTACCCCCGAAGCACACGATTCAGCATGCAGACCACAGCATCTTGGTTTGAGGGCAAGCATTTTGTGTTTTGGTGCAATGCAGCGACGCACAGCTCCGAGCGACGAGTGGAAGTTTGAAGAAAAACAACAAAATAGCACCCCACATGCTTCAACCACTGGCACTTGTTTTGATTTTGGCTCGATTTTTATCCTGGCGAATTTTTCGAGTTTCTCTTTCCACAAGCGCAAGACCAACTATTTTCTCGTGACGAGACAATGTCATGCTACAATAGCACATGGAACATACAAACCGAGCACGTTACGCTTCTGTAGTTGTTGGATCACGTTCGAGTGTTTTTTTTTTTTTCTCTCTTTTTTTTTTTTTTTTTTCTCGTGTTTTGGCCGTCCTCTCCTTGCCACACAAAGACTCGGAAAGAATGCAAGCACACACACACTCAAAAAGCACAAAATGCACAAGCGAAACCTTGCACGAAAGCCCATCAACACCACAACAACTTCGGGACTTGGTTTTGCAACTTTCAGTCGTCATTGCGGGAAATAGACAAGTACATTGATTTTCTCTTTTCATCGCATACTATGGCCATGTCGCACAGCTCTGGTGCTTCGTCGACGGCTGCCGCTTCCACTCCAGGCGCCGCTCAGGCTGGCACCAAGCCTGCTCAGGCTGGCCGGAAGAGCAGCGGCGCCGGGGTCGTGCAGAACGGGAGCACCGAAGGCTCCAAGCACAAGTCCGCCGACACGGCAGCTATGTCAAGCTTGGCGTCGTTCATGTCCCAGCCCTTCACGCGGCCTCCGGAAGCTCCTGTATTTCGTCCAACCGAAGAGGAATTTTCCGATTGTCTTGCATACATTGCCTCGATTCGGTAGGTCGAAAACACAAGAGCCGTGTTTGTTGTCGTTTTTGAGTGAAAGGCGTTTTTTCGTGTTTTTTTGTGTTTTTTTTTTTTCCTTTTTTTTTTTTTCCAAAGTTGCTTGCGATATACGATTTATTGCGGCATGACGGCAGCGCTACACTCCGCCAGCCAAGACGATTTATTCTATTATCAGGTCCCAGACCTTTTTGGCGATGCGGCATGGCGGGTTGCCTCATCTCGATCGACATGTATTTTGCACTGCATCGACAAGCAGACGACTGGGACTTTTTTTTTTTTTTTTTTTTTTTTTTTTCGCGATTGGGCGGCACTCTGCTGCCACCACGCGTCCCCCACCAGCGCGCGAATGGCCTTCTCCCGCTTTCCGCATACACACCAGTTGCTTTGTTCTCGTGTTGCGTCGCCGCCAGCCCCGCAAGCGCGTCCACGGTCTTGCTTTCGCCCTCAGTAGAGTCAGCTTGTGTTCCACGGCTTTTTTTTTTCAATGTTCCCGCCTTTTTTTTTTTTTTTTTTTTTTTTTGGAGGCGCCGTTCTTTCGCCTCGCCACTGGCCGCATGCGGCCTTTTGGACGGCTGCGTCACGTGGCAAGAGCGTGAGTGGCTCTGAAGACCGCAGAGCTCTTGCTGCTGCGCCGCCCATCCCGCCTCGCCGCTGGTCCTTGAGTGCCACAGTCAAGTATTTCGTTTTCGACGTTCCGCACTTTTTCCAACATTTTTTTTCTACTCCTTCAGTATGCGGTTTACAGTTTCGACAAAAAACATAAAAACACAAACCGACACACAATGGTGCTAGTCATGCATTTCGGCAACTTGCAAAGCCTATCTTGATGGGTTGGCGACTTCAACCACGCAGTTTCGGGTAATAATTTCCTAAAACGCCAGCTCGCCGGGAAAATTGGTCCTTGTTATCTCTGCTTTGTCTTTGTGTGCTATCGAAACCTTCGGACTCGGCATTTACCCAGGGGAGATGTGGCTGGAGGACTTGGGGGCGATCCTTCAATGATTTTTTTGTTGTTTGGTTTTTTGTGTTTCTTTAGTCGTTGAACCGCTTCTCACCTTGACTCTTTCTCATCTTTTCGCATTGGAACCCTGTCAAATGACAGAGAGGAAGCCGAAAAGTATGGCATCTGCAAAATCATTCCTCCAGCAAATTGGAAACCTCCGTTCGCCATCGACCTGGACAAGTTTGTTTTTCCAACGCGCAAGCAACAGCTGAACGAACTCGATGGCACTTCGCGCGTGCGGCGCAACTTTTTGGCCATGATCACCAAGTATTGGAGCTTGCAAGGGTCTCCTTTGCAGGTACGCCGTGACGACAGCTATTTTATCGACCGCTTTTCGATTGTGTTGAATCTTACCTATTGTGATCTGTGCCCGGTGGCCGCTTGACGGGTTTTGTTCTGCTGCCAGTCCATGCCGATGATTGGAACGCAAAAGGTCGATTTGTACACGCTTCGCAACATTGTCAAGCGATGGGGTGGGCTTCAAGCCGTGACTTATGGTCGCCGATGGGACGAACTGGCGACCGTCATGGGCTTGGCCTCGGAAGGTAAAGAACGATCGCCCTTGATTTGACACCGTGCATGCCGCGTGGATCTTGTCGGTTGCTCACGTCCATCAGCACACATAGGCCAACGCCCGACACCTGGAGAGTCTCTGCGGTCCGTCTACGAGGCCATCGTCAACCCGTTTGACATTTTCGACACGCACGTCCTCAAGAGTGGCAACAAACAGGCGAACGGAGCGTCGAACAATAGCGGAGGCCGCATGAGCGGTGGACGCATGAGCGGCGGACGCATGGGTGGCGGTCGGATGAGCCACGAGTCCTCCACGGAGAGCTTGGATTCTGCTGGCCGGATTGATGCGCTTCTTCGACAGGAAGGGTCTCTTGAAACGCCAGCGTCTCCCAAGCCTGCTCCACCAGTTCCGGCTGAGCACCCTCCGCCAGGCGATGTGTGCGAAGTTTGCCTGCGACCCGACGATGAGAGCAAAATCATTCTATGCGACAGCTGCGACCATGGTTATCACGTATATTGCCTCCATCCACCGTTGCCGCGCGTCCCAGACGGTGACTGGTATTGTCCACTCTGCATGAAGAAGGTGAGCGATTGGCAGCTTCGTTGAACTTTTTTGGTTTCGTCAGTATTCAACAGCAGACTCATGTTCTTGTTGGGTTTTGCTGCTTTAGCAAATGGAGGAGACCATACAGCCATACGGCTTTGACCAAAACACACCCATCTCGTTGGGCAAATTCAAAGTGATTGCCGACAAGTTTAAAATCTCGCGCTTTGGCTCCCTTGACGTTCCGAGCGAGGTTGTCGAGCAAGAGTTTTGGAAGCTAGTGTCCGATTTCGACCACTCTGTGACTGTTCAGTATGGCTCAGATCTTCACTCAAAGTAAGGGGCAATGTTGCAACGTGTCGATGGATGCTGTGAGTTCCAAGCACTCAAACTAATTGTCGTGGTTGGTTGGATCTCGACCCCATGCAGCATTTACGGCTCTGGTTTCCCGCACAAGGATCGGCCAGAGACGTGCAAAGGTGTCGATCCGAGCTATGTGCACTCTGGCTGGAACATGAACAATGTCGCCTTCCAGCAGCGTTCCCTTCTCGCTTATTTTCAGAATGCCATCGTTGGTATGTACAGCGGCCACAGAACCTTTTGGCATTTGTTGTGGAGTTGACAGGGGCCAGAGCGTATGCAAGCACGAGCGATTTCTCATTTTTTGGATTTCCCTCTTCTTTGGTCTTTTTTTTTTTTCCCTCCCCTTCGGCTTGGCAGGGATGATGGTGCCGTGGTGTTACGTCGGCATGTGTTTTAGCTCATTTTGCTGGCATTACGAGGATCACTGGGCCTACTCGATCAACTACAATCATTGGGGCGCACCCAAGACTTGGTACGGTATCGCTGGCAGCGACGCGGATCTTTTCGAGGAGACAATGCGCGCTGCCGTCCCGGAGCTGTTCGACCAAAACCCAAATCTCCTGTATTCCCTTGTCACCTTGTTATCGCCCTCCGTGTTGATGAAGTGCGGTGTCCGTGTGTGCCGCACTGACCAGCATGCTGGCGAGTTTGTCGTCACATTCCCGGCCGCCTATCACGCTGGTTTCAATCACGGCTTGAACTTTGCCGAAGCCGTCAATTTTCTCCTCGCCGACTGGATTCCCATGGGCGCTCGGTGTCTCGAGCGGTATCGCCTCGATCGCCACACTCCTGTTCTCGCGTTTGAAGAGCTCATTTTTAAAGCAGCTCGAAGCGCCTCTCAGCTTGACGAGCAGACCGCCATCCAAGTCCACAATGCATCCAAGCTCATCTTCGAGAAGGAGATTGAGCTGCGGCAGCAAATTGAGCGCGTAGGTTTTTTTTTTTTTTTTTTTTTTTCCCCCTCCGCTCTCTGCTGTTGTGAACGTCTTCTCTCCTGCCCCCTTTGTGCTCACGCCAGCTTTTTGGCTGTCTTGTCACCACTTCAACCCCTCATTTCCCCCATCTCACACACACACACACACACACACACACACACACACACACACACACACACACACACACACACACACACACACACACACACACACACACACACACACACACACACACACACACACACACACACACACACACACACACACACACACACACACACACACACACACACACACACACACACACACACACACACACACACACACACACACACACACACACACACACACACAGGACTATCCCGGCATCAAAACGGTCAAAGGAGTTTTATTTGAGAAAATTCCGGATGACGACCGCACGTGCTTTGTCTGCAACGCATTGTGCTTCAATTCGTCGTTGCAATGCGCTTGTGGTCTGCCCACCCGAATGACATGTCTGCAGCACGCCTCTGAGCTTTGTCGCAAGTGTGCAGCTTCGGATCGATCACTCAACATCCGCTTCGATCCGTCCGAGATGGATTCAGTGTTGAATTTGCTCTTGTCTCAACTCGAGTACTATCAGACATGGGTGACCAGCACTCGCGAATTGCTTGCTCGCACCAGCCAGCCAGACAACCATCCCACGCTGGAGGAGCTGGAGCACCAGCTCACGTCTGCTGCGGGCATGTCTCCCCAGCATCCAGAGATGCAGCAGTTGCAAGCTACGGTGTCCAAGGCCCGCCGACTTGTCAGCCATCACCAACTCGTCCTGGCACCGCGACAGCGTACTTCCAGACGCGAAGCGCAGCCAGCGACCAATCCGTCTCTGACCGGATCGATCGTTGTCACTTCCACGCCATTGACCGCGTCGGCTCGCACGTCGCTCGTGTCTTCCAGCGATTTGGCCAACTGGAAGACGGATGTTGAGACCATCGGCGTCCAACTGCATTTTGACTCTAGTGCGATGAACCAAGTTGTCCAAAACCACCTGGATCGGCAGCAGAAAATCTTGTCGATTGCCTACGCGTCACTGCAGCTCTTGAAGCAGCCGGGCTCAACCTCGCCGCTCGAAACCGCCATTGTCGATCGCATCAACAAGATCATTCCGGATGGCCTCAACAATGCAAAGCTGTTTGGAAGCTCGAGCAATAACGACATGCGGCGATCCAAGCACGAGATTCTGCTGACTGCGTCCAGTGTCCTTTGTCGTCGCTTTGATGACACGTGTATTGCAGAGTTTGAGTCCTTCCACCCGACAGTTGCCACGCTTCCCGCGGACGCTGCGGACGCTGCCTCTGAGAGCGAGGGAGGCTCCTTTTTGCCGTCGCTCGATTTTGTGGTCGATCACTTCCTGCCCGACCTGTATGTGTTTTACACCTGGGCAAGCGACTTTCCTGTTGCCATTGATGATATCGTCCTTCTCGAGGAGGTGATTGGCCTGGTTCAGTGGTTTGTCGACATGCGCACCCTGCTCATGAACTACAGCATCCCGTACCCGGCGCTTTCTGCGTTACTGACAAAGGATCCTCGCGCGGCTCGCAACCAGCGACTGCTCGAGACCATTGAGACTCTTCTCATCTCACCTGCAGCACGCCGTGTGTGTGAAGTCGCCGAAAGGTTGCGAGCGGAATGTCGCCAGTTGTTGCCAGCGCTACCAGCGTCGCTCGTCCACGCAACCTCCACCGCCGCTGCCGCCGCCGTCGACACGGATGCCGCGGCAACGCAGGGCCTCAAGCGCAGCGCAAGCGACAACAACGGTCCCGACGGCCTGTCCAGCAACGGGGATGCGGTTGCGCGGCTGTCTGCCCCGCTGCATTCGTACAACCAACTTCCAGCAAACACCATCTTCCCCACCTCTGACGCGACAACCTCTAGTCCCGTTTCAGCGGGCCCTCTCTCCCGGACATCCAAGCCGCACGTTGTCGAAGCCCGCCGTGATTTGCTGCACGAGCAGCGCGCGCAACAGGAGGCGTACTACCAAGCCAAGCGGCAAGCTAAAATGGAGGCGCTACGGGCAGAAGCCGTGGCCAACGGTACGCTCCCTGACCTAGCGGCCTTGCAACGCTGCGTTGATCGCGTGGCGCGCCATCGCCTGAAGCTGGAAGAGTCCGAGCAATTGCAAGACTGCATTCGCAAGGCTCGTGCCTGGACTACGGCGCATACGAATGCCACACGAGATGCGTTCCACGCAGCTATCATTCCGGGCTTGGACTTTGGGTCGGAAGCGCAAAAGCAACTGGAAGAAACGTACCAGCTGACGACCCGAGCGCGAACCGCGCCGTCCATCATCATTGCCCAGGAGCTCTTGTCGCGAGCAAACGACCTGTTTGTCGTGCTCCCTGGCCTTGAGTTCTGGGAGGGAAAGATGGAGGCATCGGCCAATTGGCTGCGTCGCGTCGTCGATGCGTTTGTCCGGCCTCCCGAAGCTGAAGCCGAGGCGTATCGCCGCCGCCCTGTTTTCGAGGTTGCCAGCGAGCTGGCCGCCATCATGTGGTCGCCCGCTCGCTCGTTGCAAGAGGTGCTTGCACTCCGCGAGCGGAACGAGGTGGAAGACCGGACGGAGGTCTGCGTCTGCAAAACCCGCATGCGCGGAATCATGTCTTGCTGTGAAGTGTGCAGCGATTGGTTTCACAATGCCTGCATGGGATTGCCAATCAACATGCAGTCGAACGTGCGGTTTTTGTGCCCCAAATGCTGTCGTACAGCGCGGCCGTCGCTTTCGGTGGCCATGTCGCTGTTGGACGAGTACAAGGCTAACATTCCGTTGTACATTCCGCTCGCAGACATCATCGGTCGAGAGATTTTGCCCACGTTGAGGTGGCAAGAGCACGCCACATCGCTGCTCTTTCGGCTTGGCGCTCGCGATCTCGCATCCGAGAACCAACTTGATGAACTAGAGGCGCGACTGATTGAGGGCGATCTCCTCGAACTCACCACGCCCGAGTACTCGCAGATTATTCTGGTTGCGCACCAGGTGGAGCTTGCGCTTTCGCAGGAGCGCTTTGTCGATTTTTCAGCCGTTCCGCACGTCCCCGAAGCCGCCGTGGTTGCCAAGCCGAGCAAGCGTCCGCTTTCGGATCCAGAGGAGCCACCCCGCCCTTCCAGTACTATCAAGCGATCGCGCGCGGAGGTTGTTGCCAGCGCGTCGGAGCGTGTCCCTGCGATCGTTCCTGTGGCAAATGAAACCATCCCTGACTTTGAAGAACGCCCCGTCAGCGAGACCGAAATGGAAGTGGAGAGCGATGGCGATCCCAACGAAGCTCAGGACCCGCACGAAGCTCAGGCCAGCACTCCGCCTCATCAGGCTGAGGATCTTTTGGAAGAAATGCGGAAGGCTGCACCAGAGCTTGATGACAATGAGCTCCGCCGCATTGCAAACACAGTGAAAAGAAATCGTGGACGTCCACGAAAATTCCCAGCAACACCCGAAAGCGCGCGCAGGTACCTCATCCGCAAAGCTCGGCTCCAAGGTGCGCAGGTGCGCGAGCTTGCTAATCGCGAAACTTGGCGCCAGGAGCGGATTGCCTTGGCCCTCCGTCACAAGATGGTCAACGAACAGGCCGGCGTGCTTCCAACGCAAGATGGCATCCAGACGTACTCGACCCGAAACCCTGCCCGGCTGACCAAGCAGTACTGCATTTGCCGCAAGCCCGAGTCGGGCTACATGATTCGCTGCATCCATTGCGAAGAGTGGTTTCACGGCAAGTGCATTGGGCTCGATTTGCGCAACTCGGCAAACATCAACAGTTATGTTTGCGACGAGTGTTCGCGCAAAGCGTCGCCACAAATGCGCTCTTTTGAGACCATCTCAGAGGCCCAGAAACTCAAACTCAAAGACTCGAGGCCAGCCACACCCGCTGCTGCAAACAGCCCCGTGCCCGGCTCAACGGAGCCTGTGCTCCCTGCTATTCGGTTTATTCCGAGTCCCAAAAAGCAAGAGCTGGCCCAGTCGTCCTCCACAACCCCGCAGCAGCATCCGCCGCGACCACCACCACCACCGCAACCCCAGGCGCAGCCCGTGGCTCTCCCAGCAGCTTCGCAACACCGACCGACTGCCGCTCAAGCAGCCCAGCAGCACCCGCCAACACATCCATCTCAGCGGCCGCCACATCCATCCCCAGCATCGCAACCAATGCCATATCCGCCACCCCCTCCGATGCCCATGGTTCCGCCAATGCCCGTACCGCCTTACGGCGTGCCTCCGGCGATGCCGCCAGTGGCATCTGCTGCAGATCCCTACGCGGGCTATTACGGCATGCAAATGCCTGGGTACGACGCGTATGCTGCTCAGTACTATGCGTCCTTGGCTGCGCACAGCCAGCACTATCCCCATTACATGATGCCCCCGCCCGCGTCGGATCCCGCTGCTCACGCCAGCATGTACGGCGGCTACTACTACCCACCCGCTCCACCACCCGCCCCTGCCATGCCGCACCCAGTGATCCCTCCTCCGCCTCCTCCGGTGGTTCCTGGCGTCGCCGCTCCTTACTACTATCCCTACCCTTACTATCCTCCTCCGATGTAGTGCAGGAGCATGCACTTGAACTCTTTTGATACCCTTTTTTGTTTTTGTTTTGACTGGCAATGAATGTTTGTTTTTGATTGATGATGACGACTTTGTGCGATAAAGTAACCCTGTCGTGTTTTTTCTCCTCTCCCCCCCCTCGGTTGACGGGCTTGTGCCGGTTTGCTCTCATTTCATCAGGTACAATCTACACATGATGGGTGTGTGTGTGGGGAGGGGTTTGTTTT